>NC_056626.2:216781999-217107749 GCF_002870075.4 Lactuca sativa | reverse complement strand
ATATATATATATATATATATATATATATATATATATATATATATATATATATATTAGTGGTGGTGAGTTTTGTAGTATTATTAAATTTTGTTTTATACTCCAAGAATACTATGTACAGACAAGGGCCAGACACGAAACATCGGAGTGGAGGACCATTTCGGCATTTAAAACGTTCTGAAATCAAGCAACACTATGCGTCCCTTCAAACTAGATTCCCCATAGAGTAAATAGCCAAGAATTAGTGTAATTAATAATAATACTTTTATTAGGAGATTGTTTCTATAGTTGTATTCCTCTTTCGAGGATGCGAGCTCTCTATAGCCAACTTAGCTCAAATACCAATTTGTCACACCCCTGGCCAAGGCGGCGGAACATGTCGGGCTGTGCAACTAAGTTCATGGATCACAGGTAAACTGAATATATAGCACAAGTACAAAAATAAACAAAATAACGTTTGTATTCCATCTTTAACTTTGAATATAGGGTTCTTACAGAGAGTAATAATACATGAATTGCCTTAATAGGTAGGCAGACATAACAGAAACTAATAAACTAGATTGCCTAAAATTCATGTTTATCCATCGTCTGAATGCTTGATTTATTGATTCCCTGAGAATACATGTAGTTTTGAGGGTCAACACAAGCTTGGTGAGAGTTACAGGTTTTCTACTAACCGTAATATGATACTTTTAAAAAGTATAAAAACTATTTTCTTTATAAGTATAACCATACTAAAAACAATGTTTGTAAAGAGCCTTTGTATAAGGTTTTGAAAACCATAATGTATCTTTGCAAAAGTAAATCCATACGTAATGTAGTTTTGAAAATAACCAAGCATATGGTTTGTAGTAAAAGAGAGAGATTCTAGTTAATGTTTATAATAAGTACTATAACCGAGCTAGGTGACTGAATGTACCCCTCCCCAACCCCACCCCACCCCCCTACAATAATTCATTGTACGTCGTAATAATGATAGTAGATACTTATCACCCGCTTCGATTGATCGGTCGAGGTTGTAGCTAGAAACCGAAGGTGGGCATGTCAACCATGTATAGATTTATACATATGTATCTCGCTCTGAAGATTATCGGCTATAGTAGTGTGGGTATGCTAAGTGTTTAGACTTCGCTAATGAATATAGTCTCGCTAAAAAACCCTTAACTAACGTATATGAATAACTCTTATCCCTAACTTATAAGTGGATAAGTTACTATGCATAATGAATTGTATAAAGTGTATAAAAGCCAAGCATAATTGGTATGCATGTATAGTATAAGGCACTAAATTTTGTAAACTAACTAAATTTCTTATATAAACTTTTGTACATATACATCCATAGCTCAAATCCTTAGGAATACTACAAAGTTTTATGACATGCATTTTCTGACCCATAATGTCACATAAAATCATAGAGTTTTGTAGTAAAAGGGAATATGTTATTTTAATAGTTGTATCATTTTAACAGCATAACATATGAAAATATTGAAGTTTAAAACTCAATTATGTGTTTATATCATATAAGTGTCAAACCAATATTTTATAAACTAGTTATAGGTTTTATGTAAAATACTATTATTTTATGTGTATTTTTTTATAAACTTGTAAAATTTAGCAAATGTATTCTCTCCCAAAGCATATAAAAATATAAATGAGTGGTCGTAACACTCACCTTAACAAGTGGTTGTCGATTTATTTCGAATAGTTGACACGAGAAACTGAGATGTGTCGCTTCGAAAAGGAACCGTCATGACTAATTTAGTTACCTAGTTAACCAAATGATATATTTGGTATAGTTACTAAGTATGGGGTTGGTTTGGAAAAGTAATCAATAATTGGGACTTATATTGTGATCATAATCCAAGAAAGGGATTAAAATGGTTTATTTAAATTCCAAGTTTTTGTTTTGGACTTATTTTGTAAATAATTTTTAGAGGAGGGGGTCTTTAAATAATTTAAATGGAAGTTTGAGTGGATGGGACTTAATTTGTCAATAAATTCAAAGGATGGTGTAATTTAAATAAATGAAACGAAAGTTTACAGGTTTAGGACCCATTCTGAGGGAATATTTCGAGAATGGGGTGGTTTTGAATATTAAAAAATGGAGTTTGAACGGGCGTTAATCATCTCCTCATGTGTTTGTCGATGCATGCGATACACAACAAAAAAAAATAAACGAGTTATTTGTTGGATAGTTATGATGGACACAAAAAAAATAATGAAGGTGTTGGTGGACTTACGAGCAACAACAGAAGCACATGTGGTGGTCGATGGGTGGCAGTGAGGATGTTCGGTCGTGGCAGGAGAGCTAAAGCAGCGCTTTTTTTCATGTTTTCTGTTTTCCTTCAGCAATAGGTCGACGAAGGGGAGAGAGGGGAAGGTGGGGAGAAGGCTGAGGTGGTGTTGGGTGTGCTTTCTAGTCACAACAAGGTGGTATAAAAGGGTGGTTTATGGTGGTGTATAAGAACCAAGAGAGAGAGAGAGAGAGAGAGAGAGAGAGAGAGAGAGAGAGAGAGAGAGCCGTTTAGAAGAGAGAGTAAGATCACGAGAGTATGAAGCTGTGATTTTTGTGTGAAGATGAAGAAGAGAAGCCTCTCTTTTATAGCTAAAATAGACATGCACATCCTTAGAGGCCATGGCTCTTGAACTAGGTCAAAACTCTAAGGGCCATGCTTGTACTAGAAAGGAGATGTGCACAAAAGAAGCATGGGGGAAGAAAACGTGGGCCAAAGATATGAGAAGGTTGGTCATTTTTGTTTAGTACGGTTTGGTGGGCCTTATAATGATCTCACACTCCCTTTTATTTCCCAAAACAATCATAATTTGGTGTATCGAGATCCTGATGTCGAATATTTTTCCGAAAGTATCATTAGATCCGAGTTCAGAGATTCCAAAAACTCGAACCGATTTTTTCTTCGAGTTGTAGAACTCCAAGATATTGTGGTTAAAGTTTCGCGTCTAAATGACCCGAACGCTCAATTTTTCGACTTTTGAAAATATTTTTGCTAAGAATATTTCGAGTATGAAGTTAAATATTAGACGATAGCCTGAGTCCAAATATGCTCTCTAAATTTCCATCGTAGGTGTGCAAGCGCCTCAACAGATCAATTCTATTTTAGAAGTTTAAAGAAAGTTAGTGTTTTACTAGTTTGTTTTCTTATAACTGTCATATATGTTGCACACGAACTCCATTTTGGTTGTTCCTTATATTTTTGAAAATAAAGGAACATGTACTATGATATAAAAATGTTTACTTTGCTCGTAACTGCTTAATTCGAATTTTTAGTTCTTCAGACACGTTACTTAGGGTTACAGTTTGAGTTGTTTGATTTGTTTGTGTTAGGTGCATTTCATGCATTCATTTTGTAGTTTTAGTTCATAAAAGTGCATTGCATTTAGGTTTAAACTCATGCATTTTGCATATTTTTCAGGATTTTTCATGATGCAATTCCATTCACACACTTTTATGATATTTCAGGGACTTTTTGAAGGCTGGAAATCGCTGGAGGAAGTTTAAAAGAACTGGAGACAAAGTTACAGAAGTTTTGGAGCTCAGAAGAAGGAGAATGTAGAATTTAGCTTCTCAGAAGTTTACACGACCGTGTAAATGCTCCCCTTTTATTTACACGGGCCGTGTAAACGTACATGCAAGGGCAGTCTACTTCGACGACCTTGAAAGATTAAGCATTCTACTTCTATTGTTTACACGGCCGTGTAAATAGCACCCTTTAATTTACACGGGCCGTGTAAACGTCTAGGCAGTTTTAAAGTGGTTTTGTCTTCTTATAATTGAGACAATTGGTTTTGTGAGGAGTTAGGTCGGATTTTGGGAGAAAGGAAGGCGACTTTCAGAACTTTTGCAAGTAGATTAACACTTGGAAACACTTTAATTTCCTTTTTGTAAGTCAATTTGAAGTTTAAACTTGTTTGATTTGTAGTTCAACCTAGATATGTGTGGTTGATTTCATTATCATTTCCGAATCTGAATTCTTACGTATGTGTTGTTAGGTTGTAACATGAATTTTACTTGTGTTTAACATCTAGTAATCTTTGATTTGATCTTAATTATATGTTTGGTTGGTTCTCTTTTTCACTTGATCAATGAATTAGGGTTCTAGTCAATCTAGTTAATCAAATTATGAAATTCGTATATGTTTTATGATTTGATGTTAGTAACACACACTTACTTGGTTGTAATTAGATCAAAATTAGTGTAATCAAAGATTAAATGTTTATATTCCCAAGCTTAAGAGGAATGTTAAACATTGTTGGTAATTAGTGCAAGAACTTAATGTCATTTAATGATTTGATGCAAGAGCTTATTTGAATTGAATCAATTAAATGAAGTTTTATTTGAAGAACTTGTTTTGAATAAAATACTTTTGCCAATTTTGATATTAGAGTTTATTAATATCCAACTTACCAACCTAGATTGAACATGAGTTATAATCATATTACATCTTTCAACATAATACATGTATAAGAGTCAGAATCGGAAATGTACTTCTTTTATTGCGTTTGTTATCAATCTTTCTTATTTATGAAGTTTAATTCAAGCTCAAACACAATCCCCCATTTTAATATTATTTGTATTATGTGTGAAAATATGGCAAGATAAGAAGTCCTGTATTCCTGTGGACCGACCCTGCTTACTCTATACTCTTTTTAGTATTAGAAATAGCAGTGATTTGAGTTTTATTAATATTATTTTATCCTATTATTTGTTGGTTTGACCACCAAACAGTTTGCTAGTTTACACATTTGGAAGTAAAATATCACCCGATATCTTATAAAAGTTAAAATAAACTCATTTATTTTAGATTAGATGCACTAAAACTCAGCGAGCCAATTTACAAAGAGAATTATTGTGAATTGACCATTCACAGTCTTTGACCAAAATCCCAGGATGTCACACTTTCTTCTTTTAAACATTTTAAAACATATTATTTATATATTGATCTTCAAAACATGTTAATAAAACTTGAACAACTTAGCAGAGAGTTATAACATTGCAATATAAAGTCCAAAGATGGCCAATAGAAACATTCACACAAAGATACAAATATATACACACATCAAAACTATTCACATCAACAAATTCTTAATTTAACTATTAGACAAATTTGAAAGTTACATTGTATGGAAAACATACTTAAAAACAAAATCTAACGTATTTTTCCCATAAAACCAAACATCATCAACCCATGAATCCTAAGTCCATCCATACCAAACAAAATCTGTTATTTTGGATGCTGAAAATGCACGACATTTTTTCTCCTATTTTTCTGACACCGTCCCCGCCGACCGGCCATCTCTGTGCTTAATTATTAACAATATCTGAAATTGAAAAGTCATTTATCAAAATTTGAGGAGGTATCAATTGTATTTGATTGATTCTGTAAAACTCTTTTACGGGAAAAAAAACAATCTTCATTTAGAAGATTGTGATACTAGAAAATGAAGTCAAACTTTGTTATAGAAGAAACAATGTTTGCGGGGAAGAACAATTCTTCAAAATTGGGTTCTTTACACAAAACATCCATTGTATCACATCTTTCAAATTATTGTTAAATATTAAAGTATGAAAGGAGGCGAGTTAGAGTTTAGAAATTTGAATTTAACCTAAATCCTAACTATTAAGCCATACTTATAGTATTTTTTTAAACTATATTGATATTATTAATATAGATTTACGGTGTTATTATGACGTGGGAATGCAACTTACGATTACACTACATTGTCGTCAAGCTTTCAATGTTTATTACCCTTCATTGATGTCAAGATTTTTAATATTTATTTATGAAACGTCACTATGAATATTAATCAGTAATATTGGATTGGAAACAAAAACGACTGAAAGTAAAAAATTTCTCTTCATATATTTTAAACTCTCAAACCTTCAACCCTACATCTAACCTAAAATGTATTCTTCAATCAATGAAAGTATTTGGAACGTATGTCATGACATCATGGACCACGAGTGAACAGACGTCATTGGCCGGTGCATGGCCTGATGTATTATAAGGACCTATGGTCAAAAATGATCATAATCAAAGAAGTTTTTTGATGAAAATTACCATGTGTTTTCTAAACAAAATGAATGAAGGTAATTACATGTCGGAAGAGAAAGTTTGTAGAAAATGCAAGTCCATAGTGAAAGTGGTATTTAGATTCAGTTCTTTGTTTAATAAGTTGAGAAAAAATTGAAAAATTGATGAATACGATGATAAAGATGATGGTGAAAATGATGTAGATGAAATCATTTTAAATAAAGCTTTACACAATTTGAGTGAAAAATAAGGAGAACCTTTCAAGTATTTAGAGTTTGAGATGTTGTGAAAAAATCCAGAAAAATTAAATTTTATTTTTTATGTTTTATTTAATATGTTTTTGTTTAATGTTACGTATTTTTACTTTTAACTAATAAATTTTATCTTTTTGTAGGATCGATAAGATTCTATAAAACTGAAATCATAATCGTAAGTTAGAAATTGAAGGAACACACGAATGTAAATATGATCTGGATTTTCATTAGAGTAAAAGAAGCTCGATTACAAAGATGTAAGAACCTCTCCCAAAGATACTCTCTCTCTCCCTCTCTCTCTCTCTCTCTCTCTCTCTCTCTCTCTCTCTCTCTCTCTCCAACATCCCTTATATAGGTCACTCTCTAAGGGTTTCGGTAAGGAAATAACCAATGAGGTCGTGATACCTAAGCTAAGATAGTTTGTCAAAGCAAATTAACTAAAGTTGTGAAGCTTAGAACAAAAACTACGAAATCACTATATCTATTTCTCATATTACAAGCTGAAGACAAATGCTACAGAACTATGAATCCTTTCCCATAAATACTCAAACAAATCACTATGAAATGCGAGAGATAAGACTTTTTATTTTGAATGTACTTGTTTAACAAATATTAATTACAATAAAGTAAAGTCGGCTCAAATACATACAAAATTATTATATAAGTTTGGGGTCTTTGGAGTTGTAAAAAATATTTTTTTGTTACTCTTAAAAAGTCATATTTAAAATAAGTATAAAAAGAGTATAAAGTAATAGAAACACACCAATTCAAATAATTTTTTAAAACTCTTTTTTCTCAACACATAAGGTAATAATATTTATATTGTTCTTTAAATGTGTCTCACTCCTATAGTTGATCAGTTTTAACCACATTATGGTCGATCATAATTCAAAATTATATTTATCCATAATTAAAAATCCAACTCCTTCAAACATACCTAATTAAAAAACTACAGTTTTAGAAAATTAGAATTCAAGAGGTATCAACACACTTGAGTACTACATTATAATAAGTATTTGAAACATTAGGCACATAAAATGCATAACAAAAGAAAATAAAGTTATTGTCTAATTGGCTTCATTCAGTTCTTATAACACTGAATCGTGCTCTTAACATCATCAACCTATTCTTAACATCATCAACCTATTCTCTGAAAATGACTTGCCATTTTAGCAAGGTCAAAAATTCATTTCTAAAGTCATTATGATTATCAAAAATGGTCCTCAATTAAGGTGTTGTAGAAATATTAGATGACAACAATAGGATAACCTTGCCACTCATCCAATCTAAAACACTTATTCTTCCTATTGTTTGAATAAATAAAAAACCTCTTTCAGGTTTCGTGATAGATATCTACCTGATAATTTACAAATACCATCAAGGTACAGCCTGGGAGAATAAATATTGGATTGTGTAAATTTACTCAACTAAAAATCAAAATAAGAAAATTCTCTTATCAACTCAATAGCATATTAAGATAATCTTTCCAAAAAATTTGATCATCATGAGCTATATAATACATAAGAGCTAGGATGTCACTCTGGCACTTCTGGGAATTTAGCTTCAGTTAAATCATAGTCCTTAATATCTGACCAGGTAACTTCAAATTTAAAATAGGGCTTATGTTGATGCAGTTTCATTATCAAATTCCTCATATTTGTAATTTTTTAGTCAACCCAAACTTCATCTTAAGGTTTAGCATAAAGCTCATAAAACTTTTGTAACCTTAGTGGCGGATTATATACATCATATGGAGTGGGATTCTCTACCAATCCCCAAATGTTGATTTTTTTACCTGAAGACAAGCGGGTATATCACACATTTTCATAATTCTAACCGCCTTGTAAGGTTTTCTCACAAGATTTACTACAAAAGGATAATCCATTTTCTCCTAGGCAGTAATCGGAAATAAAGGTATTACAACAACAACATTTTTTGGAAGGACAATGAATTTAATCTCTGATCAAGGTCTTATTCTTTTGAAGTGCACTTAATTCTCTTACAATACCTTCTTCCCTTATTTTCGAGATCATCTCATCAACTACTTTTATAATCACTTCATCTATCAGTCTTCCTTTGTCAATGTAAACTTTCAAGTGGATCTTTTTCACAAATATATCTTAAACTTTCTCCCAAGTCAGTATCCTCAGTTTTTCGAATAACTTGGGTGAAATGTTTTGATTTCTTTTGTTGTAAACATATTGGATTATTTCCTTTCTCCATAGTTTTCAAAACCACTTTTAAAAAATAACATATCATTGTGTATGTCACTATCTATTTACCAAAATAAGCTATATTAACCACCGTCCTGGTTTACAATGATTTTGAATTTTTTTTCCAACACTTTATCAGTTTTGTTACTTGAATTTTTATTTCTGATTGAACATCCATACTTACATGATCACCTTAATACTTGGACCATCGTCTTTGTTTACTCCACCTTTAGTTGTAAGCTTTTCAACCTCGAGTATTTCAGCATAACTTGAATCACTTTTTTGTCGTATAGCCTCCTTAAAGCTTTCAATAAATTCCTTTGAATCCTTCATAATTTATACAAAATCTTCCATTGCATTATTGACATTTTCAGCTTGAGCAACCATTTTTTCTTCACCAGCTATTGTAAAAACCTGGATAACATCAATTTGCACTTTCATCTTGTTGAAATCTTCATGCATAATTTTGGATAAATCTTCAAATGAATTTGCAAAAGCTACATTTTTTTCCCTTGATAACATCAACTTGTATAATGCTCCTTTACTTTCCAAATTTTGTCCCTGAATAGTTTTAAAGCAATCTTTCAATGTTTTTAATATCTCTACTCTCCATTATGTAATCAAATCTTTATTATCTTTCAAATATATCACAAAATCCTCCTTAAGATCCTTTACACTAAAATCATCAACATCATCACTATGACCACTTGAGCTACTTGGATCAGGATTTGGTTTCTCATAACCAGATTGCATCATTCCTCTTAATCTTAAACAATGTGTGAGGAAATACTGTATAGCCCTTCAACCTTGATAGTTTCAACATCTTCATTTTCAACTTTGTATGTTTCATTGTAAGTTTCATCAACACAAAAATAATATAAATCAAATGTTTTGTAAGCTTATTAAGATACAAATGACAATGAAAGTACGAAAATATAAATTTACCTATATTTTTTAATGGATTATTATAAGGCTCATCAATACCAACACCCAAAAAGTCAAAAAAAAATAGCCATGTTACCCTAAACTTTAAAGAGTGTGCATTTTAAACCTTCTTTAATGCCCTTATACTCGTCATCCAATCATCAGTTCCTATACCATACTCACTATCAAAAATAAAGTATGATGGATCAGTTTATTCATGTTGTGGAGAAGTAAATTGAACGAAATCATTTCTAAAATTCTCATAAAGAGAATATTCATCTATTGTATTTTTTGGGATTTCCAGCCTCCTTTGGTTCTTAATTGGAAACAACATTAGAACTATCTCGCACATTAATTGAAGAGTAAGGTGGATCAGATTGTTCATCATTCCTAATACTCTAATAAGGATGAGATTATGGTAGTGGCACGAAGCTAAGATCATGAACACAGAAATTGTGTAACCATAAACCTCAATGGTAATTTTTGAGAGTCCCAAGGGTTACGTTTATGAAGCGAATGAGATGGAGAAAAGTAGTGTAGATGGTGTAAAGAAACCAAAGTACCTCTGTTGTTTAAAATAAGGACCAAGCAGAAAACTCTTATCTCATGTGAGAAGAGAGTCGGATAGCTCATGATTAGAATAAATATGAAAGCCTAATCGGGAAGACAAGGTTTGTATGTACCAAGTCAGTAAGGCTATTATTCAGAATCAGGTGAGGCTTTGGACACATACAGCAGCATGCTTCTAGGGACACTTAACTAATGAAAGAATTTCCCCACAAATATCCATACAAAAATATAAGACACAAAACAAAACAAAAAAAAATTATCGAACAAATAATAAAATAAAATAAAGTTTTTGGAGTTTTTGATTTCAAAAAAAATAAAAAGATTTTGGAATTTTTGATTTAAAAAAATGAGACATAAAAAAAATTGGAACCGAACCTGAGCGCTCGGTCTATTTCGGCTAAAAAAAAATTGGAACCGAACCCGAGCGTTCGGTCTATTTCGGTTGCAAAAAAAATAAGTTTGAAAAAGAAAAGAACTTTGAAAATTTGAGAAAATGATACAAAAGGTTTACAACCAAAGAAACTACCTTTGAGTGATAAGCGAAGATCAGATGATAGGACCGAACCCGCGCATTCGGTTCAATTCGGCACACATGTGAACCGAACCCGAACGTTTGGTTCATTTCGCTTCCGACTTTTAATTTTGAGAAGTAGGCTTTGGTACTGACTCCGATTCCATCATTCCTAGTCCTTGTAGAATTTTATTGAAACTCGCTTCAGGAAGAGCTTTGGTGAAGATATCGGTCAGTTGATCAGTGGTTCGAACAAAGTGAATTTCGACGTTCCCATCTTCCACATGATCCTTAATAAAGTGATACCTCAGTGTTATATGCTTTGTCTTGGAATGTTGCACTGGGTTATGACAGATCCTAATTGCACTTTCTGAATCGCAATATAGTGGGATCTTTTTCATATTGAGTCCATAGTCCCGGAGCTGGCTTTGGATCCAAATCACTTAAGATGTATAGGAGGCAGTTGCGATGTACTCTGCTTCGGCTGTAGACAAAGAAACACATGTCTGTTTCTTTGATTGCCAGCTAACCAACTTCCCGTCTAGGAATTGGCAGCCTCCAGTGGTACTTTTCCTGTCTAAACCACAACCTCCAAGGTCTGCATCTGAGTAGGCTTGAACGAAGAAACCTGAGTTTGATGGTACCATAGACCGAGGGAGGTGGTTCGTTTTAGATACCGGAGTATGTTTTTCACTGCAAGAATATGTGGTTCATGAGGATTCGCCTGAAACCTAGCACAATAACACACAGAAAACATTATATCAGCCCTGCTAGCAGTAAGGTACATTAAGGACCCAATCATCTGGCGGTATAGCATAATATTGACTGCCGGTTTTTCCAAGGATGATGTGAGCTTGGTGCCGAACGCCATTGGAACTTTAACCTTTGAGTCTCCCATCATGCCGAATTTAGCAAGAAGAGTCTTGTTGTATGCTTCCTGGTTGATAAAGATGCCTTCGGGTCCCTGTCTAATATTTAAACCAAGGAAAAAGTTAATCGGACCCATTGAGCTTATTTCAAATTTAGTCTCCATCAGCTTTCTGAATTCAGCTGTTAAGCTAGGATTCGTTGAGCCAAAGATGATATCATTGACATAGATTTGAACTATCATAAGGTGGTTACCTTCCTTCTTACGAAAGAAGGTTGGGTCAACCGAACCTTGTTTGAATTTTGACATCTTTAAGAATTTAGTTAGCGTTTCATACCATGCCCTAGGTGCTTGTTTCAGACCATAAACTGCTTTGTCCAGAATATAACAGTGATTTGGGTACTTTTCATTGACAAAACCAGGAGGTTGCTCCACGTAAACCGTTTCTTCAAGTCCTCCATTCAGAAAGGCGCATTTCACGTCCATTTGTTAGACCTCGAAGTTCTTGTGTGCAGCATAGGCCAGAAATATTCGAACAGATTCCAGCCTCGCTACCGGAGCAAAAGTTTCCTCATAATCAATTCCTTCTTCCTGGCAGTATCCTTTCACCACGAGACAAGCTTTGTTTCGAATCACATTGCCTTCCTTGTCCATTTTATTTCTGAATACCCATTTGAGACCAACAACTGAGGCATCTTTAGGAGTTGGAATGAGGCGCCACACCTTATTTCTTTCGAACTCGTTGAGTTCATCTTGCATAGCTTGAACCCAGTCAGAATGATCAAGAGCTATATTTACTGTCTTCGGTTCAACTTTTGATACGAAAGAATGATACATGCAAAACTCTACTTTGGAGAATAGAGATGTTTGCTTTGCCTTCAGTTAAGATCGGGTCAGGACCTTTTCAGTGACATTACCCACTATCTGAGATACAGGATGATCTCTGGTCCATTTAACAAGAGGATGGTAATTTGGATCATAGGATGGATGCAATTCAACATTGACCATTTCTTCCAATTCAGATTGACTATCGTCATCGTAGAACATATCGGAGTTCTCCCCCTCGAATGATGAGCTTTTAGGTGTAGCAGGACTTTCTGGTGCTACAGGACTTTCGGGTGTTGTCGAGCTTTCGAGTGTTGTCGAGCTTTCAGGTGCTGTTGAGATTTCAGGTGGAACTGGAATAGAATTTTCCCCCTCAAATTGTGAGCTCGGTTATTTTGAAGAAGGTGGATTCTCCCCCTCAACTGAAGCGCCTTGCTGAGGACGATCATTTGGAACTTGTTCTCCTTCACCCATTCATTTGGCTGCTTCTTCGACAATTTGCTTCAGATGATCGACATTGTTGTTTGCTGCCTTGGCTTCCGAGAGAGTAGCTTTCTCAGGTTCATCGAATAATTCCACAAACTGATCGAACAGATTAGCTATTGAGGCCGTGACTTGACCTGTTTGAGTGAAAATCTCTCCAATTGCTTCGTCAGTAGCCTTTAGCTTTTTGATGTAGTTATCATCGAAAGTCATATAATATGTTTCTTCGATCTTCATAGAACGCTTATTTAAGACCCGGTATGCTTTTGAAGTAAGAGAATATCCCAGAAAAATTCCTTCATCAGCTTTAACGTCAAAATTGTTACGATGTTCTTTGGAATTAAAGATGAAGCATCGTGAACTGAACACATGGAAGAATTTTACGTTCGGCTTCCTGTTATTGATGATATCATAAGGGGTAAAAGAGAAGCGCTTGTTGAGATAAGACCTGTTCTGCGCAAAACATGTTGCAGCAATAGCATCAGCCCAAAAATATAAAGGAAGAGAAGCGAAACTTAGCATCGTTCGGGCCGTCTCACACAAGGATCGGTTTCGTCATTCGACAATTCCGTTATGTTGAGGCGTGTAGGGGCTGAAAAGTTGTGACTGGTTCCCTTTTCTGCCAAAAAGTCTTCAAATTCTTTGTTCTTGAACTCCAGTCCATTGTCGCTCCTAATGTTGCGAACGACTTTTCTCAGTTGCACTTCAACCTGCTTAATAAACATTTTTAGCTTAGGAGTAGCCTCATATTTGTGCTTCAGAAAGAACACCCATGTAAAACGTGAGAAATCATCAACAATAACAAGAATATACTTGTTACCGCCAATGCTTTCGATTGATGATGGACCACACAAGTCAATGTGAAGCAACTCAAGTGGTTCAACAACTTTTGTGTTTATAATGGATGGGTGACTTTGACGACTTTTCTTCCCCATTTCACACGCAGCACACAAATGTTCTCGATCAAACTTGAGCAATGGGAGACCCCGAACATGACCTCCGGTGACAAGCTTGTTGATGTCTTTGAAGTTGAGATATTAGAGCCTTCGGTGCCACAACCAGTTTTCGTCAGAATGAGCTTTGGATAAAAGACATATAGATGGATTTCCTTTGATTGGTTTGAGATTGAGAGGAAACATTTCGCCTTTGCGTTCTGATTTGAGAATCACCCTTTTTGTTTTCTTCTCTGTGATTTCTGAACCTTCGTCGTCGAATGAAACCTTGAGACCGGTACCTCCTACCAGTTGAGACACACTGATGAGATTATGATGTAGCCCTTCAACGTACGCCACCTTTCTTATTGTGAAGTCTCCATTGGTTATCATCCCATAACCCTTTATCGTTCCACAGGAATTGTTGTCGAACTTGACATTCCCACCATTCTGAAGAGATCGAAATTCCCTTAGCTCTTCCTTCCTTCCTGTCATGTGACGTGAGCAGCCACTGTCAATATACCATTCTTCGTTGAACTGCTCGTCACTTATAACCTGCAAAAATTAAGTAGATTTAGGAACCCAAAGTTTCTTGGGTCCACGTGAGCCTTTCACAGGAACAGGAATAGTAAGAGAAACATCAACAAGATATGTTCTTTTTATTAATGTTGTTTCATCTTTCCTCTTAATAGTGAAAACTTTGATTTTGTTAGGGTTAGTTACAGACGTTTTGGTTTCAGGTTTTGGAGTTTGGGCCTTAGACTGCTTTCGGTCATTCTTGACAGAGGAAATCTTCGATTTTCCTTTTAAATCCGTTGAAGATTTTGAGTTTTGTGTCGGAACAGAATAGGATTTAGAAAAGAATCGAGAATGAGAGGAATTAGAATGAGAGAATTTGGACTGGGAGTCTTTCCTGACTTGAGGTTCTAAGTGACCCTTTTGTTTATGGTCATCAGAGGGACCGAACCTAGATCTTCAGTAGCTATTGCTTTCGGGACCGAACCTGTCCTTTCGGTTGCTGTTTGAACCGAACCTGTCCTTCCGGTTGTTGTTTCTCTCTGAACCGAACCTGTCCTTTCGGTTGTATTCCTCATGCGACCTGAAGGTCTTTTTCTCTGGCATTGAATTTTTATCATGATAGGAGAAATGGGCGTTTTGAGATCGCCAAAACTGATTTTGCTCTGAGAGATTCTTTTTGTATCTCAGATTCCTCTACTGCTTTTGATCTTTCACTTGTTTCGGCTGTGTGTGGATGTTAGCCTTTTGTTTCAGCTTCTTGTCAGCCGATTCACTTTTCACAGATGATGTTTCGCTTGTGGAAGTGACTTCCTCTACAGGTATTTCTTTTGTGCCACTTGTGCTTGGCACGTCAAAGTTGTCAGGCTTATTCAGCGGCTCTGGTACATATCTTCCTTCTGTTTTCCAGGACGTTCGCTCTAACAAAGCAACTGTTTCGTCGGCATTATCTATAGGAGCTGACCAGAAGAACTCATCACAGCCATCTGCGTTATCTTCATTCACTATGGCAGTGAGTTCGGCTGTTTGATACTTGGTTACTCCTGTGACCTTATACACCTGATTTGGTGTTGTTCTCACATTTTGGTACACAACAGCCTATTCTTCAAGAATCGGGGACTTATTTTGGGACAAACGAGCGAACTCCACAGAATTTTCAGAAATCAATTTTTTGTGGTTTTCGGGTTCGCTCTTGACAAACTCGGAACAGTCGACTACATCCTCTACAGAAATTCCACTCATATCATCGTCCTCATTAAGTTCAGATGCGTTTTCAACATCGATTTTATTTTCTGAACTTAAATTGGCACTCAATGAGTCGAATTTTTGTATGGTTTCGGTCCTTAGTTTCAGTTTATCATTTTTGTCCAAAAGATTTTTCAACATGTCCTTATTGTCTTTGGATTTTATGAAAGATTCTATTTTGTCCAGACCATACATATAAGTAGGATTCACATCATCAGACGAAACAACACTTTCACAGTTGTATGCTTCAGCATCGATTTCATCCTCCTTAAACTCAAGGAAAGGTAAAATCATGCGATGTATTTTCTGCCCTATTTCACAATTCAGATGGAGTTGAGTAATGTTAGCATAAAGTCTTTTAGCAATCAAACAGAAAACATTTCTTTGTTTTAAAAGTTTCAAATTGTCTATTTGTAAATAAATATTTTCATCTTTAGACTTAATCAACTCCGACTCCTTCTACTCAATCCACATCCTTCGCTCCTCACTCTTGGATGACACCCTGCTTATTTGGTCAGTTAGGTTAGAATTGGTGACCTGTGTTTGAGTTAAACAACTATCCAGATTTCAGATTCTTGAATTTAAGTTATTTAATTCCTTTTCATATGATTTCTGTGGAACTTTGAACGAGATAAAAAGAGATTGTACCTTCTTGATCAATTCATCAAGCTCATTGATCTGCACACAGAGGTTTTGTTGTGAAACATAAGTCCTCTCGCTCCTTGGTGTCCTCATTTCCACCATCTGTATTGTATCCTCTCATATGAGATACATCAGTCACCACCAGACACTTTCCACTGCTTTCACCGCCTCTTGCAACATACGCCTTTCCATGTGAAGGCTTTTTCACCTCATCATCTTCTGAGTCGGTCGACCACACCTGTACGCCACCGAACTCGTCATCCTCTACCGAACCCTATACAATAAGAGCATTCATAGAAGGGTTAGTAGCGGCTTTCTTCCTCTTGATCTCTTCCAGTTTTTTTATCAAGACAGCCTCTTCATCTTTCTCTGCCATTTTCTTCAGAACACAATCTTTGGCATAATGATTCTTTCTTCCACAGTAGTAGCAGTTGACACCAGAATCTCCTTCAACTTTCTCCTCTTTCTTTGGTTCCTCAGTCTTCGGCTCCTCCCTTGCCTTTTCTGAACTGTAGCTTCCCTGCCAATTTCGGTTTTTATTGGTAGGAAACCTCTTCTTGATGAACCTTTTTGGATTGGACACCATCATAGCATAATCTTCTGAAGTAAGATCGTAGTCCTCCAGGTTTAGATCTTCATCTTCTACTACATTCTTGCTTTTGGACAGGAGGGCCAAGGATCCCAAGTTTGAGACCACACTCTTCTCTTGCATCACAATCTTTTCTTGGGATTTCAAAATTCCCACCAATTTCGCCAACGAATATGACTTGAACTGCTCGTGAGCTTTAACTGTAGACACAACAGCTCTCCATTCGGATCTTAAGCCATTCAGAAAGGTGACCTTCTGTTCAATCAGCTTCCTTTCGATATCATGTTTGATCATCTTGCTGAGAAGATGATTGAAGCGATCAAACATCTGTGTAACAGACTCATCGGAGTTTTGCTTGAACTCACTAAACTCAGACAAAAGCAAGTTCTGAATAGAGTGCTCCAGATCTTCATCTGTGGAATACAGCTCTCGCAGCCGATCCCAGATTTCTTTAGCGGTACTGCAGGAACTCACCAACCTAAACGTGTCAGATTGAAGAGCGAATCGGATCAGTCTTAATGCTTTGATGTTGCATTGAAACTTCTCCTTTTCGTATTGAGCAACGTCTTTTACATCTTTTAACAGATCATTATACTCTTTTTGAGTTTTAATGATTCTGGATGTTGCTGAGTGAGCAAATGGTCCAGACACAATAGCTTCCCAAATAAGATACCCATTATCTTCAGATCCGATGACATAGTCTTCAAAATGATGTGCCCAAACTTCGTAATCCTAGGTGTAAAGAATAGGAATATTTGTTGTTGATCCAATACTGTTTGAGATGTTGATAGGATTAGATTGAGAATCGTCCATGCTTGATCGTTTAACCTGTTTGAAAGATCAGACTTGTAATATGCAATATTAGGGCAAACGAATAAATAATGAGGTACGTCAATTATGGAGTGACGGCTCAATAAATATCAGTTAATGCGGAATAACCCTAATCAGTTCTTTCACAGAAGAGATGTGTATGAATTACACAGCCTCCTGCTTTGATACCAATTGATGAGTTTATAAAACTCTTTGATCGATTAGATCTTTATAACAGGCAAATCAAGAAATTAATAACTGTAAGACAAAAACACAAGAATGGATCTGAATGAGTCGAATGATTTAATTAACTCAATCCTTAGCAGAGCTCGATGAAGAACTTCCGCTGTAGAGGATTCTAGGGTTACAAAAGATAAGAACTTGTACGCTATAAAATCTCTATCAAATCTTCTCTAATCTTACGTTAAAGAATGCATGCAAGCATCTATATATAATAAACCCTACATATAACTCACGGATGGACAGGCCCATACCGGAGACAAAACTGGACTAGCTAACGAGCCCAAAGACGCAACACTAACTGGACTGAACAATTATCCCACCATCAGAAATAGGGTGTTGATCTATCAACATTTAATTCAGTGAAATTTACAATATCCACCAAAATTAACTTCAACATATTTACCTTCCTTCTAGTGAAAATTCCATAATACATCGTCAAACCGGTCTATTCAACTATTCTTGACCACCAATATTACCTGTCAAAGATCGTAAAAAGACAGTAGCAAGGAAATTCCAATGAGCATGAAGAAGGTTTTTCTTCATTTGAACATTCAAATCTTTTCCGATGAAATCCATATCAGTAGCCATTTGGAAAATATATTGGTATGATGTGTTGGAGCATGGAAATGTTCGACAAATTATGAGTGATAGTTAGGTTATTATATCCCCTTTATTATTTTGAAGGTACATCTCTCTTTATAAATAGAGAGGGTGTGGTCATTTGTTTAGTTTGCACCAAAAATGTAGTCTCTTTCTATTTAGAGAGAATGGGAGAGTTATCTCTCCTAACCTATGTGTTCTTCATTGTAATATTTTCTCTACTTCTAGTAAATTATCGGATGACTCATCTTGTTATTTTCTTCATATATTTTGTTATCGTTGAATCTCAAGATCATAATATTTTGTATAGGCCGATCGTTCAAACGGGATCCTAAAATTGGTATCAGATTCGTACCTTGAAGATCTAAGCAATTATTTAAAGGGAACGACTCCCGGTCGACTACCTCTATCTTGAAGATTTTTTGATTTTTGTGTATATAATTTATTAGCTACACTACCAAAAAAAATTATTATGAGTTTTTTGATTTTTGAGTGTTGATTCAAGCTTTTTCAAGCTTTCTAGAATAAATTTTGATGTTGTCTCTTTGATGTTTCTGCAAAAAAAATCTAGTTTTATAAATATTTTTATTTTGCTGCTGATGAAAAAGAAGAAGGAAGATGATATTTGTTGTCTAAATCATTTGAAGATTTTGCTCTAGGTATATTTATGATGTGGAATGAAGACATAATATCTTGGCTTTTATGGTAAAGATAGTTCTTGAGGAAGATATCAAAGAAATTTTCTAATTCATACATCTTAAAGATTTTTATCTTGCCAAAAGTTTAGAGAAGACCTCTTTTTGAAGATGTTATCAACATTTTTTTGAGTTCATATCATCCGCATATGAGGAATCATCAAGGTATGAAGCTCCTATTCTTTATTTTGAAGCTAGTAGGTCTTTGTTAAAATGTTTTGGATGTCAAGAAGTTGTTTGGAAAATACATATTTCTTTTACTCCACCATTAATACATTGTGCATGCCTCCTAACAATCCTTGTGACTTTACCTATCAACCTACCTTTTGTCCCTTATACTTTGTATTATACAACCATACCTTTTACTTTAAAGCATGTCTTGTCCCTTAGTTTTTACCTTTCTCTTTCCTAATTTCTGCCACATTTTCCCTTTCTCAACAATCCATCATATTCCCATATGCTTTATAAAATATTTCCATGGATAATCACGAAGATATAGCCTCTACAGCCTCAAAAATTCATGAAAAACGACATTTTTCACTTCCTAAGTAACTAAGATTTGGGAATTTATATGTGTTTAGTTACTTTATATTTATCATTATACTTTTAATGAAGGAATAATTAGAGTCCTATCCTACCCGTTCGGCTAACGACCCTCCACCCGTCAAGGAAGCGATGGGTGAGAGTGGACACCCTTTAAACTGTCATTTTATAGGCAGTAACCTTATACCCCCCCCCCCCCTTTATAGATCGTCTTCGTGAATGAGGCATACTAATGGAAAGACTGACCTTTGTTCATATATATATATATATATATATATATATATATATATATATATTAAACCTATACTATTATAATAGTGTAAGGGTAGAATTTTAAACTTTAAAATTCTAGGGTTTTGAATTAAATGTTTCAAAAGTTAGACTTTTACATTTACAAATTCCAAAACTTGAGGGAAAGTTTTGAACTATTCAAAAACTTTTGGAATCCATAACTTATGAGTTTAATATAGGTTTAAATAAAAAGACTCTTGAAAATCCATAACTTGAGGACAAGTTATGGAGTTCATAAAACCATTTATGGAAAAAGACTCTTCAAGTTCATAACCTATAAGTTTAATGATCTATTTAAAAGAATAACTTTTCATTTTCCATAACTTGAGGACAGGTTATGGAATTCATCAAAACA
This sequence comes from Lactuca sativa, assembly GCF_002870075.4. Classification (NCBI taxonomy): domain Eukaryota; kingdom Viridiplantae; phylum Streptophyta; class Magnoliopsida; order Asterales; family Asteraceae; genus Lactuca; species Lactuca sativa. Next base: position 217,087,593 of record NC_056626.2, on the reverse strand, counting down.
TTTAGATCAACTATTGTAACTTATAAAAATCAAACAAATTTGTCTACGATCTAAATTAAACTCATACGAACAAGACAATTCATATCAAACAAATTTCATGTAATTAGCCTAACCATATAAACTAATACAAAACATGAAACTTTGACAATTATCTTTTACGTTGGATAAGCATGATCATTACCACATCAAAAACAGGTTTATAAGTTCAAAAACAGCATAGGGTAATTATCCTAGTCCAATTCCAGCAAAAAAAACTCAAAAATCTGCACTTAGGGGATACAACTCGTCGAGTGTATGAAGAAACTCGGCAAGTTGGTCAGAATTGTGCTTGCACTCGGCGAGTCCACTGTCCAGAAGGCTGGTTTTTATTTTTAAAGCATTTCCAAGCAAGTAGCATCAAGTATAGTTAAAAAGAAGCCTAGGCTCTGATACCACTGATGGGTTTTGAGCATTCTAACACTCGTAAAGTGTACATGCAACCCTAAATAATTTGGATCTATGTTTTCTCTATTATACAAGCAAACTTGAACTTTCCAAGGTATTACCCTAACTAGCATACGAAACTTTGATACTTGGGTAATAAAACAACTAAGATGACATACCTTTTCTTGTAGTTTGTTGCTTGGGGCTTTAAGAGCTTAGTGCCCCAAGTGTTGCACCTCAAATGGAATCACACAACACCACCAACAAATGGAGGAACTTGAGAAGAGGTCACTTGCACTTCATAAAATCGGCTTGCCCTCTTGTGTTTCGACTAGTCACTCCTTAGTGTCAATTTCATGAGCTAGAGGGGTTCTTATATAGTGTGGCAAACTAGGGTTACACCATGTAAATCCTAATGACTTTCCATATCCGTCATGCTAAAACCTCCATGGAGTATCCATGGATTACCGCATGGGTTTAGCCCAACATCAAGAACTATTGATCAGAAGCCCACTATATAATAATGAATGATTTACCAAATCAACTCCTTATACTTAATTAGTCTCTTTTGATCACATAATTAATTCCAAATTAATTCTTGATCAATACTAATTAAACAATATGGTTTCATATTAATATATTAGAACTTATAATATATTAACAAACCATAAATAACTTCCTTCCATCTTATTAAATTGTCCTGTTGATATGCAACCCAAATGGACCATGCTACTCTCGGGTCAAGTACATATCAGTTATAGTTATGGACTTAAACACTAATCCAATAGTAACAATATTTTGAACATTTCTTTAGTTATGTCCATTTGAACATCATCAACAACATAGAATTCTACCTTCCTATCAATAACCCTAGTAGAGGAAATTACACTAAGTAATAGAGAGAAAGGTACGTCTCTATATGTCATACCCCCGAATCAGACGGCGGAAACGTCCGGGGGATTAAGCGTGACTCCATTGTTGTAGTATCATCACAGAATATATAATTGAAACGTAACATCATCATCATCACACATGTAATATAACAACATTCATTGTTTACATCGTGTATTCTATTTGAATATTACATGTCAAAATAGTCAGAGTATGATGAAGCAAAATATAACAAAATATCCATTAGTTTGTTCCGTTCAACCTGCTTCAACGGTTTCCTGTGAGTTCATAAGCATGTTTGTGAAAATGATTTGGATTATTCGTAAAAACCAGAAAATTTGAGATTTTATGTAAACAGTTTAGTATGTTTTTTTTAGATCTTGTATTAATGCATGTGTGTTATTGTTTATTAGAATGTATAAAGATAATGCAGAAAACGTGAAGAGAATGCCCCCAGACAACCCGATGTTGTCTGTAATAGAGAATGTTGTCGTACCAACCCTCGAGGTTGAGTACCAGTACATGTATGTTCCTGAGTAATACAAAGAGAAAAGAAAAGGATGGTCTTCCGTAAATTTATAACGTCAATTCCTCTAAGTGAGCCATCATAACCATACTAAATAATGACAATTTCACCTGTCTTGGAGTTTGGGAATGCCGAAGGAATATAGAATAAGTAATTCATCGCCCTAGACTGATCTAGTCTAACTGTAGCGAATAGCTCAGGTGCGGGGTGTCATCCCCGTATAGATCTATACACAAAACCCCGCTCTCCCTCCAAGAGACTCTAATTATAACTACAAGCTACAATCGTACACTCAATAAGTGTCGACCGACAAGTCCCACTAGATCCTTAATCGAAGTTACGCAAAAAAAAACATATAAAACTCCTTCCCATGTCCAATGAACCATGTAAGTGAACCACTAAGGCATCGTTAAACATGTAATCATTTCAAGGCCCGATAGGAATGAGATTATATAACATGGACCCAAAATATATGTAAAAGAACAATTGATGCCCATTTCACATGTAAAGTATTTACAAGCCCAAATAGCACGCAAATAGTATCCAAGGTCCATCACGCATGTTAATGGGTCAATAAGGCCCAATAAACATATAAATAATATTCAGGACCTATCAAACATCTTAATGGGTTAATTGGTCCAATAAACAAGAAAGTGACCTAATTAGCCCGTTTGTTATTATATTACTTGTTTTAGCTCAATTATTTTCTAAAATGATATAAAACCCCATTTTTTGTAAAAATGACATTCTTGGCCCAATAAGCCAAAAATTTACAATTAAAAAAAGGCCCAATCACAGTGAAAACAACACTTTAGTCCCCATTTTGTTCAAAACTTGTATCTATGGCTACTTTTTGGTAAAATTAACATTTTTAACCCATTTTTGTCAAAAATATCATTTTTGACTTGATTTTTGTGAAAATACACATTTTCTGGTTTTTGACTTTTCTGACTCGGTTGTTGGAAAATTTGTAGAAAGATCATCGTAAGTCGAAATTTGGATTCGTAAACTTTGGAAGTTTGGAAATTTTGTCTAATTTGTTCAAAATTTTCTCATAATTTTTACTGGCCTCAAATAAGTGTGAAATTGCTCACCTTCACAGGCTAGTCCGAGATTATTTCAAATCTGATAGGCCGTTTTATAAAATTCGCCAAAAATTGTAGAAAAATCATTTGAAAACGTGAGAGTAGTCATTTTAAAGGTAAAAACCTAAACATTTTCCATGTAAAATAGTTTTGAAAACTATTATCATTAAGGTGATCAAAACAGTCCGAGATTGGACCTAAACTTTTCTATTAAAGGTTGATTTTTGAGATTAAGTTACCCATGTTAGTACACAACACTTGGTTTTGCTATTTTATGTGTATAAATCCCATATCTACTAGTTTACATGTATTATATTTGATAACACATATTTTTCTCAGGGTTTTTATGAAGATCCAAGTGATAAACCTCATATTGTTAACATATTTTTAGATTTATGAAGTAAACAACACCTAATCCCCAAATAATTCATGAAAACACACATAGTCATGCATATACACATACATCTACACAAAACGACTTGTATTCTCCCCCAAAATAAAGTAAAAATCGAAACTAGGGGGTATGAAATCACCTTGAGGTGTGGAAGTCGGTTTTGATGAAGAGATGAGAGGAAGTGATGTTGTTTTTCGACCTAGCTTGTTTCTTGAGGGGATCTTCGAAGATGATATGATTCTAGGGGCATGAACAAGGGATTGATGATGTTTTATGAAAGATCTTAGCATAAAGATGAAGTTTAACATCTTAATCATGAAGTAACTTACCAAGTTAGGATCTTTGATGAGGAACTCTTGAACATACTAGCATACTCACGAATTTTTGGAGTAAATGATGGAAGAAAATCTAGAAGATTTGAGAGGAAATGGAGTGTAAAGATGAAATCGGAATGAATTATTGTGTGAGAGGGAGAGAGATTGAAGTGATGTTTGCATGGAAGACCACCATGCAAACATGAGGTGTCTAATGCACATAATTCCTCATTTCTTCTTTTTTTTTGTTTAATTGCATAATGGGCCGAGAATTGGGGTAAAGAGAGATAAGTATAAAATTATTTGGGCCCACTATTGGCTTTGTTCGAATTTATGAATCCCAAAATTATTTTTTTTGTCCCATCGAGCCCTTATGAGGGGTTTACGGCCCAATAGAAGTCCAATATGTAATTTACGGCCCATTAGGACTAATGGAATCATTTATGGCCCAACAAGGCCCATTAGGGATAAGAGAGTCGTTTTAGGTCCACATGGCCCAAAATGCTAAAGTTTTACAAGTGTGGTTCTAATTATAGCCCAATTAGGGTTTCTAGACCCAAGATAGTCAAGTTAAAGGTTTATTGGTCTATTATGCCCAATAAAAAAATCATAGTTCATATTAAAGTTGAACCAAAATTTTTAGGGTTCTCAACCATAATTGACTATAAGAGATGTATTGTATAAGATTTTGAGGTTTACTAAAGAATGTTGATTAAGTTTGTTTTCATTGAGTGAGCATATTCTACACTATGAAAATTAGGGTTACAAGTATCACAGTAGAGAATGTTTACATGAGACTAGAATTTCCTAGCTAAAATGCTAGTTGTGACATCATCCCACCTTTATAGGGAATTTCGTCCCGAAATTCTTTTGAAAGATGCACTCAATAACGAGAGAATAGATGATGGTACTTCTGCTTCATCTGGTCTTTGTGTTCCCATGTTAATTCTGGTCCACACTTAGCGTTCAACGAACCTTCACAATCGGAATGCGGCTCTGTTTCGTACGCTTAACATCCTTGTCCGATATATCTACTAGTTCTTCGAGGAACAGGAGATTCTCGTTTATCTCGATCTCTTCCAAAGGAATAACAAGAGTTTTGTCTGATAGACACTTTTTCAAATTTAAGACTTGGAACACGGGGTGTACATTGCTAAGCTCCAAAGGTAGCTGCAGCTGATAGGCTACCAGTCCAATTCTGGAAAGAATCTCGAACGGTCTGATGTATCGCGGGTTCAGATTTTGCCGTTTCCCAAAGCAGATCGTTCCCTTCCAGGGAGAGACTTTCATTAAGCTGATCAAAACAGTCCGAGATTGGACCTAAATGTTTTTGTCAAAGGCTGATTTTTTAGTTCAATTATCCATGTTTGTACACACACTTGTTTTTGCTATTTTAAGTGTATAAATTCCAGATCTACAAGTTCACATGTATTATATGTGATAACACATATTTTTCTCAAGGTTTTCCTAGCTTTCCTAAAGAATGTTGATTAAGTTTGTTGTCATTGAATGAGCATAGGCTACACTATAAAAATTAGGGTTACAAGTATCACAGTAGAGAATGTTTACATGAGACTAGAATTTCCTAGCTAAAATGCTAGTTGTAACACTATATTTAGAAAATTCATAGAAAAATTACAAATTCTTCTAGTTTTCAGCAATGATTTCCACCTTCACATTCGGTTGGATTAAGTCAAGTATTGTCTTTACATTTCATGATAAAGTAATTATAAAATAGGTTTTTTGATAGCGGATCATAGAGAGCACTGCATTGTTTCTGATTGAGTGTATAATTCAATGGAAATAATTTTTTGATCAACAATCAATAGAAAAAGCTATAGACTGAACGAACAAGAAAGAGGAGGGTTTGAAATTTTACAAGATTGCGATGGTTTTCTTGTTGAGTGTGTGTAGTGCAGGAGGAATTTAAAAACATAATTGATGTGAAATAAACTCGATACACGTGTCATCTAATTCTTGGATACTTAAAAGCCTAAAATTCAATAAAAGTATTTAATTCTAGAGTGAATCAAGGAGAAATTATGTTTAGTGTTATAAATTTAAAAGGGAACTGGTGCGCAATCGACTTGATAAACATGTCATCACCTTATTGTATCCTTAAAACCCTAGAATAAAATTATGTTTATTTTCTAATGCCTGATGTGGATCGGTATAATATTTGGTTTCTACACTATAAAAATTAGGGTTACAAGTATCACAGTAGAGAATGTTTACATGAGACTAGAATTTCCTAGTTAAAATGCTAGTAGTGACATCACCCCACCGTTAAAGGGAATTTCGTCCCGAAATTCTTTTGAAATATGCACTCAATAACGAGAGAATAGATGAGGGTACTTCTGCTTCATCTGGTCTTCACGTTCCCATGTTAATTCCGGTCCACGCTTAGCGTTCCATCGAACCTTCACAATTGGAATGTGGCTCTATTTCGTACGCTTCACATCCCTATCCGATATCTCGACTGGTTCTTCGACGAACAGGAGATTCTCGTTTATCTCGATCTCTTCCAAAGGAATAACAAGAGTTTTGTCTGATAGGCACTTTTTCAAATTTGAGACTTGGAACACGAGGTGTACATTGCTAAGCTCCAAAGGTAGCTGCAGCTTATAGGCTACCAGACCAATTCGGGAAAGAATCTTGAACGGTCTGATGTATCGCGCGTTCAGTTTTTTCCGTTTCCCAAAGTGGATCGTTCCCTTCCAGGGAGAGACTTTCAATAGCACCCAATCTCCGATTTGAAATTCCAAAGGCTTTCACCGTTTTTCAGCATAACTCTTCTGTCGGTCTCTGATGCTTGAAGTCGGGCTCTGATTTGGATTATCTTTTCTATTGTTTCCCGAATGATTTCTGGTCCTGTGAGAGTACTGGCTGGTGATTTCCCTTTTTCTAGTTGGGTGTCACCCACCTCAGCCTAACATAGAGGTGATCGGCTTTTACGACCATAAAGAGCCTCAAAATGAGCAACCTTGATGCTTGTGTGATAACTGTTGTTGTATGAGAATTCAACCAAGGGCAAGTGGGTATCCAATGACTTTCTGAAATCAATCACACTAGCTCGGAGCTTTTCTTCGAGCGTTTGGATGTTCTGTTCGCTTTGGTTATCGGTTTGAGGGTGGTAAATAGTGTTCATGTCTAGCTGTGTTCCCATAGCCTTCTGGAGTGACAACCGAAACCGTGAGGTAAATCTTTTATCCCGATCCGAGATTATAGACACTGGCACTCCATGGAGTCTCACGGTTTCTTTGATATAGATCCATGTTAATCTTTCCATCTTGTATGAGTCTTTTATTGGCGGGAAATGAGCAGATTTGGTTAACCTATCAACTATCACCCAGATAGTGCCTAATCCAACTCTTGTAAAAATAAGCTTTGTCTTTTTTACTTCGAGAGTTTTATCCAGTCTACGCGCAGTGCTTCCTTCACGATATTCTCTGGCTTCGATGCCTCCAAAGCCAGTCGTAGGTGTTGGCAGTGTTTGTTCTTGTTTTGTGAGTCGTCGAGTATGTTATCGATGAAAATAATTAAAAGGTTGACTAGGAATGAGTGGAAAACTCAGTTTGTGGGGTCCATGAATACAACGGGGAATTCTTCATACTAAAAGGGCATAACAATGAATTCATAATGAACGTGTCGAGTTTGGAAAGCAGTTTTTGGGATGTCCTCTTCTCGGACTCGAAGTTAATGATAACCGGTTCTTAGATCTATTTTAGAGAAATAACTAGCTCCTTGAAGTTGGTCAATAGATCGTCAATCTGAGGGAGTAAGTATCGATTTTTTACTGTGAGCTTACTCAGTTCCCTATAATCGATACGCATCCTGAAGGATTTGACCTTCTTCTTGACAAACAAGAACGGAGCTCCCCAGGGTGAGATGCTTGGTCGGATGAATCCTTTGCTTATCAAATCGCTTAGTTGGCTGGAAAACTCCTGCATTTCTGTGGGAGCTAACCTGTAGGGTGAATTGGCAATTGACGTGGCTCCTAGTATTAGGTCAATTCAGAATTTGATCTGCCTTTCTGGGGGTATTCCCGGAAGGTCTTATGGAATTACATCCGGGAAGTCGCATGCCACTGGGATGTCTTTAATTTTTTCTTCTTTGGCTTTATATACAACAAGAGCGAGGAACGCATAGTTCTTCTTGTGCAGTCACTTATGTGCCTTGATGCACGAAATGAGACAAAGATTGGCACCAGGTTTATCACCATAGATTATTAGGGTTCCGTGATTGGGGAGGTGAAGGCGAACGGCCTTCTCGCAACACATAATATCAGTATGGTGGGGGCTTAACCAATCCATGTCGATTATCACATCAAAACTCCTAATATTTATTGCATCAAATCTATTTGAAATGAATGGTTGTTTAGTGTTAAGGTGCACCCTACATAAATATATTTGGGTGATTTGTTTTTCCCATTAGCCATCTCCACCGTGAAGGCTTCATTTAGCTTCTAGGGTTCTTGTTTTACTAAGTGTTTTAATTTGTTACTAACGAAGCTTCGCTCAGCTTCACTATCAAATAAGATGCTAGTGAAAGTGTTGTTAAGTGGGGACGTACCAGTAACAACCGTCGAGTCTTGAATTGTCTCGCCCTTACCAAAAGTCAAGATTCTTCCTGATCCTCCTGCTCCCTGGTTGTTGGATTTGGGGTAGTTTTGTTTGAAATGACTGGTTCCTCCATATCCGTAGCAAGTGTAACTAACCCCAATGTTATTGTTATTGTTATTGTTGTTGTTGATTTTGTTGTTTTTTGGTTGTTGGTTCTGCTGTGGTTGAGATCTGCATTATGTGTCCTTTCTTGTTGCATCTACTACATATAGCTTCTGGCAGGCTCCCTTATAATGGAAATTGTACTTGTTGAATTTTGAAAGGCCTCCAGCATATGGTCTTGCTGGTGTTGATGCAGTAGGTGTCATGGTCGCATGGACAACAACAACATGTTGCTTCTTCGAGGACCCTTGAGTTGGCTGTCCCTTTCTCTTACTCCCAGACTTTCGCTTCCTGCTCTTAAGCTTGGGGTTTGGAGTGCCTTGATAAGCTGTCACTCGTTGGTTTTTGTGGTTGTTACTTCGGCTGGAGTTGTCGACACTATTTCCACCTTTGTTGGTGTTGTTTGCGTTGATTTGTGCCATAGCAGCTGTTACAGCAACTTGGAATGTAGCAGGGTCCATCTGCAGGATTGGTGACTCACAGGTGTGGTTGTTATTTCTGCAGGATGACATTTTCTGTTGCATGATGATAAGCAAGCTTGTAAGTAATGATGGTCGTCTCTGGTTGTACTCTATAAACTTCGCGTTTTGTCGTATGATTCACAATGTTTCAATCTACATCCCTATGATGTATATATAATAGTAGGTAATCGTAGATTTGGCACGAATATTAAGTTTATCCATAGAGTATATAGGTTATTTTGGTTTCGAGATCCTTTAGTATCTAGCGGTTTCGGTGGTTCGTTTGTGCATATAAGTGAACTCATGCAATAACACGAAATAAGAAGAACAAATAGTTGTTTCATTAGTGAATAGCATCTTAGTACACGAAAGAGAGTCATAACGAATAGTAGTGGGGGGAAAAGTTGATCCTAATCATGGAGGAAAGTGTCTGGTGGTGGTTCTGATGAAGTGGATGCACCCTAGAGATGAGCTACTTGTTGCTCGGTGTCTCGTACTCATGCCTCCCAAACTGACTGTCTCGCTTGGATGTCCCCAATCATTTCCTATGTTTGTCCCCAATCTCTCTCAACAGCAGCCCACCTTTGGTCCATTTGATTTGGGGTGTCCTGAGCTTGGTTGCCAATGTCTCGGGTGTGCCGGACCATGACTGGGAGGGCCCCATCAACCGGTCCTCTATGACTAAGATCGAAGAAACCTTGGTTCATACCGTAGGGTGGTCGTATCCCCTGCTAGTGACTCCATCTCCAAATATCGTGTGCCCATGGGGGCGTGGGGCCATCGGGGCCCATACGATAAGCCGGTACTCTGGCCATGTATGGAGGATTGATGACCTCGGACGCTGCATCCGAGTCATCATCATCATCGCCCTCGAGCTCTTCCTCTTCAAGGTTCACTACTGGCTTGGCGGGTTCATCTGTAAGTTCTACTTCATGTTCCTCCTCTGAATCTTCCTCTGAGTCTCCTTCGGGGTCTTCCTCTGGGTCGATCCACCCTACTTTTCCTTGACTAAGGAGATAGGGGTTTACTGGCTAATGATACCTGACCATAGCGTCTGCACGTAAGTGTATGAATACTAGAAACCAATAACACACCAAATACTCCTATAGTATTTGAAATTTTGTTTAGGTTTGGTTCTATAAGCTCTTTGGAAAATTTGGTGGTAAGTTTTTGATTCATTGTCCATCACAATTACTCCCAAACACATGTTGGTCGTATTTTGAATGAATGTAGTTGATTAGGTTACATTCACCCCTGACACGACTACATAACTGCCCGGGTTTAAGCGCAATGTTCAAATCCTCCAAAGACTTTTACTATTCTTGTTGTGTTATTACTCTAAAATGCACACATAGGTACGTATTTTAATTATTATGTTCAGAGTAGTTTAGTCCCATTGTATTTATAGTTGCATATCTTGTATGGTTAGATATGCTAGTTCACTATAAACAGTGCTCTGATACCAATCTGTCACACCTCCGAACCAGACGGTGGAAATGTCCGGGGGCTTGAGCATGACTCCATTGTTGTAGTATCATCACAGAGTATATAATTGAAACATAAAATCATCATCATCACACATGCAATATAACAACATTCAGTGTTTACATCGAGTATTTTATTTGAATATTGCATGTCAAAATAGTCAAAGTATGACGAAACAAAATATAACAAAATATCCATTAGTTCGTAAAACCCAGAAAATCCGATATTTTCTGTAAACGGTTTAGTATATTTGTGTCAGATCTCGTATTAATTCATGTGTGTTATTGTTTATTAGAATGTATAAAGATAATGCAGAAAACGTGAAGAGAATGCCCCAAGACAACCCGATGTTGTTTGTAATAGAGAATGCTTCTGTACCAACCCTTGAAGTTGAGTACCAGTACATATATGTTCCTGAGTAATCAAAAGAGAAAAGAAAAGGATGGTCTTCCATAAATTTATAACGTTAATTCCTCTAAGTGAGCCATCATAACCATACAAAATAATGACAATTTCGCATGTCTTGGCATTTGTGAACACTGACGGAACAATAGAATACGGTCTTCGTCACCCTAGACTGATTTAGTCTAACTGTAGCGAACACCTTATGTGTGAGGTGTCATCCCTGTATAGATCTATACACAACACCCCGCTCTCCCTACAAGAGACTCTGATTATAACTACAGGCTACGATCGTACACTCAATAGGTTTCAACTGAGAAGTCTCGCTTGATCCTTGATCGAATTTACGCAAAGAAAAACATATAAAACTCCTTCCCAGGCCCAATGAACCATGTAAGTGAACCACTACGGCGTCGCTAAACATGTAATCATTTCAAGGCCTGATAGGAATGAGATTATATAACATGGGCCCAAAATATATGTAAAAGAACAACTACTGCCCATTTCACATGTAAAGTATCTACATGCCCAAATAGCACGCAAATAGTATCCAAGATTTGTCGCGCATGTTAATGGGTCAATAAGGCCCAATATACATATAAATAGTATTCAGGACCTATCAAACATATTAATGGGTTACTAAGTTTCAATAAACAAGAAAGTGACCTAATTAGCCCGTTTGTTATTAGATTAATAGTTTTAGCTTAATGATTTACTAAAATGATATAAAAGCCCACTTTTTGTAAAAATGACATACTTGGCCTAATAAGCCAAAAATTTACAATTAAAAAAAAGCCCAATCACAGTAAAAATAACACTTTAGTCCCCATTTTGTTCAAAACTTGTATCTATGGCTAGTTTTTGGTAAAATTAACATTTTTTAACCCATTTTTGGCTTGATTTTTGTGAAAATACACATTTTTCTGGTTTTTGACTTTTTTGACCAGGTTATTGGAAATTTTGTAGAAAAATCAACATAAGTCAAAATTTAGATTGGTAAACTCTTGAAGTTCGGAAATTTTGACTACTTTGTTCACAATTTTCTCATAATATTTACTGGCCTCAAACCAGTGTGCAATTACTCATCTTCACAGGTTGGTCAGAGATTATTTCAAATCTGATAGGTAGTTTTCTAAAATTCGCCAAAATTGTATAAAAATCGTATGAAAACGTGAGAGTAGTCATTTTAAAGGTAAAAACCTAAACCTTTTTCATGTAAAACAGTTTTGAAAAATATTATCATTAAGTTGATCAAAACAGTCCGAGATTCGACCTAAACTTTTCTGTCAAAGGCTGATTTTTGAGATTAGGTTATCCATGTTTGTACACAACCCATGTTTTTGCTATTTTCTGTGTATAAATCCCATATCTACAAGTTTACATGTATTATATGTGATAACACATATTTTTCTCAAGGTTTTTTTGAAGATCCAAGTGATAAACTTCATATTGTTAACATATCTTCGAAGATGATATGATTCTAGGGGCATGAACAAGGGATTGATGATGTTTTATGAAAGATCTTAGCATAAAGATGAAGTTTAACATCTTAATCATGAAGTAACTTACCAAGTTAGGATCTTTGATGAGGAACTCTTGAACATACTAGCATACTCACGAATTTTTGGAGTAAATGATGGAAGAAAATCTAGAAGATTTGAGAGGAAATGGAGTGTAAAGATGAAATTGGAATGAATTATTGTGTGAGAGGGAGAGAGATTGAAGTGATGTTTGCATGGAAGACCACCATGCAAACATGAGGTGTCTAATGCACATAATTCCTCATTTCTTCTTTTTTTTGTTTAATTGCATAATGGGCCGAGAATTGGGGTAAAGAGAGATAAGGATAAAATTATTTGGGCCCACTATTGGCTTTGTTCGAATTTATGAATCCCAAAATTATTTTTTTTTGTCCCATCGAGCCCTTATGAGGGGTTTACGGCCCAATAGAAGTCCAATATGTAATTTACGGCCCATTAGGACTAATGGAATCATTTATGGCCCAACAAGGCCCATTAGGGATAAGAGAGTCGTTTTAGGTCCACATGGCCCAAAATGCTAAAGTTTTACAAGTGTGGTTCTAATTATAGCCCAATTAGGGTTTATAGACCCAAGATAGTCAAGTTAAAGGTTTATTGGTCTATTATGCCCAATAAAAAAATCATAGTTCATATTAAAGTTGAACCGAAATTTTTAGGGTTCTCAACCATAATTGACTATAAGAGATGTATTGTATAAGATTTTGAGGTTTACTAAAGAATGTTGATTAAGTTTGTTTTCATTGAGTGAGCATATTTTACACTATAAAAATTAGGGTTACAAGTATCACAGTAGAGAATGTTTACATGAGACTAGAATTTCCTAGCTAAAATGCTAGTTGTGACATCATCCCACCTTTATAGGGAATTTCGTCCCGAAATTCTTTTGAAAGATGCACTCAATAACGAGAGAATAGATGATGGTACTTCTGCTTCATCTGGTCTTCGTGTTCCCATGTTAATTCCGGTCCACACTTAGCGTTCATTGAACCTTCACAATCGGAATGCGGCTCTGTTTCGTACGCTTAACATCCTTGTCCGATATATCTACTAGTTCTTCGAGGAACAGGAGATTCTCGTTTATCTCGATCTCTTCCAAAGGAATAACAAGAGTTTTGTCTGATAGACACTTTTTCAAATTTAAGACTTGGAACACGGGGTGTACATTGCTAAGCTCCAAAGGTAGCTGCAGCTGATAGGCTACCAGTCCAATTCTGGAAAGAATCTCGAACGGTCTGATGTATCGCGGGTTCAGATTTTGCCGTTTCCCAAAGCAGATCGTTCCCTTCCAGGGAGAGACTTTCATTAAGCTGATCAAAACAGTCCGAGATTGGACCTAAATGTTTCTGTCAAAGGCTGATTTTTTAGTTCAATTATCCATGTTTGTACATACACTTGTTTTTGCTATTTTAAGTGTATAAATTCCAGATCTACAAGTTCACATGTATTATATGTGATAACACATATTTTTCTCAAGGTTTTCCTAGCTTTCCTAAAGAATGTTGATTAAGTTTGTTGTCATTGAATGAGCATAGGCTACACTATAAAAATTAGGGTTACAAGTATCACAGTAGAGAATGTTTACATGAGACTAGAATTTCCTAGCTAAAATGCTAGTTGTAACACTATATTTAGAAAATTCATAGAAAAATTACAAATTCTTCTAGTTTTCAGCAATGATTTCCACCTTCACATTCGGTTGGATTAAGTCAAGTATTGTCTTTACATTTCATGAAAAAGTAATTATAAAATAGGTTTTTTGATAGCGGATCATAGAGAGCACTGCATTGTTTCTGATTGAGTGTATAATTCAATGGAAATAATTTTTTGATCAACAATCAATAGAAAAGGCTATAGACTGAACGAACAAGAAAGAGGAGGGTTTGAAATTTTACAAGATTGCGATGGTTTTCTTGTTGAGTGTGTGTAGTGCAGGAGGAATTTAAAAACATAATTGATGTGAAACAAACTCGATACACGTGTCATCTAATTCTTGGATACTTAAAAGCCTAAAATTCAATAAAAGTATTTAATTCTAGAGTGAATCAAGGAGAAATTATGTTTAGTGTTATAAATTTAAAAGGGAACTGGTGCGCAATCGACTTGATAAACATGTCATCACCTTATTGTATCCTTAAAACCCTAGAATAAAATTATGTTTATTTTCTAATGCCTGATGTGGATTGGTATAATATTTGGTTTCGATAAACTTTAAACCAATGAAAAGTATATATCAGATAGCTACCTCCAACTCCATCAAAAGCAAATAAAGTTTTATCAACAAAGATGCCTTCATAATATATATTCGATCCTGACACCTGCATAAGGATTTGAACAATTTTCAAATTATATTCATTATAATGTAATGTTGAAAAATGGCATGCAGATGAACATCAATCGAAGACATATTTTGTAGATACTTTTTTCCAATATGATTTTAACAACCATGTAAGGTCACACATTATGATCTGATGATTTAAACACGTAACATGTTGTCCACTAGCACCATCGTCAGCGTCAGCACCAGCAACAACATAATCAGTGACAATGTGATCTTCATGATCTTAGTGGTCGGTTTGTATATTAGGTAGATATACTCTTTAATTATAGAAAACATATCTAATTTGTAATCTTAGTGATTAGGATCAAACTTTACATAGTTTAGAATATATCGCTAAAATAGTGGGATCTTTGTTTTTTTAATAGTATATAATATACTATTAGGTTTAAACATTAATAGAGCATTGTGCCTCGCTTTGTGTGACTCTTCTATTTGTATGAACCTTTTCTTAGTGAAAACATCTTTGTGATCATCCTTGCTCTTTTGTTTCTATTTACTCTTTGTAGTTTTTTTGTTCTTCATTATTCATACTCAAGTGTGTCCGGTTAATACGAACCTTCAATTAATATAAGAACAGGTATACAATATATTCAAGTTATCATGTCTTCCGCCTATAATCTAAAATTGGCTGATGTAAACAAGATCCCTCTTTTCGATGAACACAATTTTGCAACATGGAAATCCAAGGCTATGGATTTCCTCGAGATCATGGATTATGACATGCTTGATATCATTAACAAGGACCCTATCATCTTTATGCATCGACCTCCCTATGACAATGCATCTTTTAGTGGACTAAAGTAGTAGTTTGTGTCTGGCTACAACAAGGATGAGAAAAGAGTTCTAAAACTTCAACTTAAACAATTATGTGCAATGTTGAGTAGTATAATATAAAGTTCAGTTACCCTTATATTAGATATCCAAAACTTCAACTTCTATCAAAATTTCCATTCTAAAATTGAAATAATATGTTTTATGGTAAATGTTATGTCATACCCCGAAACCGATGGCGGAAACGTTCCGGGGTAGAGGACGTCATGTAAAGTATCACAACCAATGTACATAGTAAGCATAGTAAACACAACCATTACATTACATAGGAATATTTACATTTGTTTGAAAGCACAGTAATACATGTTTTATCTATACATTAGTATAACAAAAGTAAAGACGAGACAGCTAAAATGCTCCGTCTTCTCCAAAACAACACGGAATACCTATCTAACAAGGACCTGAGAGTACAAGTAGTTTTAAAATATCAGCATAAAGCTGGTGAGTTCATAAGCGGTTTGTTTCTGTAAAAGACCAAGTTTCCTTTGGATTTCTGTAAAAGTTGTTATCCAAGAAAATCCCATATTTTCTTATAAGAAAAGTTTAGTTATCCATTTGTTACACAGCTTGGTTAAGAACAGTTAAGTTATCCCAAGAAAAACCCTTATTTTCCATAAAAGTTGGTGATTGGTTATCGGTTCTGAATGCAGTGTACAAGTATCTACCATACTTGTAGTGTTTAAGTAAAGTTTCCTGAAAGCCTGGTTATCCTTGAAAAGTACGTTAGTTTTAACACATATATAAAACTAATAAGTAGGTAGTAAACTAATTCCTAAGGTTATTAATTTACTAAGTTCTTTATTACTTAAAAGTAAATCCCCATTATCTAAGTTTGCGAGTTCCATAACCATACAATAGACTAGATATGGCGATAAGAAGTCCAATATCATTTTATGACTTTTGTCACCCGTAGACCTGTCGGTCCCACTGTAGCTGGCAGCAAGGTGCGGGGTAGTCAGACCCGTATAGATCTATACACTCAAGTCACGCTCTCCTTCTAGGAGATTTTGGTTACAGGAACGGTCCTCCACTCGCGTATCTCTGTGGAGTGTTATAGAGGACATGTCTCCAATCTTAAGAATAACGAATTTACAAGTAATAATGCGGAAAATCCTGTTTTAGATTCTAGTTACATGGGCGGTCCTCCACTCGCATATCATTGTGGAGTGTTACAGAGGACGTATCAAGAATTCTAAGATTAATGATTTTAACAGTAATGATGTGGAAAATCATTTGTGAAATATAAAATATAACATTTTATAATGAGTTTCGCAATTAGTTTGAAAACTAACTTTGCAAGTCAAATGGTTGGTTAATACGGTTTTCAATGTTAAGAGCATATTGAATACGAAACATTTCATACGAAATAATAAGTTTGAGTACAAGATTTCCTTGTACTTTTGCTTGTATTCCCCCCTTGAAAACATGAAATACATGGAAAATGGAGTAGGGGTATGAACTCACCAGATGAGAATGTCTCGGGTAGGATGCTAAGTGTCAGTTTAGGGCTTGAACACGCGCGAGGTTCCTATGTAATATGAAGAGATACATAATTTTATCTAATTATACTTTGAACTACTAATTAAGTGAGATAATACACTCCGAGACTCTGAAACACTTTATTTCAAGTGTTAACAGTGATACGGGTTGCATTTAAGGGGGTGTAGGGCCTAGATATGGAGTTTGCTCTTCAAGAGTAAACTCTTAGAAGAGTTTTCGGCCCAATGACCATATCCCCATGAGTTTACAGCCGTAAACTCATGGTTGGTGTGTTCTTGGGTGTTTAAAGGTCTTACAACACTTGTGGAATTAAGCTAGGTTCAATTTTAGGGCATAGGAAGTGATTGGGTCATCAAATGGACCACTTTAGGGAGTTTACGGTTGTAAACAAGGAGTTTATGGCCATAAACTCTTACTTGCCCTTTCCTTTTGTGTTTTGATGGTCCTAGGTTAAGCACATATGATTCTAGTCCAATATACAAGTCATGGAAGGAAGTTAGGGCACCATTTGACCTCTTTAGAGGAGTTTACGGCCAAAGGACCCTTCCCTTGGTGGTTTACAGCCGTAATCCCCTTATGTTCATGTTTTCTCTCAAGTTTAAGGTCCCTAATTCAATGGTGGTTGGTTCTAGACATTATTCCAAGCCATAGGAGGTGTTTAAGGGGCAATTTAACACCTTAAAAGGTGTTTACGGCCTATGAAGGGATGTTTATGGTCCAAGAATGATCTTGGGCCATAAACTCATGTTTACTCCCCAAATGACAAGTTTTTGGTGTTCTAAGCTCGTACATGTAAGTCCCTAAGTCATAGCTAAGCACCAGAAGTGATTTGGAAGGGTTTTGGGGCTTCAAAACCCCATTTATGGGTGTTTGCGGTTTGGGATTGTTCCTGGCCATAAACACAATTTTTTGGTACTTTTGGATGATTTAAACAAGGATTTGTATGCTAAACAAGCTATACTATAAGCTAGATAGCTCACTTACCAATTTAGAGCTTGAAAGGGGGTGATTTTGGACCAAAATTTGACTTGTAGAGAGAGAGAGAGAGAGTAGTGAGAGAGAGTGAAAAAGCTTCAAATGAAGTCCACTCACCCTTATATAGGGTTTGAGTTTGTGGCCTGGTGGAAATCTACCCAATACCGACGTTAAACGGAGCTTATGGTCGTACCCGATTAAGTTGTCGTAACCCGACGTGGTCGTAACTAAAAATCTTCTCAATGAATATTGAAGGTGTTTTCACGTGTTTCTAATGCATTTGGACACTCTTGAAGTCATAATAAAAGTCTTAATTTAAATAACTTAATCCAAAAGTTAACGGAAGATGTTAATAAAACTGGTTTATTAACGGAAAAAGAGGTTACAATGACGGGATAAATTTCAGGTTGTTACATGTTATTCATACAAAATTGTTGATATTTTACGGCTACTACTATAGGAACTGAAATAAAAAAATTTATGGTAAATGTTATTAATTCTTATAAAAATGTTCTTACTTTATGGTTCTATTAATAGGACATCAAAACACATCACAAAAAAATATGGAATAAAATATAAATTGTTATTATATTCATTCTTGATTACAAAAATCCTTTTATGATAATCCAAAAGTATGAGAGAAAAAAAAATAAACATAAATTAACTTTGAAGCAACCTACATCTCCCCTTGATACACATCTCAATGGACATAAAACATCCAACAAAGACCTTGTCTTCAATCTTTGTTCTTTAGATCAATGAGCAACAATTTTAATCCTAAGTGTTTAGTTAAATCTGAGAAATCTTTGATTCCCTCCAACAGTTTATCCTTAACTTTATATTCTTCACTAACGTCACTAAAAACCTTATTGATCTTCTCCTTGACATCTTTCTCATTTTCGATAGCATGTTGTATCAGATTTTGCATGTTGGTTAATTTGGTGAGATAAGGGTTTTCGATTTCTGAGGCCTAAATTTTCTAACAAAAGTAATTAAATTAAATAAGGTTAAATGTAAAGATCAAAACTAAATAGATTATCAACATATATAAGAAGTTGTGTCGACCTCTTCAAATTCCTAACACTTGGCAACTAAGAAGAC
This sequence comes from Lactuca sativa, assembly GCF_002870075.4. Lineage (NCBI taxonomy): Eukaryota > Viridiplantae > Streptophyta > Magnoliopsida > Asterales > Asteraceae > Lactuca > Lactuca sativa. The sequence continues at coordinate 217,068,602 of NC_056626.2, read as the reverse complement.
GAAATGTAATTATGACTACAATTAAATCATACATACTTATAAAGCTAGCATTTTTTTTCTTGAATCTCATGCATTTGAAACCCCCATTCTTTTTTCCTTTCACCACATTCATTTGAAACTCCCATGACTTTTCAATTTCTTTATAATAATAATTTTAATTTGGTAATTAGGTTAAATAAATATCAAATCTAAAGTGTAATCATATATAAACTAAATTTCAATATTAAAATAATATCTTTACTTCTACTTATAAAATTATGTTTTTTTAACTTTTAACATATTATACTTAATTTATTAGTTTAATATATTGTTGGATGTAAACCATTATCATTTTAAATGTATAATTTTTGAACAATTTGTATAAAATACTTAAATTATTAATTAAAATATAACATTATCGGCTCAACTTAAATATAAATTTTATTTAACTTAAACAACCCAAAAACTATTTTTTAAATAGTTAAAAGTGATAAATTGTAGTGTCTTTCTAATAATGATTGTAAGTTCGTTAATAAGGTTAAATAAATATCAAACCTAAAGTGTAATCATAAATAGACTAAATTTCAATTTTAAAATAATATCTTTACTTCTATTTACAAAGTTATGTCGTTAAATTTTAACATATTATACTTAATTTATTAGATTTAAAATGTTGTTGCATGTAAACCATTATTAGTTTAAAGCTACAACTTTTGAACAATTTGGACAAAATACTTAATTTGTTAATTTAAATATAACATTACAGTGTCAACTTAAATATAAATTTCAGTTCCACTAAAAAAACCAAATAATATTTTATAAATACTTAAAAGTGATAAATTATAGTGATAAATGCAAAAATTAAATTGTAATATCAGTTTAAAGAAAATATTTCCTAAATATATTTTTATAATCGTTAAAAATTTTCAAATAAGTAGCTTAAAATAACTTATAATAACAATAGTTAAAAATAACTCTATATAAATGATTATATTGTTACCTTTAAAATCAAAAAATAATGTTTGATGTTTTAAATAATTATAATGATAAAAATTAAAACATTAAGCAAATAAATTTTAAAAAATTAGTTAACAATAACAACAACTATAAATAATATTAAACCATATATAATATTTAATTTTATTGATGTGTAACTCGCGAGTAGAAGTCATTCAAGCGATTGAGATTATGACGTTATAATAGATGTATATATTATCATATAATTCAAAATAATCAATATATTATATCAAATTAATATACAAATTATTATATCAAATTTAAAAACAATGTTAGTGTTATATTTAAAAAAAAATATAAATTTGTAAAGACTTCAACTATATAAGTGTTTATGTGCATTACAATGTCAATTCAAATATAAATTTCAGTTCCATTTAAAAAACTAAAGAATATTTTGTAAATAGTTAAAAGTGATAAATTGTAGTGATAAAAGCAAAAACTAAATTGTAATCTCAATTTAACTAAAATATTTCTTAAATTTGTTTTAATAATCGTTAAAAGTTTTCAAATAAGTAGCTTAAAATAACTTACAATAACAATAGTTAAAAACATCTCTATATAAATGATTATATTGTTGCCTTTAAAATAAAAAACGATGTTTGATGTTTTAAATAATTATAATGATAAAAAATTTAACATTAAGCAAATAAATTTTAAAAAATTAATTAACAATAAAAACAACTATAAATAACATCAAATCATATATTATATTTAATTTTATTCATGTATAACTCGCGGGTAGAAGTCATTTAAACGATTAAGATTATGAAGTTACAATAAATATATATATTATCATATAATTCAAATATAATCAATATATTATATCAATTTAGTATATACAAATTATTGTATCAAATTTAACAACAACATTATTGTTATATTTAAAAAACATATATTTGTAAAGACATCAACTATATAGGTGTTTCTGCGCAACGCGCGGGCATTCGCCTAGTAGTAAATAATCATGACCATCTTTGTCGTAATACGGTGGCCAATTGGAAACTAAAAAGACTCAATGTAATGACAATTACTCTTTAATATAATAATATGGGGTCATAATAATGTGCATAAATTCACTAAACTCGTTTCCATTTTTTGACACCTAAATTTTATTGACAAAATTAATCAAAGTACATAAGGTAAATGTAAAGATTAGATTGATTCAATGTAGTGATGACTATTAATATGATAATAATAAAGTGGATAAACAGAACAAAAGTAATCGAAGTACATAAGATAAATGTAAAGATCAAATTGACTCAATGTAGTGACACCCACTTATTAAAATAATAATATGAGATAACAATAATGTGGATAAATGGACCAATGGAATTTTCATTTTCCAAGGCCTAACAATCAAAGTAGATAAGGTAAACGTAGACAGGAAAACTAAATAAATGAGCAAAATATATATAAATGTGTGTCAACCTCTTTGAATGGTAAGTATAACAGCCCGGTTTTCTAACCAAAATTTTCCATTTTAAAGGGTAATACTTCTATCAAACATTCATTTATAAGAAAACCCATTGTTTTATAATAAAAACTCAACTATTCAAATCATAGTATACAATCAAACATGTGGAATTCTCAAAACATGATGTCGACGTACGTGTACAGTTAAGCCTTGCCCTTTTTCCAGATCCAATGAAGTACCTGAATAACAGTTAATTAAGAACTGTAAACCAAAGCTTAGTGAGTTCCCCAAAATTTCACATACAACAATACACATAAAAGCATGCAAGCAAGGCTCTCGAAACTAAAACTAGTCTGCATGAATAGTATCAAGTATCTAGGCTCATAAAACTTTAGTTGATCTTGCCATCAACTCCCCCCCTTGTAAATGTCTAGACTCACATCACTCAATTTTGATGTTGTCATCAAGTCACCCATTTAACCCTCAACATAAACGTATTTACCTATATCTTGGCCTTCCACAAAAACCTAGAATACCTCAGCCCACATAAAATATATCTATATTTATATCTATATATCAATATATATATATATATATATATATATATATATATATATATATATATGTATACACACACACACACACTATATATATATATATATATATATATATATATATATATATATATATATATATATATATATAGATAAATAAACAAACAACGTAGTATCTATTTGGGTTGTCAAACCCAACAAATAAGGGGTACAAAAGACTCCAAATACACAACTCAGATGCACTAAAAGGTAATAAAAGGTAAGCATGGTTGATCCACAAAGACACGGGACAAATGTAAATACCTTTTAGCACAAGGTACAATAATAGTCATGGAAAGGGGGGTTTATATGCAATGATTTAAACAACAGAATAAAGAAATAAGTAAATACTCGACTAAATGAGATAAATTCAGAATTTATGAGGACTCCAACTTTATGAAAGACAGCTCAGCAATGTGATTCCATGGATGACGTCACACCTCGCTAAAGTGGAAACACGAGGCGTAGCAGTACAAAGGGTCTCATAGCAAAAGCTAAAAGACAACTCCAACCATAGTATTAAAAAATTTTACAAATTATAATAAGTTTGAGCAACTATTAAAAGTAAATACAACGTATTAAAATAGAAAAACACATGCAAATGCTCCTACAAGTGTTGTGTCACTACGTGCCTCTTACTAGATGATTCCTGAAAAAGCATGTAAAATGAGCGTCAACTATAAAAATAGTTGGTGAGTTAATAGATTAAAAATAATATTGGTTTCATGAATCATAATCAAAGTTTTGATAGAAGTTTCCATAAATAAAATTACAATGCTAAAATGAGTAAATAAGTTTGTATAAACAAAGTTCCTTGTCATCATAAGAAATAAAGTATGTTGCCCAAATAAGATACAACGTTCATATTCTCATGGGAAAAAAAGTTTGTTGCTAAAACGATTAAACAAGTTTCATTGCTATAATGAGCAATCATGTTCGTTACTACAAGGAGCAAACAAATTCAATGCTAAGATAAGTAAATAAGTTTCCAGTAATAAAAGTTTGTTGCTATAATAAGAAACAAAGTTCATTGCTATAATAAGTAAACTAGTTTGTATGTATATGAGCAAACAATGAGTTCACAAACAAGTCTATGACTGATGCCCTATCAAGATCTATGCTTATTATTCCATTGAAGCTTTGTAAAACAATAAATGTGATTTTTATAACTCGGGACCCGATTTTTGTTATTTATTTGTGTTTAATAACAATAAAAATCAAAAGTAATAGTAAATAGTAATAAAAATTTCTCAAACTTCCTGGACGACGTTGGTTTATAGTATAAGTCATTATCAATTTTTTCAAAATTTATTTATTATTGTAAGTATTTTATATGCTTTAACACTATATTTTCTTATTATTTTCATGTAAAAATAAAGAAAATATATTTGGATCTAAAAACTTTCAGAATACATCTTCATACAATTTACTAACGATGAAAAAAAGTTTTCTCATTTTGGATGTCAAAAAACATGCCTAAAGGCTCAATAGATAATAGAGAAAAAAAACTTGGTTCTTGTGATTTTGGTAACAATGTTGATGTTATTTTGAGAATTTTTATAACATTTTATCTCTACTTTTAAGTTATGATCTTTTTGTACCTCTAATTAGATAATGCTAGGAGTTCAAAATAATTTTTGAAGGATTTTTAGAGATGATTTACCCTCTTAACATGCAACACAAAACTAATATTCATAAGGAAAGTGATGTTGGAGCAATAGTTTTGTAAAAAATATTCAAAAATCGAAATATTAAGGTTTTTCCTTGAGACCACATGGATTGGAAAGCTGGCTTGGAGTATTATAATTCAGAAAAAGAATCTCAATTTTTGGTTAAAAAATGTGTGAGGTATATTAGTTCAAAGTCAGGTAAACAAATCTGGCAAATTGCATGCATGATGACAGGTTAGAAAAATAAGCTTTCATCATTACTTTGAGTAAATCCTTTGAAATCTTTTAAAGACATCATGACTCATGAAGGTTCTACTCATGTTTCCATAGATCAAAAGGTTTAAAATCATAAAATACCTACATGTATTCATGTATAAAATCTTGTTTCTCATGAACTCTTAAAAATGAGTTTTATGTTGTTTATAAGAAATCTTTTGATCCAAACATGTGATTTTGAGTTTTAGCATATGAAATATGAATTAATGAGCATGAATGAAGTTAAAAATAAGTTATTGATGATTTAGAAATGATTTAGATACAAAAGACTCAAAATCTCAAGAAGAAAGTGTGAAAATCACCATTGATGATGGTTTAGAGCTTGCATATGTTCATCTTTGGTCTCAACTTTGGTTTGATCATGGATTATCACTATTTTCATAACATGCAACATGTTTATAGTGATAATATACAAACATCAAGATCAAATACAAGAAAGGGTCATAAAATCCGAAAATAAAAGATGAAAATAACAAGGAAACTTGTATAAATTGTTGTGAACCTTCAAAAGATGTAAGCTATTACCTTTTTTTGTTATGTAGCTTCAAAAACACCCAAATATTTCCTGAATTTCGTGGGTTGGAGGCTGATTTTTAGAGAGGGAGAGTGTGGGGTTTTAGAGAGAAGAAAAGAGAGAAAAGAGAGATTTTTTCTCTCTGGGTACCCAATCTCTCTCGTCATCTCTTTGAGTTTTCTCTCCACCAAAATCGGTCACCAAAATACCGAAATGTGTGTAAGCTCATGAATAAACTAATGTAAAAATATCTCCTAGTTATTATGGTTCTATGTTCATCATTTTTAGAGAGAATGAAGAAAGAATTATAGAGAGGGACAGGAAGGTGGAGTGTGGGAGATGGTCTAATGAATATGACGTGCCTTTTGAGTGAGATAGAGATATGGGGATAGAGGAGCTGAAATTTTCAGGTGTAATACCCTCTCTTTCTCTTTTCTCTTTGTAAAATTTAAATCTTCTATAAAAATATCAAAGTTTTAATATACAACTTAACCTAGCTTTTATCCTAATATTTTCCATGGAAAAACCATTATATTTAAAAAAAATAGTGGTTAAATTTTATATATTTAGGTTTTTAGGGCATTTAGGGTTTTTGAGAGTTTATGAATCTTTGGATATCAAAATTACTTGAATTTTGAGACTTCAAAATATTTTAGAGTTTCATAACACTTATTCAAATTATAAATAATGTTTGTAATTTATTTTTATCGATTTAATGGCATTTCTATGTAGTGGTTTCGAGATTCAAGTGAAATGGAAGAATCAAGTATACTAGTCCTAGTTTTTAACTTAGACTTAAGTTCCTATGACACTCGAACCTAATTTCTACTACTAGGTCAAGTGCATGATGTGTGTATATGATTCATGAAAAGGTTTTCAAGTCAAGGAATGACCCGAATTTGAAAAATTGTTACAGATAAAGTAACTATAAAAGTCACGTATCAATGTGAACTCTAAGTACACTACCCATTGTTTCTAATTGTTTCCAAGTTTCTAGTAGGTTATAACTTAGTTTATAGTTATTAAGTCTAGTATGTGTCGTGCCTATACGTGCAACCAAGTTTATTCAAATCTAAAACTATCTCGAATTTTGACAATTGTCAGAGTCTCCTCCGGTTGAAAGAATTTTGTCCCAAAATTTAATTCATGACGTATTCTATTAGAACTTAGCCGAATAGAAGTGTATAATTAGAGAGTTGGTGACTTGAAGAACCTTGGATTAACTCCTCAAGGGAGAGTCGGATCCTTTAGTTATAATCAGTTTAGTGTTTCCCTAATTTAAGTTATGTCGTCTAGATTGTGGGGAATTAGAATCATGGAAATCATGATCTAACAATGGCAACCTAGTTGAAAAAGATTATATAGTTAGATAATATCTAGCTTAAAAGAGCGTTATAAGTTTTTCTGAAGCATCAACTGCATTGAGTGCTAAGTCCGCATTGATCCTTAAGTTGCATTCTAAATCATCACTAAGTGTAAATTCGCCATCTAATAAAGAAGAAACTAGGAACAATTTGTTCACTTTCAGGTTGGCTACTAAATCTAGAAAAGATATATTACGAAATAAGAATGGGGTAGCACGAATGAAAAAGAAGCAATCGAGGGTAAGTTCCTAATGATACGTGATAAGGGTAGGGAACGAAGTTTTGGTACATCTCAAGTGTAAAGACTATTTAAGTGTCGTCTACAAAATAAATTACGAAAGGGCCAAGGATTTCCAACCGAAGTTATATTTACTACTACCGTTACTCTAGCTACAATAAAACCATATTCGAAGAATATATATATATATATATATATATATATATATATATATATATATATATATATATATATATATATATATATATATATATATATATATATATATATATATAAGAGTCATTGTTGCGAATGGAGGTGATGAAATTTTATGATAAATTAATCACATTCTGTAGATAGCATTTTGAGTGTTTAGAAATGATAATTAATCTCACTGTTATCAAAATGTGTAATAATTCCAAGAAAATGAAGACACATGTGTGGCGATCAAATAAAGTAGTAAAATAATAAAGAGATTAATTAGTGTTAAAGGTTTAAGTCGTGAATGAGAGAATTTATATAGAAATATTCATATTACAATTTTTGAAAAATCGTCCAATTGTTTAAATCATGACAAATTCAAGTTTTCGAGGAGTCGGAATATTATGAAAACAAGTTTGAGAGTTTAGGAACTCATTGGAAATTGCAAATTAGAATGCTATTTTTGAGAAAGGTGTAAAAATATCGACCATTGAAAATGGTGCATTCTCAATTTAATTGTTCTAAGATAGCATTCCTTTGGAGGATAGGTAATCATAACATTTAAAACCTGTTATGTTTTTTTTAAGAAAACAAGGAACATAAGAAAATAGGTTCTTCACATATATTTTCTGTATTTTGAAAAATGATAAGAACAAGGGTAGTCACCTTGTGTATTAATTGTATGGGAAATACAATGAAAATTGTGTATTTAATCAAAAAATTTAAATTTAGAACAGAAAACAATGAAAATAAGGATTACGCGTTTACGGTAGGTTTAATAATAAAAACAAAATGTATATGATAAAAGGTGTATTTGAATATATCAAGGTTGACTAAATCAAAATTATGCCTTATGACAGTACACATATTGCTTGCTCAAAACGAAAGGGTAAACTTTTGGTTTGTATATGTAAGAACATGGTACCAAAAGAAGCAAAATATACAGAAACAAAGTTTGAAAATGTATTATTTTATTATTATGGGTGTGCAAGATCTCAAATCAAATAGAGAGCAATAAATAAAGTGCATGGGAAAGAAATGAAAGGTAGCATCAGCAATGAATTCTATTCTTAAAATTTTAAGCACAATATCCATAAGTAGATTTAAAACTTAGGTTGAAATATATTTCAAATGTCAATCCTTAATGTATGTTGATGATTAAATAGACATTGGAAGTTTTAAAGTGTTTGCTAAAAATCATGAGTTATAAGTTAAAATTCATTTGTGAAAAAAGAGGAAGCACTAAAGCTGGTAATTAAAAGTACGACGGGTTTGACATTTTAGACTGGATTTCAACAATAGTTACAACGGATAAGGTAAAGAATAAATATATTTAGAAGAGTAATTATACATTGTTGAAAGTGTGTCACTGGAAATTTAAAAGTGAACACTAAATTTTGCAATGCTGTAAATTTTAAAAACTTTACAGATTATAAAACTAATTAGAAATAAAATAAACAAATGAGGAATGTTCTGAAACGTAGGTATAGGTGATGTCTTGTAAACACGTTTGGAGTAGAAAGTTGTAAAAGTATCATGTTGGGTTTCAAGAAAACACATTTAAGTAAAATACAATGCCTAAATAAGAAAGTGGTTAAAAAAGTCAAAACAAAAGTGGTTTTGAAAGATCTGGTGAAGCTTTTACACATACTAGTACAAAAATGACATACGGTCACACTTGCGTAGAAACAACCCTGCCACACACATAATTATTTCAGTGGCTAAATGTCACTAATCAAATTTTAGCCTAGATTTAGCTACACATTTTATTGATTCATGTGACCATTGTATAATATCTCAAAACATTTAGCACTATTATAAAATAATATGTTTCTAAGTTTTTCGAAAACGTGCCAAAATGGTAAGCAAGGTTTAAAATAATTTATATGCCCTTAAAAAGCACATCTTTCAATTGAAATGGGCTTGAAATGAAATTGAAATAGCAAGATTAATACCAATATTGGTTAAATTGAGTTTTTGAAGAAAAGTGTTAAGTTAAAGCAGGTTATTAAAAGTAGACGTGGTTATTTTTAGCGAGAAATATAGCTTACATTGTTAGGAAATGTCTAGTAAGTTATATGAAGCGGCTACAAATTTGTGTACTAATGGTAATAAAATTAGTGAAGTGATATAGGTTTGGTGAAAATTTAAGAAGCAATGACTAAGTGGGTTAGTGTAACTAGTCACATCAAGTCATGATCAAGTTGAACAACAACATTGAAAAATAGAACTAGAACCATTCAATCAAATTGGTTACAACTTTATTTTATTTTCTGCATGTTTTTAAAATAGACTGTTATTTTACTTTTGCAAACAAAACCTCATTTTGTGATCAAAGTACCTTAGGCAAAGAAGTATAAACTTCCATCACGTGTCTATGTGTCTATGTGGTTCGACCCTGCTTACATTGTACTACTTTTTAGTGCATTAAAACAGTGTATTTGAAGTCTGTACCCTTATTATTTGTTGGGTTTGACATGCCTAACTCCTCATATTTGTTTTTGCCACGGTCCTTAAATCGGTTTGGACCAAGCTCATAACATAACTTATTATAGTATATAAACTTTCGTTTATAAAACATATAAAATAAAATAATAAAAGATAAAAATTGAATAGAAGATCCATGCATCTAATGTTTTCCATTTCAGTTATACATAAATTTAGAAAGGTTAATTAATGTTGGCTGCTATAGAAAACCTTAAGTTCACATGTTTATTAGTTGGAGGCTTTGACGTGATTGAAAATTAGAGTCTTCACATGTATCTCTTTGTTCTTTTTGAGTGAACCGTGTTTAGTTTTTTTTACAGATTAATTTTATAAACCAGTTTGTAATAAAAATGTTACGTTTGGTGTTTCATACTTAGTTTATTTATCAAGTTTTTTAAGTCATTAAGTTTGATAAACGAAAAAAATTGCTTATAAGTTAAATTTTTTTTTAAACTATTTAGTAATAATTTTCCAATAAGCTTATGGAGATTTTTTGAAAATTTTCCAATTATATCCTTTATTATTATTATTCGACTAACTGTTATAATCAAAAAAATTATTAATCTCGTGAGCCATATTGAAACACATGCATATTCTAAAATTATTATATAATTTTCTAAGTCGGATAACATTAAACATGTCTAAAATATTAATGACTTTGTAAATTTTAATACAACTAAAAAGCATATAAATTAAATAAAGTTTAAATGACCTAAAGTATAAAAACATAAATATCATTTAGTGCTTCGTAGTTAGTTTATTTATCGATTTTTTGCTTACTAAACTTGATAAACGAACAGAATAATTTATAAGTTAGTTTTCTTTTTGAAAAAATATTCAATAGTTTTCCAAGATTTCTTTTAATTTCCCAATTATATATTTTATTATTATACAACTAATTGTTATAATAAAAAAAAATTATTAATCTCGTGAACTATATTGAAACATATTCTAAAATTATTATATAATTTTCTAAATCAGATAACATTAAACATGTCTAAAATAATGACTTTATAAATTTTAATACAACTAAAAACGTAAAAATAAAATAAAATTAGAATGACATAAAGTATACAAACATAAATATTATTTTCGCAGTTAATTAAATTATTATAAAAACATTATAATAATATGAGATACATTTGAAAGTTTAGTATGGCGTTGGTCGCAAGAAACATCTTCTTTCAACATATTTGTTTTTCTTTTAATTTTTATATCGTAAAGAACTAAACGATTTGGTAATTTTTTTTTTTACTTTTTAGTTTAAACACAAATATTGGAATTGTTGTTATTTAACATTTATTTTAATTCAACGAAATATATCGTGTTTGTTTTATATTATAACATTATATCATTTTTATATACATAGATTTTAATGTAATTTTATATTTTTTATATTTCCCACCTAGTTTTATCAGTCATATTTTATCAAATATTATCTTTTTATCAGCTGCTTTTTAATTTGAAGTTAATTTTTCTGCTATCGTTTAATTAATTTGATCCTATAATAAAAGAAAGATAGTGAAAAATTTTCTTATCTTGTGACTTAGAATAAAGGGTTCTTCTTGGGGAAACCAAATGACATTTTATTTCTATAGAACATCTAGGAACAAAATGATGGAATTGGAAATATCGATAAATTCTTATGGAGTCCAAAAAAATAAAAATAAATAAAATGTAAACTTGTTACAATTTTATTTTTATTGAATTTGAATATGGATATAATAATAATTCAACGTTTCATGTTATCATTTAGTTAGCGGTTAAATTAAACGTATATTTCATCCAAGATCATCATTTAAAACATAGCCACAATGTTAGTGTATAGTTATATAAAAATACTTTTTATTCAAACCGATGCCCACTTAAAGCATTTATAATGGTGGGAGAGTTGAATGAGATGGCAAGTCCATATGTAATTCAATGGATGAAACTTTATCATTATGAGATGTTATATTGGCATTCAATGGATTTAAAGTTCAATGGTCATTGAACTCTTCAATAGAAAAAATGAAAGTTTTTAATTCTTAAATATTTACTATAAATTATATTTTGTAATATTTTATTAAATTTTGTATATTTCAATATATTATAAAGAAAAAAGATAATAAAGTTGTTTGGATTATACAAAGATAATATGGCAACTATTGAACTTCAGCCCCTTACATGGGTTAATGCCCCTTACATGTGTGGAGTTTGTGTAACTTTAGCAACCTCAGCTCTTCTATGACTAGTACTTAAAAGGTGACCACCACAACCTCAAGGAAAACAGAAAATCTCGACAGATATATCCGCACCTAAACTCATGGCCATTTATCTCCAGCTCCTCTTCTTCGCTCTCCTCCATACTCCGCCATGTTCCGCCACTGGTGGATCCTGGTCCGTCCTCCTCCCAAGCGTCGGCATCTCAGCCATGCACATGCAGCTTCTCCCAAATGATCGTGTTGTTATGTTTGATCGTACGGACTTTGGCACCTCCAGAATCTCTCTTCCTAATGGCAAATGCCGCCACAACTCAACCGACTGCTCAGCCCATTCCGTCGAGTATGATGTTGCATCCAATTCCATACGTCCACTTATGCTACTCACTGATGTTTGGTGCTCTTCTGGAACTTTAATGCCCAACGGAAGACTTACACAGACCGGAGGCTGGGGAGATGGTTCTCAGGTTGTCCGAATTTATAGATCATGTGATACATGCGATTGGCAAGAGATACAAAACGGGTTGAATCAACCCAGATGGTATGCAACCAATCAAATACTGCCCGACAGTCGCCAAATTATTATTGGTGGTCGTCAGACGTTTAACTATGAGTTCTATCCTAAGATGTCGGCGACAGAGACCTCTTACAGTTTACCCTTTTTGGTTCAAACGAGTGACCTTAACATTGAAAATAATCTGTACCCATTTGTATTTCTCATTCCTGATGGTAATTTGTTCATTTTTGCAAATAATCGTGCTATTTTATTCGACTATTCAAGGAACAAAGTGGTCAAGAATTACCCAACAATGCCAGATGGTCAACCAAGGAATTACCCAAGCACGGGTTCTGCAGTTTTATTACCTTTGCAGATAAATAAAGGAACAGTGAATACCATTGAAGTCTTAGTTTGTGGGGGTGCACCCAAAGGAGCATTCATTAATGCATTAAACGCAAGATTTGATAGAGCCTTGGATACATGTGGTCGGCTTAAAATATCAGACCAAAATCCCGAATGGCTCATGGAAACCATGCCTTTAGCTCGAGTATTAGGTGACATGTTGTTGCTACCGAATGGACATGTATTGAACATTAATGGTGCGTCTGAAGGGTCTGCAGGATGGGAGCTTGGAAGGAACCCAGTTCTGAACCCAGTAGTTTACCTACCGGAGAACCCAATTGGGTCTAGATTTCAAGTGCAAAACCCAAGCAACAAACCTCGAATGTACCATTCGACAGCGGTTTTGCTAAGAGATGGTAGGGTTCTTGTCGGTGGAAGTAATCCTCATGATAAATATGCATTCACGGACGTACTTTACCCAACTGAATTGAGCTTGGAGGCATTTGCGCCCTCTTATCTGGATCCAAGCTCATCCATATTACGTCCTAATATTATCTCGCACAAACGCAAAGCTAAGATGCACTATGGTGAACAAATTATCATTAGGTTTACGATAACAGGCGATGTGAATCTTAGTTTGATCTCAGTGACAATGATAGCACCTTCGTTTAACACGCACTCTTTTTCTATGAATCAAAGGTTGTTGGTGCTTGACGGTGGCAACTCCACCAAGGCTGTCTTCGGACGTCGGTCTTACTATACAGTTGAAGTAACAGCGCCTCCATCCGGTAATATTGCACCTGCTGGTGATTATCTTTTATTTGTGGTTCATAATGAAGTACCGAGTCCAGGCATTTGGGTCCGAATTCAGTGATAAAAAAGCAGTCCACAGCACCATTAGTGTGGACTTTATAGCAGTCATATATGGTTTTTATTGTACTCTTATTTATAAAGTGTAGATATGATATATGATATATGATTTGTTTGTAATTGTAAGTTAAAGAATATATGTGATCGATCAAAGATTGTTTGGGTGTTATTTAAAAGAAAAAACTTGCATAATGTTTAAAAAATTGAAACTTAATTAAAAATCTGCATTTTGTTATTTTGGTGGTTTCATTTTGTGGTGATTTTGGTCTTGACCCGCATTTATAAGACCATTGGGTATGCTAGCTCAAGTGTTTCCCATGTCACACCACGCCAAATACCTTCCATGCCCTTAGGAGGAGGTGTTCACCTCTTCCATGCCTACCATGTAATCACAACAGCAAGAGCATGGTAACCAAAGAGTCTAACTTTTTAAACCTTTTATTTTAACTTTCTTTATTACTTTTTATTTTATATTATTATTAAATAGAGTATGCAGTGGTGTAGCCACAAGTAAGGATGAGCATCGAGCGATCTTTCAGTTTTTCGGGTTAATCAATTTTGTGTTGGCCACTCAAACCACTCGATAAGCAAACGGCAATAATGTCGGTATGTTAGGTTTGTTGGTTAATCAATTTCAGGTTTGCCACTCTAATAACGCATTGAAGTTAGAGCAAATCTTGACAAGCTCGTTTAAATTGAACCCACTTGTTTGTTGTTTACATTAGGGAAAATGCACAACAGCTGGAACGTCCGGGTTTCGGTGCTAAGCATTTTTAAATAATGTAATAATCTAGGTCAACTATTCTAACTCTTTTTGAAGTAATAAAGGTGAAATATTTGAATTCTATGTGAATTATGTGTATTTGTGTGCTTATTACTTAATTATAAAGATATAATTAATAAAGGATAAAAATAAGCATCAAAATTAAAGTGTGAGATAAGTCCGATATCTTTACATAAAGTTGTAGTAGTCGAAACAAGGATTTCGGGGATATAAAGAACGCCGAAATCCGAGTTATAACGAAGAAGTTATGACCAGTCGAAGTTTCGCGACGGAACCGACACAATACCGGGAAGCGTAAATAGTGAATTTACGATAGAGCGAGATTTGGCCTTAGCGGTCTAAACGAAAATCGTAGAATACGTTAAACCGAGAGCGTCCATAAAAAGAACGCCCAAATCTGACTTCGTATGAAGAAGTTATGATTTTTCGAAGTTTCAGCTTAGCAGTGTACAGCCTGAAATTCGAATATTAGATCGAGTGGTTTTTAGCCGACACAACCTAAATGAGAATCGAAGATCTCGTTAATAGTAGCATAGGGATAAAAAGAAAGACGAAAACGGACGTCGGACGAAGAAGTTATGGATTTTTAACGGACCAATCCTGTCCTAGCCTGTTAAAAACAAAAAATTTAAAACAAAGTCAAAATTAGCCGACATAGTCTTAACGAGAGTTGTAGATTATGTTCCCGCCTACGCGTGGATATAAAGAACGTTGAAAACGGAGCTCGTATGTGAAAGTTATGATTTTTAGAAGTCGGGAAGGAAAATTGTGAAAACTGCAAGGAGGTGGATGACGTGGCCGCATCTGAGTCGTTGCTTATTGACCAAGGCTTCACTTCGGATCTTGACACGTCGCCCTCGCAGTACGCCCCGCGTCCGAAGAAGTTACGCCCCGCGTAGCTCCGGTCTGATCTATCTGATGGTGCGAGACAGCTGGCTTCGGCTGGCATTCTTATCCGAGGCATAGGCCCAGCGTACCCTCGGTACGCCCAGCGTTCCGAGAGGCTTCGCCCCCTATAAATACCTGCGAGGGTCTCCGGATTTTTCACACCATTCTCTTTCTCTCTCTAAATTACTTTCTCTCTCTAAGGGTTTTAACTCTCCCCTAAGCCTAGGTGATCCCCTAGCACCCTAAGGAAGCTCCGAGCAAAGTTCGGTTTTCTATAAAATCCGATGTAAGTGAGCTACGTTTACATAATTTTTAATATAGCTTTCAAATTAATAGAGTAATGTTATTAGGTCCTTAAAATAGTTATTTGGGCTATTATTATGAGTTATATTGAGTGTTATTTAACGCTTATATAATAGTAATTATAGTCAGACTATTAATTTGTCGCGGTTATCGTTAAACTAAACCCTAGTGGTATTAATACTAGGTTTTATCGAAGGAAAATTGTTTTGAGAGTATCGAAGCGCTGTCCGAGTGCTGAGTCACCACCTTTCAGGTGAGTGCATAGTTACTTTCAGCTTACACATAGATATGAAGTATTTTATATAAATTACGTGTTGTGTGTGCATATTATCTGTATACTTGCTATCTATGTTGGATGAACAATTTTATACGTGTCTTAAATGATTTAAACTGTATATGTATTTTATATCTACAAAATATATTTGGTAGAACATGGGTAGATGTAATAGTTGTTGTGTGATAAAATAAAATAATGAGAGGCCTCGTTATAGATGTTATTGATGATCCAGTCATCTAGCGGAGTATAGATGACGACCACGTACTATTCTAGACTGTCCAGTGGAACACTAGCAGGCTCGCAACATGTAGCTGTTTATTTGAACTTTGTGTTTATTTGAACTGTGTGCTCACCAGGTGTACTCCATCCCCCACATGGTTGCCTTAAGGACATTTATTGTTGAGGAATCCCCTTAGCAGTAGTGTCCATCCCAATGATAGTCCTTAGACTAGGTCCCTTGTGTTAGATGTTTTAGGGACGTAAAGTGAGGATAACGGGAACGGGTAATCGGGTTTGTTTGGTTTGATAAAGCTAATAAACTTATTTATTGTTAGTTGAAAACTTTATGTGCTCACTAGGCTCCCAAGCCTGACTCACTCAGTTTCTTGTATTACAGGTAGTGGCGCATGAGCATAGATGTGATGTCTTGGGATGAGAGATTAAAGGATTTTAGGCCTGTAAATACGGAATAATGTAGTAAGGCATATGTTGTATTGTTTATGCTTATGATATGTATCGAACATGACATCCCGAGTCTTTTTGATGAAATACATTTCTATGGAAATGTTTTTGATAAATCTTTATCATATTTTGTTTTGGGACAAATTCTGCACACTTTTATTTAAAATGTTACTCTGATTTTTAAACAAAGCATAAACAAAATCGATCTTTTCTGGCCGTCAAAATGGGGATGTCACAACAGCATAGCACTATGTTTTCACTTTTTTTATGGCATTATTTTTTTATTATTTTTAATCGAACATCATATTTTTCAATCTTGTTTGATATTAACCATTACCCTTCTAATTTCTTGGTTGCAATTTTTAAGTTAAAAATGGTTTTGATATGGCATGTTGACTTGGCAAGTAACTATATTATTAATTTTTTCTGATTTTCATACTCCATTAAAAAAATTCAAATCCAACATCTTCCCAACGATCATCTTCATCATATTAATGGAGCTATACTATAAAATAGAGGGTTTAAGCATATGTGAGATTTTTTTTGGTACTACTTTGCTACTTAGGATAGTATTTTTGGTATCTTGCCAATTGTTCGAAGACATGCCCGACTAAACCAATAGTGTAGCAAATACTTGTAAAGGCACTAAAACGATATTTGAAGGGTTCATATCCCACGTCTGATTCCATACTTCAAATTGAATATTTTCTTGCCAAGTTGAACCAGAAAAATTGATACCAAATATTTCTGCAAACGAGTTAAAGGGACTTCAATCAAGTATAGAAGATTTCAATGGAATGCAATAAAATTTAATGGGACATTATTTACTCACCAATACTTCAAGCCAATGTTGGGTTTTCCTTTTCAACAGAATGCAATCAAGTATGTAAGCTTTCAAGGAAATATAAAGAATGGTGAAAGTGAAAGAATCATATTACCCTTTAGAGTCTTAAACCAATCAAGGCGAGGTGAAAAAAAAGGGACAACGAAATTCAACATGATACTAAAATGAGGGTTTGGGTGGGGGTACGTCAACATTGTATAAGGGATGAAATACTATCAAAGTAGTTGTATTATTTGAATGTGAGACCGATGCATACTCTAAATCATGAAGCTCCACTTGTTGGGTTTTTATTCAAAAATAATCCAATTTTAGTCTCAAAATTAGACGTAATTAATAATGGAAGCATTTTTGTTTGAATAAAGTAAAATCATTTTATACACACCAGTGATCATTTTGCAAGAACTTACACAGATTAAACATAACCAAAGAAGAAGAAAATATAACAACCTTTGAAGACTTTGGTTCATTTTGGTAATTAGGAAGTTGATGAAGATGGTTTTAAAACTCCAAGTAGAAGTTCTCTATAATGTATCCACCAAGCAAGCTTTAAACCACCAAAATATGCTAGTATACACTTGTATAAAGTTGCTCTTAAACTTTAAGACTTATACCAACTAAGTGCTTAAATAGAAGCAAATTCATATCCTTCATTTCTAGCACCAAATTGCAAGAGAATAAAAGGGAGAGAGTGGCTCAAATTTTTGGCCAAAATTAGCCCCAAAAGAGTGAGAAGAAGTGTGTTAAAAGCTAGCCAAAACTCTTGACTTATGTCTTTCTTTTATACCAACACTTAGTACAAAAGTAATACATATAATAATGAAAGCATGGGGATTTCTAACAAGCATGGCATGATGTAATAAACAAATTAAAAGACATGTCTAACACCATCATTTAATATAGGTCAAAGGAGACAAAAATGAAATGCTTTTTACTTTGTTAACTTCATGGTTACTTAAAGTGACCAAAAAAGTTGTACATAACATTTAAATACATACCTAATGTATATTAAGCTAGTTTTGTTCTCTTTATTATTATTCCTAGAAATAATAATTCCCAATATGTTGGTAAAATATTACTTTCACAAAAATAATGTTTTTCTAATTAAATACAAGTGTTGATATATTCATTAATAATCAAATTATACTAATAAATAATCAATTAATGGTAACTTGTTATAATGTGTAACCTTATAGGATCATATGTTATTAGCAATATCATTCTATAATGACTCTTGGGAATACAAGATCTTTCGATCTCCCACTTGCAGAAGACTCACCATAGATTGATATAGATAGTGGTGAATGTCTAGAAACATTTTACTTCTCCCAATAACATATGATGAAGAATTACATTCATCAACATCCAATTCCCAAAATCTCAAAGATTCAATTGATGTATAAGGTAAGTTTATCAGTTATCCCTTTGTTATAGACATCTTGTTGAACATGAGACTTGGAACAAAATCAATCTTATTTGGTATTCAACTTTGGGTACCTTGGTAGATGTCTGACTCTCAACACATCAGATGGACAAATCTCATCTTGATTATGTAAGCCTCTTGCACAGTTCATACACCTAAAAATGGATTTTATAACTACCCGGTTAAGGATCAACATTTGACCATATCTAAGTACAACATTCCCTACACTCAAATCTCACTACGCATCTCGGGTATTAAGGATACAAAGATAGTACCTTTTAATCAAGTGTCACCCATGAAAGGGATCCATGAGGTAATCTTTATGCGGGTTTGTTCAGTACCAATTCTCTGATAAGTACCTATGAAACTTGGTTACAACCACTAGCCCACTTTCATCTGATGAGACTCAACCAATCCAATTCATATTCGTCTTACTTCATAATTGCTCCAACAATTATAACCGACTATGAAGTTTTATAATAATAAGATAATTCATGGATTAAACATGTTAATATATAACACAACAAGTATTGATGTGATGATCAAATCCCAATATATCAAAACAATATAATATTTTTTGTCTTAAAGTTCCAATATCCAAATACTAAATCCAAATCAAATCCAATTTCTAGAATAATGAAGTCCTATCGCTAAAGTGTGACTAATCATACTTAGCTTAAAACAAAGACTTTATTAATGGGTCTGACTAAATTTAATTTGTGTGAATTTTGCGAATACCGTCATCTCCATATTTGAATTTACTCTAAGTATAGATAAATATCTTGGAGAATATAATTGGTTCTCTAAAGTGATTCAGAGTTACTTTGCTTGATTAAGTACACTCTTAAAGTCACAAAAGACTTCTAAATTATCCTTGAACTGTAGGATTCAACTAAGTTTTTAAATGAACTCATTCATCCAATTATAATTATAATTATATTAATCTGTTTTAAAGCCAGCATCTTGTGTAGATCTTCACATAAAGATCTTATTCTAAACTTATTATCTCGTGTGCATTCTCTTAGTTCTTCTTAAGTACTTTTATAATGTCCTCAAATTCATCTAGTGACTTACTCATTTATCTAATTGGTATCTTATAATAAGTTCATTGCATGATCACATATCAGGTGTTGTTCATAATATGGAGTAAATGATATATTCATTTTTAAAGTAAATTGAATATAAATCATTCTATCTAGCTCAAACATATGTATTAAGTCTTTTTGAGGCTTGGTCAAACTTAGTACCATGTGGCAATGCTAAGAATCCTCCAAATTAATCATCTATCTTGATCTCTTTCAAGACATTGTCAATATATGCATAAACATTTTAAAAACTTTAACATTCATCTTTATCTATCTCCATGTATTTTACATTCCAAGAATGTACCTTGTCATTCTTAAATCTTTCATCGTAGAAACACATTCTATGTCAAGGTGAAAAAACTTGGCACGGTAAAAATGTAATTTCTCATTATTAAGTATGTCTCATCCATACAAGATTAGGAATATCACTATAGCTCCCACTAGTTCTTAGTAGATAAAAATACAAAAATGGTCCATGTGGTTAGCTAAAAATTGTCATTTTGGTCCAAAAATATTTGGACTACCACCAAAGGTCCAAACTTTTCATTTTCTTGCGGTTTTAGTGCAATCTTTTTTGAAAATATTTAGACAGATTTTCCCTTTAAACTTTCATTTTTCATTTTTCTTTTATTACAATAATTAAAAAGAAAGCAAAATATAAATATTTACACCACCCACCCACATTTTCCACCAGATTCTACTATTCATCATATCTTCTTACTTTTATCATATGATTTGCTTTTTTAAGTACTTTATCTCTCATCATTCTCACTCATTGATTTGTACCAATGTTGTAAAAAACTCGATTAAGTCCCGATTAATCCCTAGGCGCTACTCGACCGATTAGAGAGCGCCTAGCGATTAATCCATGCATACAAAATGACTGAAACAATAGAACCCGATGAAATTTTAACACTTTGAAGAAGTTATATCTTAATAGAAACTATTTGAGGTATGATTAGTGTTGTATTTATCATATTAACCTATTTTGTTATGATATTAATGGTATTTATGAAGTTTTATATGATATTAGTCATATTTAATTTTTTTAAATCTAACATATTAGAAATTAATGGTCCCCGATTAATCTCCGCCTAGCTGATTAATCCCTTGACCCCAGCCCACCGACTAGCTAACGTCGAGCGATTTTTACAATCTTGATTTGTACAAATGGTTTATCTCACAAGATCGATTCATTATCTCCTTAAAAATTTCTGGATTACAATCATTTGCTGATTTTGATTTTTAAGGTTCTTGTTTATCATCGTGTTCTTCATTTTATCTTCTTTGATCAAGAAATATTCGTCATCGATGATGATTTGTGTTTGTCGATAGTGTGGGATATATGGTCTAACCGATGGTTGATTTCAATCGAATCTGATTTCTCGTTAGGTGATGCAAAAAAAAAATTGATCAAAATGTGTATCAAAGTTTTTCGATGAACTGGGTTTTGATGAAGCTTCATTTTAGGATGATAAGTTATCGATTGGAGTTTTGGTTCTTTGCTGATTTGAAAAAATATGAAGTTGTTTAGAAACAAGTTGTATGGTCAATTGATTGTAGTTAAGTTTGAATGTTGAATAATCTATTGTGTTTCTATGATGAGCATGTTTTGAAGAAATTTCGATCAAGAATAGGTTCATTTCCCTACAAAGAGATATAGAAGGAACAAATCTGGTTATACAGTCAAATATTGTTCTTATTTCATTATGATAGAGTCTTGAATCATGTTGGAATGAAGATAGCGCAAATCTAAATTGAGTTTCGATGTTTCGTAAGATGTGCATAAAAAGAGGAATAGAAATGCTTTTTCCGTTCGTACTTGTTACTGATCGAAGATAACGATTTCATTCATATTTTGTTGAAGCGAAGGCGATGACTTCATCTCTCATTCTCCAACGTCGGGAGCTACAAACATCATAGTTCAACGACATCGTTATCTTTATTCATTAATTTGATCTGGACTCTAATGATGTTCGAAACTCAAGACCCAGACGGAGCTCAACAGCATTGTCAAACCCGTCTCGCCTGTGAGGGAACAGAAATGGATGTCTGTCGAAGGTGTTTTCTAGTGAGAATGGCAGATGGTCGGTGATGGTTTCTATAACGCCCGCAAATTCAGGCTACACATAATAACTAATAATTATTAAAATAAAATACATGAATAGGATACTCTATATTTAGGCACCTTGCAGACTATATAATACAAGTTTCGTATTAAGGAAAAATAGAACAAATCAGTTAATCATCTGTAAGTCGTAAAAATAATTGCGCCAAAACATATATATATATATATATATATATATATATATATATGTGTGTGTGTGTGTGTGTGTGTATATATATATATATATATATATATATATATATATATATATATATATATATATATATATATTGTATTCATAAAGTACACGTCATCCCGATCCCGAAAATATAAATTTCGTAGAAATTCGAGCTCATATGAAGTATATATGAATTTTATAAGATATAAAAATAAACCATGAAATTAAAAATTATTAACATTAAAAGATACAAAGAGAATGGTTGACTTTTGGGTAAAAGTAAACACCAAAATTGGAGTTCGTACGAGAGAATTATGATTTTTGCAAAATCATTAAACCATATAAAAATAAGGGCTAAAAATAAATTTAGAATTAGCCGATGGAGTCTAACGAAAAGTTGTAGATGTCGTTGAGATTTTTATGGGGATATAAAGAACATCGAAAACAAAGCTTCTATGAAGAAGTTACTGAATTTATAAAATTTATGTTATATACAGCATGTCATGTACGTGACGCGTACTTCTAGAAGGTGAAACCGCAGACCACGGAGAGCCTGACATGTGGCACAAAATGGTTGGGGATTCGTCACCTTAAAATGAATGACGTGCACCCCTTTTGCACATCGTTCACCCCAAAATCAGCTATAAATAGGAGGTCAATCCTCACTCTTTCTCCCACAACTTCTCAAACACTCTACCTTGATTTATTTAAATTCTAGCCCATTTTCTCTTAGTTTTAGCCTTCAGCGAAGTCGTGCGACCCCTGAAGTAGTAGTAGCTAGTGAGTAAAAGCTCTACCTATGCAAGTTCAAAACTTTGTCAGGAAGAACCTCTATAAGTTAAGCTACAGTCTAGTCTTTTCAGTGTAACTTATATTTATAATCATAAGTCATTATTATGAACTTATAAATAAGATTTATCAGTGATTCCAAGTCATAATACTAATTGATCTACTTACGGGAGAGGCGTCTAGAATGGTCACATTGTCTTGTTTGTTAGATTTTAGAAAATCTGTATGACGAAATGATCATGCCTCCCAACTGTCTTGTCTGGCTAATCCTTACTTGATAGATCTTGATGTAGACATTGAGATTTCTGAGGATGTAGACTATTATTAGTCACCGAGATCATTAGACTAAAACTTTGTATTAATTTTACTTAGGTCACAGGAATATCTAAGGTGTTAGGTGAAACTTTAACCAGATCACCAGTCGCCCACCTAAGTAAGGTGAGTGTACAGTCCCTTTCATGAACATGATTTAGTACAAGTACTAAATTAAAGTATTAAATATATGTCGGGAATCATATATGAATTGCACGCTTATTTCCTGGATTATATGTTAATATATGTATATATTGTGCTATGTACGAACCAGATAGGGTTCTATTTTATGTTAGGATTAAATAGATAATATCATATAATAGTATTAAAGGTAGCATTGTTAGGAAGATAAAAGAATAATAATATATAATGCTCTGTAGGGAATATAAATACACTAGAGATAGGTTAATGTCATGTAAGAATAGAGTCGGTATTAAAAGTTGGTTGCATGCACTGTAAAAAAGTCTAGGGATAAACTTAGAGATATGGAAGGTACCTAGTTCAATTAAGTTTGATATAAAGTAGTCTCATTAGGAGAATGTGCATAACCTAGGAACAAAGAGTAAAGTTCTGTTCAGTAACACTTTTAGGTGTCAATATACAGTAGCTACATATGGGAGTATGATATAGTATTCCCCTTAGGATGACCATATATGGTTGGTCCCGATCAGAAAACTATTATGGTATGTCTGTATATTCTTAGATAACCAAAAATGCTAGGTCCTGATCAGACAACTGTAATGGTATGTCTACATATTCTTTGTGACTAACATAGGCTAAGGAAGCCCCTAACTGTGTAGTCAATCTTTTAACGGTTCCTCAGGCGAGACAATTTTCCCTTGATAATCATGGCCCAGGGTCTGTGAGGATCGGTAGGAATAGATATGAAGGAATGTAAGCCTATATGGATACAGTATGGTAACGGTTGGTTTTTCAGGTTTGATAATTAGGAAATATTATCATATCAATATTGTGGGATTGAAATCCCCATGTATCTCACTAGGTTTCCCCAACCTGACCCACTCAATTTATATGCATCACAGATATCAAGACTTAAGCTACTAGAACTTGGTTAGGATGTTGAGTGATTAAGAAACTTATGGTAGTATTAAGGATCATCATGTCTTTACGTTGTAACTTATGTATCTGTATTGATTATGAAATCCTTAGGGTTTTAACATTTTGGAAACAAACATTTGTAATCAAATTGATCTTTGGTACTAGGATTTTCCGCAAATATAAATAAATGATTTTTAAAGCGTAAAGAAAATTTTTAATTGGTTCTAAAATTTAGAGGATGTCACAGTTTCCGAACATCAAAGGTAGAGAGATAGAGAGTGGTGTGTTAAAAGAAGACGAGGGTTTTATTTTGATTTTTGATGAACTGTTGCAATAAAAAAATTGAAAAAAGAAAAAAAAAGTATGGCCAAAATCATCATTATAAAAGTTTTCAAAACAAGTTGGACAAAACTCGCAACAAAATGAAAAGTTTGGACCTCTGGTGCTACTCTAAACTTTTTTGGACCAAAGTGAAAATTTTCGACATACCAAAGGGGTCATTTTGAAGTTTTGTCTTTTTAGTAAACATAGATTTTATGTTTATTTTGATATAAAAGTACACCTTGTATTCATATATATTAAAATGATGATTCCAATTCTGAGATGTTTGTTTTATATCTACAAGTGAATCTTAAGGTTTACACATTTTGTTACGATAACTAGGATTAAGAAAACCTCCACGCTAAGCTATATAGACATCTTCAAGTAGGTGTATACTAAAAATAGTGGTTTTACTTGAAACCTCTTTTCCATATCTCATCATAAGATTATGCAGTTATAGTAAATAATATACTTGTCGATGTAATCATAGCAACTTGTGAAAAGGTTTGATCATAGTTAATTTCATGAGTATGATAAGGATCATAGTCAATGACATAAGTATGAGAACGTCATTGAATAACAAGCCTTGATAAACGTGTATATACATTTATGCATGTATTCTTACTAAAAGAATCTTTTACTCCTTTTAGCCTTACTATAAAGAGGAAGATTAGTCAAGCCCATACTTGATTACTTAAATATGGATTACATCTCAATGTACATGGCTCTAAGTCATTTTTCATATTCAAAATCTGATGTAGCATTTTCGTACTTGATGGATTTTCAAGAAACCATCAAGAAGAACTCATCAATAAGAGATTCCACATTTCTCAAGTCATAGATGATTTCTACCATTAACACAATAGTTTGTGTTTATATATAGTTATTAATCATGTTTAACAATTTCTTGTTAAAACTAATGCCAACTCTTACAACATCAGTCTATGGTTCTTGAGCTACTTCAAATTTCATGTGCCTCCCACTTGCTTTGTTATTAGAAGCTTGTTTTTTGCTAACTCAACATTTAAAGGAATAAGAAAACTTATTCTTGATGGGTTTGTATACAATAATCTAAACAACCTTTTAGAGTAATGTAACATCCTGTTTGAAAAAGAGTTATTAAATAATAAACCCAGAACCCCAAGATGTAAATTTGTAATTTATGTTATTTTATAATGGCCCTAAAACTAATAATATTTAGCGGAGAGTGGTTTCGGGGAGCCAAATGATATATTTTCAATTTTTGGGGGTCAAAGTGTAATTTCAGGATGTAGTTTGTAAAGATTTTTAGAAGTTAGGGTGTGTTTGGTAAGTATTGGGCCTATTATGAAAGGATTTTGAGAACTGAGGGTTGTTTAGTAAATTACAGATTTAATTTGAAAAGGATTTTAGAAGTGGGGGGCTGCTTGGTAATTATTACGACCTAAATTGAAAGGACTTGGAAGTGATGGGGGCTGAAATGTAACTTATGGATCTGTTTTGAAGAGTTTATGAGAAGGAGGGGCTAGAAGTATCAAACTCGCATGGAGTTTACATGAACACGGGATTAAGCAGGCACCATCCATTGTACCATCTAACCCTACACCTAAGAGATGTACAGTCGCCATGCGTGAAGTCAGCCACTATGACCCCCCTTTCGTTCACTGTTCTGATCATTCGAGGTGGCCCGCTATCGCCGCTCCGACGCCACTGCTACGATACCACTGAATGTCGCCATTACGACACCTGCTACTGGAGACGTTACGGGAAGCTAGAGAAACGCCGAGGACCGAGCGAAAACCGTTGTGCGTCATTGTGCAGGTCACGAGCCACCGGAAATGTGTGGTAATCCCATACGCAATCCATTCTTCTTCTCTCTGTCGTTGTTTTATGTGGGTACGACGCCGGAAGCGTCAATGTGGACGACGGTGGTCGTGGGGCACGTTGTGTGCGTTTTCCGATGACTCCTGCCGCCTAGACGGCGACTGTATAGTGGTATAGTCGAGTCTACTTGTTGATTGTTGTGTTCATGGGGTTTATGCGTGTGATTTTGGCGAGAAAAACCCACCATGGCCGCCAACCATGGTGGTTGCCGCCTCCTGCCACCACTTCGCCACCACCAACCGTTGTATGGTGGTGGTTGTGTGTGTATGATGTGATGTTGTAAGTATGTTAGTAAAATGGGACTTGTATAAACGCTTTTGGTAGAAGGATTTAAGGAAAAGCCACCACCACCACCGTGAGGTGGTGGCTGCCACCGTGTGCTGCCGTCGACCACCACCGCCCGAGGTGGCAGTGGGTGGTGCTCGACATGGTGAAACCCTAATGGGCCTAAAAGCTTAATCTTGGACTTAGTTGGATGGTGATTGGGTTGGAAACCCTAATTAGGGTTTAGAAAACTCTAATTTTTGAAAATGTTGGCTTGGACTTATCGGGACCCGCGTTTGGACCATTGGATTTAGGATTATGAATTAATCCCGACCACACTATATGATTGACCTAGTAGACTTATGGACTTAATGGATTAAGTCCTCAATGGGTTAAGTAAGAAACACTTAACCCTAATCGTTATTTTATGTGAAAACCCCTAATTGGGTTTGGATTCTTATTGGGCCATTTATTAGAATAAGATGTTGTGGTCCTTGGTGGGTCAATTGGGAACATATGTATGGACTAAGGAAATTATTCGGCTTTAGGATAAGACCCATTAGAGAGGCTTGGGCTCAATATGGAAAATTGGGCCATAAGTGGGTCATAACCAGGCCTCTAGGATTATTAGTTATTGGGCCATCAGAATGCCAATTGTTTGGACTAGAATAATTGGTTGGGCCTTAAATTAAGTCCATGTAGAGGTTTGGGCCTAATTTGGAAAATTGGGTCATATGTTGGGCCTTCGTTGATTATTGGGCTTTTGGGCCTTTAGAGTGTGAGTTTGGGCCTTGGTTTTGAACCAAGCTAGGTTAGGGGTAAAATGGTCCATTCACCCTAAGTGTAGATTATGGTTATGTATTGGAACCCAATTATTAATTGGGTATCGTTTTGATGATTGACAGTTCGGGAACCTGTCAACCATCGGCTAGAGTTTTATCCGCGGGACTTCAGCTGTGTCAAGTGAGTCTCCTCACCATACCAATGGGTCTAAGGCACCAAGTCCGGCCCATTCAGTTTGTTGTAGTGTTTATTGTAGATTCACTACTGATATGTCTGGTATGCATGTATATATGGTATGCTAATGTGTAGGTGGTATGTTATTGACTATGTGGTATGTGGTATGCTAGCTGTCTTTGTGATACTTGCATGGAAGACCATGGGGAGCCCATGGCACCGAATGTAAGACCATGTGGAGAGCCCATGGCTTTCCTATTAAAGACCATGGGGGAGCCCATGGCACTTGGATGTAAGACCATGTGGAGAGCCCATGTGTCACACCCCGCTAAAGCGGAAACGCAAGATATGACAGCGATAACGGTTTCATTGCAAAAGATAAAGATACATCAACATAGCAGTATTTAAAAGTTTACAACCCATAGATTAAAAAGAAACAAAGTACAAGTTTTCCAAAACAACATTGTTCAAAATATAACTTCATAATAGATTCAACACGATGCAGCATGCTCTATGATGATGAATCTTTACATCCACTTACTAATTATTTCCTAAAAAAGCATGTAAAACGAGCGTCAACTATGAAAATAGTTGGTGAGTTCACAAGTTTATAAAATCGAGCTTGAAATAAGGCTTTTTGTAAATACAAGTACATTGCTTTAATGATAAACAAGGTTGATTGCTATTAATGAATACAAGTTTATTGCTATAACGAGAAACGAGTTTGTATGTATATGAGCAAACAATGAGTCTCAACCAAACCTATGACTAAAGCCCTATCGAGATCTATGCTTATCGTTCCATAGATGAATATGGTATCATGCACTCCAGCAATAGGGCGAGTGAGGAGTTGTCAATTCCTAATAGCGTTATCCATAATGACCATTGGCTCAAAGAGTTAATGGTTAGAGATAAGGGAAGGGCCTTAGTACGATAAGTTCTCATGTTCCGTGTTGCATAGACATACATAAAGAAACATAGCAATACAATAACAATCATGTTTGATAATAATCAATTTAAATACAACATGCAAACAATAGTTTTTCTGGACATGCTTTTCCAACCCCAAAACATAAAAACTGAAAATAGGGGAGTGCGTGAATACTCACAATGTTTCGTGTAGGTACAAGTAGTGCCTCGGGATGCACCAACGTCTTATTACCGGGATCCTACGACATCAAACACACACTAGTGAGTTTCCATGTCGAAATCTAATGTTAATATACTAAACTCTACATATAGCGAAATGCCAATTTATGTTTTAATATTGGATTTTATATTAATTGGCTACACTTTTTCTGAAATGATGAAATTCTACAAGTCGTGCGATTAATTACAACTTTGGAATATTAACTTTCCAGATTTAGTAATATAAATTAAAGGTATTTCTACACATTTAAAGGTGTTTTATATTCCTAAAAATGTAAAATATTATCAAACAGTTTCCAAAATTTGTCAAACCTTGTATTTTTCATTCTAAATACAATAGAGGTTTTCCAGAAAACTTTCCTTGAATTTTTGATATGGTTAACTATTTTTCAAATTTTTAAGTCTTTATAACAACATAAATTCACGAAAAATAGCATTCAAAGGATAAAAATTCTTCAACTTTTTATTTAACTGTTAGTACACAATACTAAGCTGGTAAAAATATAAAAATAGATTTCCAGGCTGTTTAATTATATTTTATGATTTTTGAGCATTTATTCCAATAAAATTTGAAATAAATAGACAACAGCTTCCGAAATTAGCCAAAATTTTTATTTAACTGTTATTACATAATTAGGCTAGGAAAATTATAAAAGATATTTTTCAGTGGGTATTTCTATTTTTCCTTGTTTTATTCCTTTAAATAATCATTAATTGAAGAAATAATATTAAACAGTTAAAATAAATTACCAAAAATTTTTGTAACATCATTTACAGTATAAGTAACCTTGGAAAAATACCAAAAGTGGGTTTCATATTGTATAATCCGGTTTTGGGTATTTATGTGTATTTAAGTGCATTTAACTTTAGAAATTAGAGGAAAAATAGTTTACAGTATAGAAAAATCATCAAAATTTGTATGTAAGCTCGTACTGTACAACATGATGTTCTGGTAAATTTTCATGAATTTTGGATAATCAGAACTATTTTTACTATTTTTTGTCCATTATAATTACTAAAAATCGGGAAAAACAGTAAGGCATGATGAAAAATTCTGAAATTATTTTTCTGAGTCACCCACCACAGGTAAGGGCTGAAAAATTTGTTAGATACAATTTTCACACTTTCTAAAGTGGTTTTGTGATTTATTATATCCAAATAAAAAGAAAATCGGAAATCATACCAAACAGCAACAAAAATCGATGAAATTTAGTGAGGGGTCATTATTCACCATAGAGTCATCCATGAATTTATTCCAGATTTATAGACCTCTGGAAGTATCTTAGGTGATTTATGCCCTTGGTTTCTTGCAATAATTTTAATAAATCAAAGAAATGATAAAAGCTCTTGAAAATTTCCAGATTATCACATGCATGTGAGGGCTTTAAAAAGGAAAAATGTTCAAAATTTATTCAGAAGGTAAAATAGGGGTATTGAACTCAAACAAGTTATGAAATGTTGCACATTATAGTGCATGAGATGTAAACGTGGCTGAAGTTCATGAATTTGAGTAGCACATTCTGTAGGGTTTTAAGCCACGAAATTTCAGCCATCATTCACTGGATATGTTAAGTTTCTAAATTATTTTTCCCCAGATTTATGGTTGGGTTTAAGGCCACTGATCACGCAAGGCAAAAATGGTGATCACAGAAAAATAGCTTTTTGCGCAACCATTTTGTAAAAATTGCCAAAAATCCGATATTTAATATTTTACAGTGAGACCAGTTGGGTTTGAAAGTTAACTCGTGTAACTACCCAATACAAAAAGAATATCAGGATTTTGTTAAGAAATGACCGAGTTATGGCCGTTCAAAACTAAACAATGTAATCTGGCAGATTGCATGTTTGCTTTGAGTGCATTCTTAGGGCATTTTGACAAGAACAACATACATGCTTCTGTTAAGGTCCGATTTCTAGCACATGCATGGAGTGAATGAGCATCCAAGATGTACTAGAAATGGTTTAAATGCTTTTGGTCATGCAAGAACACAAAAGAAATGGAGAAGAAGATGTAATACTCGGTTTTGAAGTCACATGAACACATGTGCATCTTTTTCACTCCTTGCATGGGTTTGATCCCGGATTTTCACCATCTCAAACACATACATTGTGTTATGGTGAGAATCTACAAACCACAAGGGAAAAGTAAGGATTTCTAGCCATGGAAGGGCTTAGAATCCGAAGAGTAGAGAAAACCATGAAGAAGAGGAAGTAAAATCATGAAACTATGAGGGAGGATTGTGTTGTTTACCTTGGTTTTGATCTTGAGAGAAGCAAGAACACTTCAAGGCCTCCTTAATCTCGAAATTATGACAGAGAATGGAGGATTTTCGTGAGTTAGAGAGAGAGGAAGTGAGTTGGAAAGGTGGAGTGTGGGAGGAAATGAAGAGAGAAGTGGAAGAGTGAGGGTTTAAGTTTAATGATTGAGTTTTGGGAAGAGAGAGGGCATGGGGAGAGGGGATGGCCGGATTTTTGAGAGCATTTAAGCCTCCTCTCTCCTAAATTCAAATTTTATACAATTCCCTCCTTAATTTTTATAAAAACCCTAATTTTTATAAAAGTGTTTATTAAGCAATTCTTGATTTATTTAAAAATCTTGTTTTTAAATAATAAATTATGATTAATGTATGATAATTTAAATTTCTATTTCATTGATATAATCCATAATTTGATTAATAAAAATTTGATATTACAAAGTTTATAGCCAAATTTTATAAAGTTTTTAAGCTTTAAGATTTATAAATTTGGATTTTTGGCTCTTTAGGGTTTTTGGAATATTGTTTGATATTCACCATCATATTGAAGTATAATTAGAATATTTTAATTTATTTTTAGGGTTTTATACCCTTTTTCAATTGTAACAAAGTTTGAAGTTTCATTCTAATTATAGCATTGGGATTTCCTATTGTAGTTAAGCAACTTACTAGAATCGTAAGTGTCAAGTATATTAGTCCTAGATCTTAGTTGGATCCTAGTTTATGCAAGATTTTGACCTAATCTATACTACTAGGCCATGGCATGTTGTGCATGAATGGTTTTTATAAAGATGCATGAGTTCGAGAATGACTTGAATTGACAGTTGTCACACCATGGCTTTCCTATTGAAGACCATGGGGGAGCCCATTGCTCTTAGGTGTAAGACCATGTGGGGATCCCATGGCATCCTGGAGTAAGACCCTGGGGAAACCCGCAACATCCATATATGTTTATATGGATGGTTATATGATTGATACGGTATATGTGATTGATACGGTATATGTGATTGATACGGTTTATGTAGTTGTTATAGCTAGTATGGATTATGTGGTTATGTGGATTGTGTGGGGTATGCTATGGGGAACTCACTAAGCTTCGTGCTTACAGTTTTGTTTATTGTTTCAGGTATCATCGGTTTGGAAAAGAAGGACCCAGATTGATCACAGTGCACACACCCATGTTTTCTGCATTGAATGATTTTGGGATGGACTCTGATAAATTTTTTAATTAATAAATTTTTGGATGTTTGGAATAAATGATATCTATGTTTTGACTATATTAACAATGAAATTTTACCCTTGATTTTTGGGTCGTTACAAGTAATCTACAAATATGTATTTATTAGATTTTCGGATTATAAGCTTTAGTCTAAAATTGGCGTTAAATAGATAAAACATACACTAAGATACGGGTGGATCCTTTCCATACAAAATCTTATGACATGTCTTATCTACTTATTAGTTGGTGTTCGTATTCAAGATACAATTAATAGTGATGGAAGTATAATCCCTAGAGAATAAAGCATGATATTTCTACTGATTAGAAAGTAAATTATATCAAGTAAAGTTTAATTCATTCTTTATAGTCACTAAGGCTTGAGATGGTTACATTGGTTTGTATCTCAACTTTATATTTGAATACTTCAAGAAATATTTTACAATTATGTTTTAACATGTAATATATAATTATGACAACTATGGTTGTTAACAAAGTTGATTTTGTATCTTGCACTAAATCTTAAACATTCATTAGAAAGGAAGTCATACATCAGAGTGTATAGTTCCTTAACAATTATTTTCTCTACAGTTTAGTGAAAATGTCATTAGGAATCTTTTAGATATAAATAAGATTCACATATATCAAATAAACTACATTATTTTCCTTAAAATATCCCTTTCTTGAAGTTGGAATATATGTATTTCATTTATATAATAAAGATAACAATGTCATAAATAAGTTTGATTTAAAACAAGTTTAAGTCAAAAAGTGTTTTCATATATAACTTGTTATTTATAAAACTTGATATTGATTTTATAATTATATTAAGAGATCAAGTTTCATAAATAGAATTTAATCATTGCAGAATGGGAAGTAATTGTTATGAAAAACGATTTAAAATAATCAAATTTTAATAAATTAACTTAGACGTATATTTAGACAGACTAAATTCAAACAAACATTGTTTTATAATACAAGTACAATATGTTCAAAGCATAAATTATAAGCTAAACTCCAAGAGTGAAGTTCCAACTTGTATGTACGCAACTGGTAACTCTTATTGAATATCTGCAATCAATTAAGAAATATTATTTTAACATCTAAGTACCAAGTACTTGAATGTTATATCATAAGTATAAGTTCTATTTAGTATATACATGAAGTATTAGTCTCGCCAGACTTTCTTTTCAGATAAAGGTGTAGTTCTATTTCCAATATCTTGTTTCTTCACAGAAATAACAAGATCCATCTTTGTGGGCCTTATTGAACTAATTGGGCCAAAAAGTATCCATCCGATAAATTGTGGGCCTCTTAGATTACACATGGTGACTCTTTTCAGCCTTGCATTATTCCATTGCTTAAACTGGCTTAAAAGATAAAATATTGTTGTATTTGTTGGGATATTTGCATAACCTATTATATCATCATATATACATCTAAATTATCCAAGACTTTCTAGAAATTTGGAATAATTATTCCTAGTATTATGTTAGAAGCATAAAGCGGTCAAAATTTACTCGTTGTCAAACAATGTTTTTCAACCAAAACCATGACAAAAAAATTTCATTTCTAAAAGAAATTTTTATAAAACTATAAAGATGTCAAACATTGTATTTCAACCAAAACCATAGAAATCAGTGTATCAAAATAATCTCTCAATCCCAAAATCAGCAGGAGGATGTGTACGATCATGCTTTCACCTTTCCCCGATCATCTAAAGTACCTGAAAACATTAAAATCAAAAACTATAAGTCAAAGCTTAGTGAGTTCGCCAACAATACCCCACACAACAATAAATATACAATACATGCACATTGGGACCACGGTATAACACCGGATTGCCCCCAGACACACAATCATCAAATTGGATTGCCCATGGGCCCACAGTTCTCATACTATACTGCCTTGGGTTTATTGGCCTACAGCACAAAGTCATACCGCCTTAATCTAACCGCACTATGTCGACGTATGAAAATAGATAATCAATTACCATCAAATACAAGAAATCATACAAATCTACCAATATAACAAATCACTATAGTATAGCAACATCCTACACATATAGACGCATATTTTAGTACAAAGTATAGTGAGAAAACTCACCTCACGGCCTAGTAGAAACAGCACCGAACATAGATCCAAAAACTAGCACTACAAGTCACCTATACAGCAAATAGGGACCACAACTCAAACTACATCCCCAAAACCCTAAATGTGACCTAAAGTCAAACTTGGTCAAAAAATCAACGGTCAAAGTCAAAGTCAACACTCAAACATCATACAGCCAGTCGCCACATCATGACCACCCTCTGGTCACGTCGTGGAAGAGTAAAGACAAAATAATCGTAAATCAGACCCTCGTCATGTCGTGACGACTAAAGTGTCACGTCGTGATGAAAACTCAGGACAAACTAATTCCTTAAGCTCATAATCCTTTAAGCCATGCAACCTAACCTTCCAGAAGGCCTTCTCCATCTCAAACTATAGCCCCAAAACCCTAAATGTGACCTAAATTCAAACTTGGTCAAAACATCAACGGTTAAAGTCAATGTCAACACTCAAACATCATGCAGTCGTTCGCCACGTCGTGACCACCCTATGGTCACGAAGTGGAAGAGTAAAGACAAAATAATAGTAGATCAAATCCTCATCACATTGTGACGACCAAAGTGTCACATTGTGACGAAAACTCTAGACAGACTAATGCCTTAAGCTCTTAATCCTTTAAGCCATGCAACCAAACCTTCCAGAAGGCCTTCTTCATCTCATAATACCATAAAAATCATAGATTTTTAGACATGCATGTCCTAAACACAATCTCGGTCAAAATGAAGGGAAAATGAGCTCTAATCCCATGCATGAAACCCAAAACTCACTAATGTTCTATATATAGGACAGAAGGTAGAAAAGGAGTCTTAGGAACTCATAAATTTGCCAACTTTATGAGATCCCAACACTCAAACTTCCATAAATGATGAGAAAAGTGAGCCAAACACTAGATCTATTAAGCTTGAGCTAAAAAGGCAGGAACTTGAGGACTTATAAGAGTCCTAATGCAACTCGAGATGATAATTGAGTGGCTAAGAAGCTGAAATCATTCATCAAATGGCTTTTCTTCTTCTTTAAGGCTTAAAATCACGAAAAATGGAGCTCAGAGATCAATAATAGAATATTAGGATTTTCAGGGCATGAAGGGGTGACTGAGGGTGAGCAAACCCTAGCCATCACGTCCGTTAAATAGGGGGACAATCCCTGAAATTAGGTTTTGGAACACAAGGACTGTCACGTCGTGACAATTAAATGAAATGTGTGTCTCCTCAATCATGGTCATGTCGTGACACATAGGTTATCACATCGTGACTAAGGAGTAAATCCTTAAATATTAATTAATAACTCGAAACAATGCTTACCAGTAACTAGGTGCTAAAATTCTCCCTCACTTAAACTATATTTCATCCTCAAAATCCCTAGATGCAAATAGATCTGGGTAGTGTTCATGCATCTGCAACTCGGGCCCCTGTGTCTACTCAGAACCCTTTTGATGCTGCCATTGACCCTTGAGTAGGGGTATCACCTTGTTGCACAAAGTATTTGTTTTCCTATCCATAATAGCCACCGGCCTCTCCACATAATTCAGATGCTCATCAACCAGAATGTCATCTAACGGAACCATCATTGTATCATCAACCAACCACTTCTAAACTTGAGAAACATGGAAGATGTTATGAGTCTGACTAAGCTCCTTCGGCAGATCCAACAGGTAAGCCACCTTGCCCACTCTGGCCACCACTCTAAAATGTATGATAAATCGGGGACCCAACTTAACCTGCTTCATGAAGCGTATAACACCCTTCCTGGGTGATACCTTCAGCAAAACCATATCCCGAATATGAAACTTCAACTCATACCGAAGTCTGTCAGTGTAACACTTTTGTCGGCTCTATGTTGTTTGTAACCTCTGCATGATATGCTAAATAAGCTTTGTCATCTGGAGAACCACCTCATTCCTCCTCATGACCCTATGGCCGACCTTTCCCCAGCAAACCGGAGTACGACACTTCCTCCCATAAACAAACTCATAAAATGGTGAACCAATTCTGGAATGATAGCTTTTTTTGTAAGAAAACTCGGTTAGGGGAGGTAAGAGTCCCAACTCCCACTAAAATTGATGACATAAGGCCTCAGCTATCCTCGAGCGTCTGGATAGTCCGCTCACTCAAACCATCTACTTATAGGTGATAAGCAGTATTGAAGTGCAATTTCATACCCAATTCCTCATGAAACCTCTTACAAAACCGAGAAGTGAAGTGTACATCCCGATCGGATACGATGGAAACCGGCACACTGTGGCGAGTAACGATCTTGTGCACATATAACTCGGCTAATTTTTCGGCCGAATAGCTCTCTTGAATGGCAAGGAAATAGGCACTCTTGGTCATACAGTCAACAATAACCCATATGGCGTCAAATCCCTTGGCTGTACTCGGCAATTTGGTGAAGAAATCCATGGTAATCTGCTCCCATTTCCACATGGGAACCTCCAAGGGCTACAATTTTGTGTGCGTTTTCTAGTGCTCTGCCTAGACAATCCGGTAGGTCAAGCATCTCTCCATATACCATGCTATCTCTCGCCTCATGCATGGCCACCAATAGTCAAGTGTCACTTCTTGATACATCTTCATCGCTCTAGGGTGAATCGAGAACCTGGACGTGTGCACCTCCTCCATCAATGTTTTTCAGACCCCATTAGAAACCGGGACCCAAACCCGACCACATTGTTTCATAAGTCCATGACTATCGGTGGAAAATCTACCAATATGGCCCCTGATCTTCTCCTTCTTCCAATTCTCTCTCATGATTCCCTCGCCCTAAACCTACCTAATCAAATTCAAGAGTGGTGAGTAGATGGTTATCCTCAAACAGAGCACTCGAACAGGTGCACTATCCGCCTTGCAGCTCAAAGCATCAACGACCGCATTGGCCTTCCCTGGATGATAAAGAATCTCAAAGTCATAATCATTGTCTATATCAAGCCACCTGCACTACCTCATGTTTAGATTTGGCTGATCCATAAGATATCTCAAGCTCTTGTGATCCATGTAGATGGTACAACGAAACTCATAGAGATAGTGTGGCCAAATCTTGAGGGAAAACACAACTACCCCCAACTTCAAATTGTGTTTCGGATACCTAACCTAATGAGGCTTCAGCTACCTGGAAGCATACGTGATTACCTTACCCTGCTACTTGAGTATTGCCCCCAACTTATGATCAAAACACCACAAAATCCTCAACATCCTCTTGAAGGCTCAATATCGAGGCCTCACATAACTTGTGCCTCGGAGTCTCAAATGCAGCCTACTGTTTAGGCCCTCGGCAGAAATCCACATTCTTCTTTGTCAAGCGAGTCGAAGGAACACTAATATTGGAAAATCATGAATGAACCTTCGATAGTAACCTGCTAACCCCAGAAAATTCCTGATCTTCGAAGGGGACTTCAAGACCTCCCACTACATAACCGCCTCAATCTTGACCAGATCGACCAGAATACCATTCTGATTAATGAGATATCCCAAAAACTATACCTCTCATCACCAGAACTTGCACTTGTAGAAATTGGCATAAATCCTCTCCCTCCTCGGCAATCCATGTAACTCTCAAAGGTGCTCCTCATGTTGCTCCCTATTCTTGGACTAGACCAAAATATAATTAATGAAAACAATGACTGATCGATCGAGCATCAGCATGCATACTCGATTCATCAAATCCATAAATGTTTTAGGTGCATTGGTGAGCCCAAACTTCATCACCTCAAACTCATAATGACCATAACGAGTTCAAAATTTTGTCTTCTCCACATCCTCCTCTCTGACCCTCATATGATTATATCTCGAACTCATATCAATCTTGGAGAACCAAGATGAACCCTACAACTGATTGAAAAGATCATTAATCCTAGGAACTGGATAACAATTCTTCACCGTTAACTTGTTCAACGCCCGATAATCTCTACACATAGAGTGAGATCCATCATTCTTCTTCATAAACATAAACGGTGCTCCCCCGGGCGAACTACTCAGTTGGATAAACTACTTATCCAACAGCTCTTAGAGCTAAAAGAAAAACTCATGCATCTCGGGTGGTGCAAGGTGATACAACGCCTTAGCAATCAGGGCTACACCAAGGATCAGATTGATCCTAAACTCCACCTACCTCGCGGGAGGCACACCGGGTAATTCCTCCAGAAAAACATCTGGAAACTCTCTAGCCACTGGCACATCCGCAACTAACTTCTTCCCCACAACTCGAGTTTTGAACACATATGTGATATACCCCAAACATCTGTGTTGAAGATACTTCCTTGCCCTGGAAATTGAACAAAAATTTGAACCAACCCTGGTACGCTTTCCAATGGTTAGCTCTCCCCCACTTAGGGTTCAAACCACCATTAGCTTCCCCTCATAATCGATCACGGCTTCAAACCTACTTAGCCAGTATATCCCCATAATCATGCATACATCCCCCGTAGGGATGGGAATCAGGTCAAGCAAATAGGGCACCCCGAATATATTCAAAGTACAATCACGAAAAACGCTCGAAGTAGAAACCTTGCATTTGTTGGCGATAGAAACTCACAACAGACACTCCAACTCTCCAAGGGCCATAACGAAATCCTTATTGAATGTCTAAGATATGAAGGACCGACTCGCACCCAAGTCGAAAAGAACAAGAGCAAGCAATGAATTCGCAACTAATGTACTTATCAAAATCACAAGCATACAAAATTTAACTTTACATAATAATAAATGAATACATACCAGTAACGATGTCAAGCGCTGCCATGGCCTCCTTCGCAGTAAGCTGAAATGTGTGAACCCTGGCCCTCGGTGCCACGACGCTCCCCTAGCGGCCGTTTGTGATCCAAAGGGTAGTCGTAGTTGGTGCCTACACTGTTCTAGCATCAAGAAATGGACAGCTCACCTTCGCATGGCCAACTTGATCGTAGTGGTAATAAATCTTGAAGCTCGATGGCGGACCTACTCCCGGCAATCCTTTACGTAATGACTTTTTGTGCCACATTTATGGCACCCAACCGGTGATCTGCATGCTCCCTCATGCATCTTCCCGCACTTACCACAAGTATGGACCCTATGACCTCTGCATCGTGAATCGGCATACTTGAACCACTTTTCTACTGGCTAAGTCTGAACTAGGTTCTGCCTCTGATCTTTCATATGGGTCTTAATCTCAATCTTCCTCCTTCATGGGCTGCAGCTCAAAAATGGAACAATACTGTTGCGTCAACACAAACTCATGGATCTCCATCTTGAGCATGCTCAATTATCAAGACATGTATACCTGCTCCAAAGCAGCATACTCAGGGCAAAAATGGTCTCTCTTAGAAAACAACTATGAGATCTCTGTCCCCGACTCTGTCGTCTGCTTCAGCAGGAGATACTCTTGGGCTATGATCTCCCTCTCAACCAATGGAAGATACTCAGTACGGAACATCTTTGTGAACTGCTCCTAAGTCAGTACGGCCTTTTCCGCAATAGAACAAGCACTGGTCACCAACTCCTAGCAATCCTTCTCCCCCAAGAGAAGAACATTCAAGGCGAACTTGACCTTCTAGTCCTCTAGGCAAGAGCATGTGAAGAAACAACCCTCCACATCATATATCCATCTCATGGAGGCGAGCGGGTCCTTGAACCCGTCAAACTTTGGGGGCTTCGTGTTGTTGAAGTCTCGGTACTTCATACCCCTTTCCCCTAAAATCTCGCAGCAGCAACAACTGTAGTGGCTACTACAATAGCAACCTCTAAAATAGTGGCATAAAGCTCATCAAATAACTTAATCATCACGGTCTTGATAGACCCAAACATATCTGAGATAGCCTTCTTAATTGTCATGGTCACCTGGGTGGTGATCATCTCACGAATCTCATCATCCTCCAAACCCGGCCTTTCCGGGTCGTCATCTCCTGATCCTAATCCTCTCGTGGTCACCATACTAAAAGTAAACTATAATTAAATCACATTATATTCCATCAGAACATTATTCAACCACTAAATCCTCAGAATTTGTGACATCCTTGATACACGTACGGGTCTTGTGGTCTCAGTAGTACGGGCCCATACTACCTTCCACAGTTATCCATATTTGTTTCAAAGGATTGCCACAAACTTCCCAGCCACAAATCCCAATTAACTAGGATATGTATACCTTATATACTCACTCTCTCAATAGTAGCTAACCATTCCTTACGTTGACTTTTTAACAACCATACCTACACATGAAACTTCCACTAACCTTCTAGCGCCTTGTGTATGCTAATCATACATAACACCGGATTCGATAGACAGTAAAATAGTTGATTCTACCTTGCGCCCATAACCATACAAGGAATAGGGAATAAGACTAAATCAAACCCAGGATATAATATCTTACTTATGTATCACCATGATGCATACCCTAAACAATTACAGTAACAATGTCAATTTCATATCTCATATAGGCTATCAGGCATGATAAATCAAACAAATCTATCATGCAATTCCTAGAGATCCCTAGCTTATAACTAGCATGCAATTCTAATATATCATAAATATAAACAAGTGTGGGTATCTTGGGAATAACTTTCCTTGGTTCTTGTTGATTGTACACATCGCATTCACTACTTTGATTTAAAGCCAATTATGAAAATATTTTGTTGATCCAAAGTTTGAGTCTGGAATCACACAAGTGCTCATCCAATTCTCTTAAACCATGGCTCTAATACCAATTTGTAACATCCCAAAACCATTACAAAAATTTTCATTTTTAAAAGACATTTTCATAAAACCATAAAGTTGTTAAACATTGTATTTCAACCAAAACCCTAGAAATCAGTGTATCAAAACAATCTCTCAATACCGAAATCAGTAGGAGGAGGTGTACGATCATGCTTTCACCTTTCCATGATCATCTGAAGAGCCTGAAAACATTGAAATCAACAATTTTAAGCCAAATCTTAGTGACATCCCCAAAAATACCCCACACAACAATAAATATACAATGCATGCATATTGGCCCATAATATAACATTGGATTGTCGTCGTGCCCACAGTCATCAGACTGGATTGCCCCCGG
This sequence comes from Lactuca sativa, assembly GCF_002870075.4. Taxonomy (NCBI): domain Eukaryota; kingdom Viridiplantae; phylum Streptophyta; class Magnoliopsida; order Asterales; family Asteraceae; genus Lactuca; species Lactuca sativa. The sequence goes on along the minus strand of NC_056626.2, from coordinate 217,027,074 downwards.
GCCCAAAGTCCTCACACTGGATATCCCTAAGTTTGTTGGCCTACAGCACAAAGTTGTACCGCCTCTACCCAACCGTACTATGTCGACATATGCAAACAAATAATCAATAACCATCAAATACAGGCAATCATACAAATTTACCAATCTAATAGAACATTATAGTATAGCAACATCCTACACATAAGGACACATACTACAATATAAAGTATATTGAGAGAACTTACCTTGCATCCTAGTAGAAACAGAATCGATCACAGATCCAAAAACCATGGACCACAACTCAAACTACATCCCCAAAATCATAAATTTGACCTAAAGTCAAACTTGTTCAAAAATTTAACATCAAATTCAAAGTCAACACTCAAAAGTCATACAGTCAGTCACCATGTCAGGACCACCCCCTGGTCACGTCATGGCAAAGTAAAGACAAAATAATCACAGATCAGACCCTCTTCATGTCGTGACGACCCTTTGGACAGACTAATGCCTTAAGCTCTTAATCCTTTAAGACATGCAACCAAACCTTCTAGAAGGCCTTCTCCATCTTAGAATACCATAAAAATAATAGCTTTTTGCACATGCATGTTCATTTCATGACCCAAACCAAACCTTCTAGAAGGCCTTCTCCATCTTAGAATACCATAAAAATACTTATGTTAAAAGGTCAATCTCATTAAAACCAAGATCTTTGCGATGTTTATTTATGTTCAAGATATTATTTGCATGTAAAAACAAATTTTACCAATCAAAACACAATATCAACATAAGTATAAAACAAAACAAGCATGCAAAAACATGTTGGATTAAGGTGTCTAAGCTCCTAACTAAATTGGTATAATGTTGAAGAATAAAATTAAATTCCTTTTGGGTTGCCCTCAAAGCCAGTAAATGGTTTTTGTTGATCAAAGAAAAAGATTAATGATTTGTTAATTTATTATATGATTAATAAATTAATTAAAGATAGTCAAAATTGACTAGTTATTAATCAGAACTAATCTAGAATTAATTCGGGATTATTTAGAATTAACTAAAGGAGCAAAGGGTATATTGTAATTGTTCAATAGTTGAACAAAATAGTCAATTCTAAAACACTCCATGGCATGGACGGTTTTGGAGGATATTCTAGGGTTTATGGAAGCCTCCTAATAGTAGATAAGGAAAGAACTTGAAAAGGGATTAAATTTATTATTTAATTATTCATTCTGGATTCATCGGCAAGTTACCTAAATTATAAATAGGACCCTTGGGGAATCAAATTTTGTGGCTAATCATGTTCGAAGAGTGAAATCTGAAAATTTACTCTCTCCTCTTCATCTTAGGATTTCTTGCATTGTAGGTGTTAAACATTATAGTCTCGTACATTATTGGAGCTAGGTTTTCTAAGGAGACAAGAAGATTTTGATTAGCTTATTTGGATCTATAAAAGGTATGTATTATTAACCACGAATTTCGATTCATAGGGTTTAGTTTGTGTTCTTCATAAGTATGTTGCTATTAGTTGGGAAAAAGACATAGATTCATTTTAGGTTGCATTACCCTTAAGTCTTAATAGAATTTTTGCATGTACATTTAATTTGTAATCTAAAATATCCATAAAAACACATATATATAAAGTTATAAACCAACCAAGTCTAGTACCTATGGGAATCTGATGCAACACTTTTCCAACAACAAATTTTTTAGCAACACTTTCAGAAAAGGTGATGTTTACACCTGCTATTAAAAATAGCAAAAACAACCTTTTTATCATCAAAATTGTCTCCATTTTCATTTCTTGTTATATTTTTGTAAAAAAAATAAATTATATCTAAAACTGATCTATTACTTACAAAAAATAAACAAAATGAAAACTAATCTATTTAATTATTACATACCATATGAATAAATAAATTATTACAATCATTTTAAACAAGTCAACACAAACAACAACACAAGGATCCATGACCAGTTTATACAAATCATACGTTCATATATATATATATATATATATATATATATATATATATATATATATATATATATATATATCATACGTGTGTATATATATACAAATCATACGTGTGATTTGTATATATACAAATCATACGTGTGTGTGTGTGTATACACTCAAAATTATATAAAATAACTTTTGTGACAAAAAAGTGCATGTAAACCATGGTCACCAAAAAATAACAATTATAAAGTTGTTAAATAAAATATGTATGGATTTTCTTGCAAAAGAAAATCATCCATGTTTTCCAAAAAAAGATTCAATCAACTTAAAAAATAATCTAACCAAGCTTGCAAAAACGACTCGGATACCAATTTTTGTGTTTTTTATTCAAAAATAGTCCAAGTCTAATCTGAAAATTAGATGTAATTAACAAAGGAACCATTTTTTTAATAAACTCAATCTTTTTTATACCCATCAAGGATAATTAGGAAAGAACTTAGAAAGATTAAACATAACTAAAGAAGAAAAAAAATAAAAACCTTTGAATACTTTGGTTCCTATTGGCAATTAATTAAGAAGTTGATGAAGAAGGTTTTTAAACATAACCAAGCAAACTTTGAACCACCTAAATATGCTAGTATACACTTGTATAAATTTGTTCTTAATCTTTAATACTTATACAAAATAAGAGCTTAAATAGAAGCAAATTTATATCCTTCATTTCTAGCACCAAATTACAAGAGAATAAGAGGGGTAGAGAGGCTCAAATTTTCTACCAAAATTTATAACACCGCATTTTCGCCTTACCGTATAATTGACTGGTCACATAAATAAAAAAAATTGATAAAAATGACTACTTAGGATAAATAGTCTTGACAAAAGTCAAAATTGACTAATTATTAATCAGAACTAATCTAGAATTAATTTGGGATTATTTAGAATTAACTAAAGGAGCAAGGGGTATATTGTAATTGTTCAATAGTTGAACAAATAGTTAATTCTAAAACACTCCATGGCATGGGCGGTTTTGGAGGATATTCTTGGGTTTCTGGAAGCCTCCTGATAGCAGATAAGGAAAGAACTTGAATAAGGATTAAATTGTTATTTAATTATTCAATCTGGATTCATCTGTAAGTTACCTAAATTATAAATAGGACCCTTGGGGAATCAAATTTTGTGGCTAATCATGTTCGAAGAGTGAAATCCGAAAATTTACTTCCATCTTAGGATTTCTTACGTTGTGGGTGTTAATCATTACAGGCCTGTACATTATTGGAGCTAGGTTTTTCAAGGAGATAAGAAAATTTTCATTAGCTTATTTAGATCTATAAAAGGTATGTATTATTAACCATGAATTTCGATTCATAGGGTTTAGTTTGTGTTCTTCATAAGTATGTTGCTATTAGTTGTGAAAAAGACATAGATTCATTTTAGGTTGCATGTAACCTTAAGTCTTAATAGAATTTTCGCATGTACATTTAACTTGTAACCTAAAATATCCATAAAAACACATGTGCATAAACCAACGAAGTCTAGTAACTATCGGAACCTGATGCAACACTTTTCCAACAACAACATTTTTAGCAACGCTTTCAGATAAGGTGATGTTTACACCTACTATTTAAGAATAGCAAAAAAGACCCTTTTTTATCTTCAAAATTGGCTCCATTTTTATTTCTTGCTATATTTATGTAAAAAAAATAAATTATTTCTAAAACTAATCTATTACTTACAAAAATAAACAAAATGAAAACTAATCTATTTAATTATTACACACCATATGAATAAATAAATTATTACAATCATTTTAAGCAAATCAACACAAACAACAACACAAGGATCCATGACCAATTTATACAAATCATACGTGTGTGTTTGTGTGTGTGTGTATATATATATATATATATATATATATATATATATATATATATATATATATATATATACCAGGTTATAACCCGTGGGAACCACGGTTATAAAATTAATTAAACTTTTATAATAAAAATTTATAATTATTAATCAATAATTTTAAATAAGCCATTTTAAATAAATTAATAATGAAGAGATATATCAAAAGTTTAAAGTTATTATAACTTCAACTTTAACACATAATTAGAAAATGTAAATTTCAATTTGAAATGAGTTGCCTAATATATCTACTTGACACATATTACATGCCATAACATTAATGAGGAGTTGTATTAGACTGACACTTGTCAAAAGGAGATTAAAACTATTCATTTATTAGATATATATATATATATATATATATATATATATATATATATATATATATATGACTAGGTTATAATGTGGATGGACAACTATTGTGCGGACGTGTGGACAGTGTTATTCTATGAGAATTACTAAGAGAATATTTTGTTTATAAGGTGTGGAAGGTAGTATGGGCCCGTACTACTGAAAGCACAGGACCCATACGCGTATCAGGGAAGTCACAACCCCTAGGGTTTTGTTGGGAACTAGTTCTCGGGATTGTTATGAGGAATGCCTAATATTTTGGGGCGTATTTTCAGTATGGTGATTACGAGATGTCTCGGGGCAGGATCCGGTTCGGGATCGGGATCAGGAGAGGGTGGTCAGGAGGGATCAGTACCACCCGAGGTCTTTGGTCAGATGAGTACGGACGAGTTGTATGCCAGGATTCGTGAGGTCCTGCATGATAAGGTTGATGTTATGTTCCGGGTTGAGTTGCCGGAGATGTTTGGTTCGATCAAGACCGCCATGGTTGAGTACTTCGATGAGCGCTATGCTGCTCTTCCAGAGGCGGCTGCCGCGGCAGGTACAGTGGTTGTATCAGCGGTAGGGGGAGGAGCCGGTCGGGGTTTTTAGTATCGGGACTTTGATAATACGAAGCCTCCTACTTTCGATGGAGTTCAGAATCTGATCGTTGATATGAGATGGTTGTCAGACGTGGAGGGTTGTTTCTTCATATATTCATTCCCTGCGGATCAGAGGGTGAGGTGTGCTCTAAACATTTTGAGGCTCGGGGCGAAGGATTGGTGGAGGTTGACTACGGGATCTTATTCGGATGTGCAGCGGGCTGCAGTTTCTTGGGATCAGTTCCGGGAGATGTTCAGCACTCGTTATGTTCCATGAGTTGAGAGAGAGAGAGGTTGACTCAGGAGTTCCTGGAGCTGAAGCAAGATTCAGAGTCGGTGACGGAGATCACCAGGATGTTCACGGAGAGGACGATGTTTTGCCCTGAGTTTGATTCAAAGCAAGCTCAAATGTCCCGATATCTGAGTATGCTCAAGAGGGATATCAGGCAGTTCGTGTCTGCATAGAGGTGTGAGACCTTGCTGGAGTTGCAGGAGGCCGCTCGGCAGCGTGAGTTGGAGATTGAGTTACAGTTGAGAGAGCAGAGGCAGGCCCCGGTGCAGTCGCAGCCGGCGCCGAAACGGTCCAAGTCCGTTGATTCCAGGTTGGGCAGTCAGAGCCGCCGCACTTGTGAGAAGTGCGGGAAGGGTCATACCAGAGTTTGTAGGTCCAGTGGTGTGTGCCGCAAATGCAGGAGAGAGGGGAATTATGCGAGGGATTGTAGTCAGTCGGCCCCGGTTCAGGATATGAGGATTTGTTATCAGTACCATCAGTTAGTCGCATGAGGGCCAACTGTCCACAGCTTGTTTCCAGGTCAGTGCAGGTTCCAACACCAGCTACTTTGAGGACTACTGGCGGGGGCCAGGGTGGAGCGGAGCCTCTGAGGGCTCAGGGGCGCGCTTTTCAGCTCAAAGTAGAGGAGGTCAGGGTAGAGCCGGATGCGGTTGCGGGGTTTTGTTGAAAGTGATAGTAGTCAGGAGTTGTATGTGGTTAGCATCCAAGGGATTGATGGTCAGAATTTGGTTGTACGGATGTATGGTCATGTTTCCAGATGTTGCAATTGCGATTTGAGAAGTATTCAGCGGAGAGTCGAACTCCCTTAGAGTTCGAGATGTACGATGCCGGAGAAGTGATTTTGTGAAGGTCGCTCGTCGCAAAGAAAATCAGTACATGGATAAGAGGAGTATATTGAGTAGGGGTGACTGATTTATGTCGGTTGAGTTATTGGTGGTTGGAAGTCAGTGCTCTAAGTAGAGGATATTGGAAAATCCTCAGGAGGATCGATAAGCGTTAGAGTTTTGATTAGCTGTTTGGGATCCAGCAGTGTTACAGTCAGCCAAGAGTGTAGGCTGGTATGAGTAAGTGACAGACCGATGGGGCGGAGTACAGACCAAGGATTTAGGAGAGAGTGATTGGTTGTTGTGAGGCCTAGGATTAGGTTGGGATCTGAGTATATGGAATGGGGTTAGAGTTCGGAACCCTAGAGGGCTAGAACAGTATGTATGGGAGAGATTCCCAGGAAGAATAGTTCGGGATGATGTATGATAGTTTGAGCAGTCTGGGGAGACTGAAGGCCGATGGGCATACCAGTCAGGCCGAAGGCTCGGAGAACGGTACAGATAGGCCGAAGGCCCTAGAGGGTGGTCCAGACATGCTGAAGGTTCTGAGAGTGGTCCAGATTGGCTGAAGGCCTGGTAAGGCGGTCCAGTCATGCTGAAGATTCAGTAATTATTGATAGATCTGTATGCGGAAAGTGATTTGAGTATGATGTTATGCGGAAAGTGGGTCTGGCCCCGGGTTTTGATCATGTTAGTAGAAGGCAGTGCATGGACCCGAGAGTCCTTGCGAGTAGATTCAGAGCATGTGTGATGCATAGAGTAGCGGTTACTCTACAAGGGATAGTGTAGAGTGGGGTGTGAGCACCATGGCACTTGTCTGAAGTGGCATGGTTGGCAAATAGATTTCCATGGATAAGGAAAGGGTAGGGTATGTACCTCCGAGAGGGAGTGTTGGTTCACGGGAGTGAAAATAGTAGTGAAAGTGGATGATCGAAAGTATTTCAATTATGGTTAGTAGGCATGGTAATTGTGCCAGTCGTATGGAAGCACATCCGGGTTGGGTGTCCGTTGAGGTCGCAGAAGGAATTCCGGTGGTGTAGAACCAGAGCAGTCCGGACGGGATGCAAGGAAGGAGCCTTGGAATTTTCAGTATGGTTGGGATCAGGAGGTTATGTATGTAGCGGTAATTCATCCTAGGGATGTCTGGAGGTATCGTCAGTATGTCGGGTTTTCCAGCCCGAGGATGTTAGAGCAGGTTCAGCATGTGTATATGATTGCAGAGGAGAGCTCATGGGAGTTGCTCAGGAGGTTAAGGATGAGTCATCCTGTCGGCACGGAAAGAAAAGAGTTGGATTCGAAAAGGAATTCAGATAAGTCCCAGCAGTAAATTCGATAAAGTTATGGCAAGCGAGAAAGGGATAGCAGTTGGTACCGGGTCAGGACCCGGTGATTCAGGGGGATATCTAGTTTGTATGAGACAAGTGATTATCTGATTTGGAATGATGGAAGTATCATCGGGTGATCATTGATTGATAAGTGATGTTATCAGAGAAAGCAATCGGTGGCCGACTTGGTATGTACTTGACCCGAACCGGCATGGTCCATTTGGGTTGCATGGCACCATGCAATTGGATAGACTAAATGAGAGAAATAACACTTGTGGTTTATTAATATATTATAAGTTCTAATATATTAATAATATTATTTAATTAGTTTGATCAAGAATTAATTTTAGAATTAATTAAGTGATCAAAAGATAACAAATTAAATATATGGGTTGATTATGTAAATCATCCATATCTTGTATAGTGGACTAAGAGGCTCCATGGATAATCAAGTTGGGTTGAACCCATTGGATGTTCCATGGAGGGTCCATGGGAGTTACAAATCCATGGGTCATGGAAATGAAGAGTCATGACACATTAGGGTTTACATGGTGTAACCCTAAATGTGTCAACACTATATAAAGCTCATGTTTCTCCCAAAATCGGCTACACTAGACATACACAGGCATGCTTGAGGGCTAGAGCCGATTTTTAGAGTGTTATACTTTCTCTCCAAGTTTACTACATAGCATTTGGTGTTGTGTGAAGCATTTGAGGCATCACACTTGGGGTGCTAGGCTCACAAGGTTTCAAGGATCAAAATCAACAACAAGGTATGTAGTTCTATCTTTTATTCATGTTAAAATTGTTCCCCATGTATGCTAGATAGGATCATAGCCTTGGAAATCAAATTTGCATGATAATTAGACAAACATAGATCCAAGGTTATTAGGGTTGCATGTACACTTAGGAAGTGTTAGAATGCTCAAAACCCATCATCATCCTGTCAGCACGGAAAGAAAAGAGTTGGATTCAAAAAGGAAGCGAGATAAGTCCCAGAAGTAAATTCGATAAAGTTATGGCAAGCGAGGAAAGGGATAGCAGTTCGTACCGGGTCAGGACCCGATGATTCAGGGGGATATCTAGTTTGTATGAGACAAGTGATTATGTGATTTGGAATGATGGAAGTATCATCGAGTGATCATTGGTTGATAAGTGATGTTATCAGAGAAACCAGTCGGTGGCCGACTTGTACCAGTTGTCGTGGCTCTGTGAGAAAGAGTGGATTTTATAGGGGTTTGATAGCAGTGTTGGAGGAACCTGGGTCGGTTGATTCCAAGAGATGCGTTGTGTGAGTAGTATCATCTGGGATGTGTTGCTGCAGGCTTCGAGGACGAATCCTAATTTAAGTGGGGGAGAATTGTAACACCCCGAGTTTAGAAGTGCAAGTTCAGGGTTTTTAGTGTAAATAAGGAAGGTCGACTCGACGAGTCGATGGATGAACTCGGCGAGTCGAGTCGCGGTTCTGGTCACGTATTAAGTGACCAACTCGGCGAGTCGGTAGCTGGACTCGGCGAGTTGGTGTTGAAGGGAGAAAAACCCCAATCCGGGATTGTGCCCTATATAAAGCACATTATAGCCACCCTAGCCTCTTTACTGCCCATTTGAGTTCCAGAAACCCTAATTAGTGTGTGTGAGCCTCCATTGCTAAAGTTTGATCTTGGAAGAAGAATTTAAGAAGAGAAAGTTAGAAGATCAAGAGGCTAGCATCGGGAGATCATTGTAGATCTGGAATCTACTCCTTCTTGGGTAGAGGTAACATGTCTTTACCTTGAGTTTTCTCCTTCTAGATCCATTCTAGATTGTTGTTTTGGGAATTTTAGCTTGATTGGAATCCATTTCGGGTTTAAAGGTTAGATCTGAAGTTGTAACTTCAAATCTAGTTTAATAGTGAGTTATGAAAGCTTAAAGCATCAGCCATGGGGCTTGATTGAGAGTGCCTTTGTCCCAAAACCTTCTTGTAGCTTGGTTGGAGCTTGTTGAGCCTTGCATGCACGTAAAGTTGGAAAGTTTACGTGTGAATCTGGCCCTAGAAGTCCAGATCTATGTATTGGAAGTAATGAAATGGCCTGAAATCGTCTGAATGAAGATGTCACGTTTGGACTCGGCCAGTCTGTTGAAGATTGTCTTGGACTCGGCGAGTCTGGTCATGGAACCCTAGCCTTTTCTGGTTAAGTCGTGTCTCAGTGAGTTGAGGGACAACTCGGTGAGTTGAGCAGGATGGGACTCGAAGATTGTTGGAGTCGACGAGTTTTAGAGTGACTCGACGAGTTAAGTCTTGATTGGGAGTTTCTGAGTATAGGGACTCGATGAGTCAACGGGTTGACTCGGCGAGTAGGGTCAACCAGTAAGGTTGACTTTGACTGAGGAATTTGACTTTGACCAAGGGTTGACTAGTTGATTTCCAGGGGTTATTTTGGTAATTATTGGTATTTATTGGATTTTGTTATTTGATAATGTTCAGTGGTGGAGTTCGTGTCGATGGTCGGAGTAGCATGATCTTATTCTTCAGTCGGCAGTTGCAGGTGAGTTATCCTCACTATACTGACAGGGTCTAAGGCACCAAGGCCGACCCTTTTATCGGATTGAAATTCGGGTATCTATTTGATATGTTATTGCTTTGCTATGTCTGCATCCTGGTAGTTAGGATGGTATATGTTAGAGACCTGGTTAAGGTCGATATCCTAGTATATAGGATGATGTTATGCTAGTGACCGGTTAGGTCGGTATCCTGGTTAGGATGTTGCTATGTTATGTGATATGTTGGATCGGTTTGGTTAGTTGTGAGATGTTATATGATTATATGTTTATGTGCATATGGTTGTTGGATTGGGGTTGGTTTGAGGCGGGTCCTGCTTTGTGTTGTAGGCCAACATACCCAGGGCGGACCGATTAGACCGAAGGCCCGGCGAGCGGACCGGATAGGCTGAAGGCCCCAAGAGGGCGGACCAGACGTGCCGAGGCTCGGAGAGTGGACCAGATATACTGAAGGCACGGTGCGGGCGGACCAGTCATACTGTAGACTCAGAGAGTGGACGAGGTGCGGGCGGACTAGTCACACTGTAGACTCGGAGAGAGAGTGGACCGGGTGGACTAAAGGCCTGGCGCAGGCGGACCAGTCACACCGTAGACTTGGTATGCATGGTTGTTCTATTTATGATATGTTATGATATGTGGTTGGTATTGTGGTTGGTATTTTGGGGGTCACTCACTAAGTTTTCGGGCTTACAGTTTCAGTGTATTGTTTTAGGTACTTCAGGAGATCGCGGCAAGGCGAAGGCGTGATCGTACCGCTCCTCAGTTTTATGTTGATGTTTCTAGGATACTCTGATAATAAATGAATTGAAAACTATTTTGTAATAACTTAATGAATATGAGTTTCTTTTGGAAAAGTTTAAATTGGTTGAAATTTTATGGTTGTTACAAGTTGCTATAAGAGCCTTGGTTTGAGTGAATTGGAGGAACATTCGTGTGAATTCGGTCTCAAATCAAGGAGAGTTTTCAAAGTGAAGTTGAAATGGTTTTCAAAAATAAGTAGAGGAGGATGCGAAGGTGCGATCAGCCAGAGCCAGTATGTAGACCCCTAAATACCATACAAGTTATTTGACTATGTGATATGTTAGAACAGCATGCTAGTACTAGGCTAGGGATCTTCAGGAATTGCATGATAGAATTGCCTGATTATATGATGCCTGCTAGCCTAGGGTTCTATTGTTATGAAATTGACATCATTATTGTAGTTATTTAGGGTATGCATCATAGTTATACATAACTAAGATCTTATAGCCTGAGAATGTTTGATTTGGCCTTATGTTCTGTTCTTGTCTGATTGGGAGCTTAGGGTAGAGTTGGATATTCGAAAGTCTATAAGGTCCAGCGTTATGTATGATTAGCATACACTAGTGTTGCAGGGTTGGTGGAAGTTTCATGGATGTGAGGATTGCATGAGACCGGTAGGTCGATTATGGGTTAGTGGTGCTCCTCCAGGAGTGGGGGATCGAGTGTTCGTTATGTACATGCTAATGTTATGGTGTTGTGGTGATACTTGATACAAATATGGGTAGGTGTGGAAGGTCGTATGGGCCCGTACTACTAAAAGCACAGGACCCATACGCGTATCAGGGAAGAAACAACCCCTAGGGTTTTGTTGGGAGCTAGTTCTCAAGATTGTTATGAGGAATGCCTAATATTTTGGGGTGTATTTTCAGTATGGCGATTACGAGAAGTATCGGGACAGGATCCGGTTCGGGATCAGGATCAGGAGAGGGTCGTCAGGAGGGATCAGTACCACCCGAGGTCATTGGTAAGATGAGTACGGACGAGTTGGATGCCAGGATTCGTAAGTTCCTGCATGATGAGGTTGCTGCTATGTTCCGGGCTGAGTTGTCGGAGATGTTTGGGTCGATCAAGACCGCCATGGTTGAGTACTTCGATGAGCGCTATGCTGCTCTCACAAAGGCGGCAGTATCAGCGGCAGGGGGAGGAGCCGGTCGTGGTTTTCAGTATCGGGACTTCGATAATACGAAGCCCCCTACTTTCGATGGAGTTCAGGATCCGATCGTTGCTATGAGATGGTTGTCAGACGTGGAGGGTTTTTTCTTCATGCGTTCATGCCCTACGGATCAGAGGGTGAGGTGTGCTCTAAACCTTTTGAGGCTCGGGGCGAAGGATTGGTGGAGGTTGACTACGGGATCTAATTCGGATGCGCAGCGGGCTGCAGTTACTTGGGATCAATTCCGGGAGATGTTCAGCAGTCGTTATGTTCCACGAGTTGAGAGAGAGAGATAGAGGTTGACTAAGATCTTATAGCCTGAGAATGTTTGATTTGGCCTTATGTTCTGTTCTTGTCTGATTGGGAGCTTAGGGTAGAGTTGGATATTCGAAATTCTATAAGGTCTGGCGTTATGTATGATTAGCATACACTAGTGTTGCAGGGTTGGTGGAAGTTTCATGGATGTGAGGATTGCGTGAGACCGTAGGTCGATTATGGGTTAGTGGTGCTCCTCTAGGAGTGGGGGATCGAGTGTTCATTATGTACATGCTATTGTTAGGGTGTTTGGTGATACTTGATACAAATATGGGTAGGTGTGGAAGGTCGTACGGGCCCGTACTACTAAAAGCACAGGACCCATACGCGTATCAGGGAAGTCACAACCCCTAGGGTTTTGTTGGGAGCTAGTTCTCGGGATTGTTATGAGGAATGCCTAATATTTTGGGGTGTATTTTCAGTATGGCGATTACGAGAAGTCTCGGGGCAAGATCCGGTTCGGGATCAGGATCAGGAGAGGGTGGTCAGGAGGGATTAGTACCACCCGAGGTCATTGGTCAGATGAGTACGGTCGGGGTTTTCAGTATCGGGACTTCGATAATACGAAACCCCCTACTTTCGATGGAGTTCAGGATCCGATCTTTGCTATGAGATGGTTGTCAGACGTGGAGGTTTGTTTCTTCACGTGTTCGTGCCCTGCGGATCAGAGGGTTAGGTGTGCTCTGAAACATTTGAGGCTCGGGGCGAAGGATTCGTGGAGGTTGACTACGGGATCTTATTCGGATGCACAGCGGGCTGCAGTTACTTGGGATCAGTTCCGGGAGATGTTCAGCACTCGTTATGTTCCACGAGTTGAGAGAGAGGGGTTGGCTCAGGAGTTCCTGGAGCTGAAGAAGGATTCAGAGTCGGTGACGGAGATCACCAGGATGTTCACCGAGAGGGCGATGTTTTCCCTGAGTTTGCTTCCGAGCAGGCTCAGATGTCCCGATATCTGAGTATGCTCAAGAGGGATATCAGGCAGCTCGTGTCTGCATAGAGGTGAGAGACCTTGCTGGAGTTACAGGAGGCTGCTGTGCGGCGTGAGTTGGAGATTGGGTTACAGTTGAGAGAGCAGAGGCAGGCCCCTGTGCAGTCGCAGTCGGTGCCAAAACGGTCCAAGACCGTTGATTCCAGGTTGGGCAGTCAGAGCGGCCGGACTTGTGAGAAGTGCGGGAAGGGTCATACCGGAGTTTGTAGGTTCGGTGGTGCGTGTCGCAAATGCGGGAGAGAGGGGCATTATGCGAGGGATTGTCGTCAGTCGACCCCGGTTCAGGATATGAGGATTTGATATCAGTACCATCAGTTGGTCACATGAGGGTCAACTGTCCACAGATTGTTTCCAGGCCAGTGCAGGTTCCATCACCGGCCACTTTGACGACTACTGGCGGGGGCCAGGGTGGAGCGAATCCTCCGAGGGCTCAAGGGCGCGCTTTTCATCTCACAGCAGAGGAGGTTAGGGCAAAGCCGGATGCGATTGCGGGGTTTGGTTGAAAGTGATAGTAGTCAGCGGAGAGTCGAACTCCCTTAGAGTTCGAGATGTACGATGTCGGAGGAGTGATTTTGTGAAGGTCGCTCGTCGCAAAGGAAATCAGTTCATGGATAAGAGGAGTATGCTGAGTAGGGATGACTGATTTATGTCGTATGAGTTATTGGTGGTTGGAAGTCAGTGCTCTAAGTGGAGAAGATTTGAAAATCCTTTGGAGGATCGATAAGCGTTAGAGTTTTGATTAGCTGTTTGGGATCCAGCAGTGTTACAGTCAGCCAAGAGTGTAGGCTGGTAAGAGTAAGTGACAGACCGATGGGGCGGACTACAGACCAAGGATTTAGGAGAGAGTGATTGGTTGTTGTGAGGCCTTGGATTAGGCCGGGATCTGAGTATATGGAATGGAGTTAGAGTTCGGAACCCTAGAGGGCTAGAACAATATGTATGGGAGAGATTCCCAGGAAGAATAGTTCGGGATGATGTATGATAGTTGGAGCAGTCCGGGGAGACTGAAGGCCGATGGGCATACCAGTCAGGCCGAAGGCTTGGAGAACGGTACAGATAGGTAGAAGGCCCTGGAGGGTGGTCCAAACATGCTGAAGGTTCTGAGAGTGGTCCAGATTGGCTGAAGGCTTGGTAAGGCGGTCCAGTCATGTTGAAGATTCAGTAATTGTTGATAGATCTGTATACGAAAAGTGATTTGAGTATGTTGTTATGCAGTAGCAGGCAGTGGGTCTGTCCCCGGGTTTTGATCATGTTAGTGGAAGGTAATGCATGGACTCGAGAGTCCTTGCGAGTAGATTCAGAGCATGTGTGATGCATAGAGTAGCGGTTACTCTACAAGGGATAATGTAGAGTGGGGTGTGAGCACCATAGCACTTGTCTGAAGTGGCATGGTTGGCAAATAGATTTCCATGGATAAGGAAAGGGTAGGGTATGTAGCTCCGAGAGGGAGTGTTGGTTCACGGGAGTGAAAATAGTAGTGAAAATGGATGATCGAAAGTATTTCAATTATGGTTAGTGGGCATGGTAATTGTGCCAGTGGTATGGAAGCACATCCGGGTTGGGTGTCCGTTGAGGTCGTAGAAGGAATTCTGGTGGTGTAGAACCAGAGGATTTCGGACGGGATGCAAGGATGGAGCCGTGGAATTTTCAGTATGGTTGTGATCAGGAGGTTATGTATGTAGCAGTAATTCATCCTGGGGATGTCTGGAGGTATCGTCAGTATGTCGGGTTTTCCAGCCCGAGGATGTTAGAGCAGGTTCAGCATGTGTATATGATTGCAGAGGAGAGCTCATGGGATTTGCTTAGGAGGTTAAGGATGAGTCATCCTGTCAGCACGGAAAGAAAAGAGTTGGATTCGAAAAGGAAGCGAGATAAGTCCCAGCAGTAAATTCGATAAATTTATGGCAAGCGAGAAAGGGATAGCAGTTGGTACCGGGTCAGGACCCGGTGATTCAGGGGGATATCTAGTTTGTATGAGACAAGTGATTATCTGATTTGGAATGATGGAAGTATCATCGGGTGATCATTGATTGATAAGTGATGTTATCAGAGAAAGCAATCGGTGGCCGACTTGTACCAGTTGTCGTGGCTCTGTGAGAAAGAGTGGATTTTATAGGGGTTTGATAGCAATGTTGGAGGAACCTGGGACAGTTGATTCCAGGAGATGTGTTGTGGGAGTAGTATCATCTGGGATGTGTTGCTGCAGGCTTCGAGGACGAAGCCTAATTTAAGTGGGGGAGAATGGTAACACCCCGAGTTCAGAAGATCAGGTTCAGGGTTCTTAGTGTAAATAAGGGAGGTCGACTCGACGAGTCGATGGATGAACAAGGCGAGTCGATTCGTGGTTCTAGTCACGTGTTAAGTGACCAACTCGGCTAGTCAGAATTTGGTCTCAACGAGTTGGTGCAGAAGGGAGAAAAACCCTAATCCGGGATTGTGCCCTATATAAAGCACATTATAGCCACCCTCAACCTCTTTACTACCCATTTGAGTTCCAGAAACCCTAATCAGTGTGTGTGAGCCATTGCTAAGGTTTGAGCTTGGAAGAAGAATTAAGAGGAGAAAGTTAGAAGATCAAGAGGCTAGCATCGGGAGATCATTGTAGATCCGGAATGTACTCCTTCTTGGGCACATTTCTGAGGTAACAAGTCGTTACCTTGATTTTTCTCCTTCTAGATCCATTCTTGGTTGTTGTTTTCAGAATTTTAGCTTGATTAGAATCTATTTCGGGTTTAGAGGTTAGATCTAAAGTGGCAACTTCAGATATAGGTTAATAGTGAGCTATGAAAGCTTAAAGCATCGGCCATGGGGCTTGATTGAGAGTGCCTTTGTCCCAAAACCTTCTTGTAGCTTGGTTGGAGCTTGTTGAGCCTTGCATGCACGTAAAGTTGGAAACTTTACGTGTGAATCTGGCCCTAGGAGTCCAGATCTATGTATTGGAAGCAATGAAATGGCCTGAAATCATCTGAATGAAGATGTCACATTTGGACTCGGCGAGTTGGAAGAACAACTCGGCGAGTCTGTTGAAGATTGCCTTGGACTCGGCGAGTCTGTTCTTGGACTCGGCGATTCTGGTCGTGGAACCCTAGCCTTTTCTGGTTAAGTCGTGTCTCGGTGAGTTGAGAAGGATGGGACTCGAAGATTGTTGGAGTCGACGAGTTTTGGGGTGACTCGACGAGTTAAGTCGTGATTGGGAGTTTCTGAGTATAGGGACTCGACGAGTCAACGGGTTGACTCGGCGAGTAGGGTCAACCAGGAAGGTTGACTTTGACTGAAGACTTTGACTTTGACCAAGCGTTGACCAGTTGATTTCCAAGGGTATTTTGGTAATTATTGGTATTTATTGGATTTGGTTATTTGATAATGTTCATTGGTGGAGTTCGTGTCGGTGGTCGGAGCAGCGTGATCTTATTCCTCAGTCAGCAGTTGCAGGTGAGTTATCCTCACTATACTAACAGTGTCTAAGGCACTAAGGCCGACCCTTTTATCGGATAGAAATCCGGGTATCTGTTTTGATATGTTATTGCTTTGCTATATCTTCATCCTGGTAGTTATGATGGTATATGTTAGAGACCTGGTTAAGGTCGGTATCCTTGTATATAGGACGATGTTATGCTAGTGACCAATTAGGTCGGTATCCTGGTTAGGATGTTGTTATGTTATGTGATATGCTGGATCGGTTTGATTAGTTGTGAGATGTTATATAATTATATGTTTATGTGCATATGGTTGTTGGATTGGGGTTGGTTTGAGGCGGGTCCTACTTTGTGCTGTAGGCCAACATACCCAGGGCGGACCGGTAGACCGAAGGCCCGGCGAGCGGTCCGGATAGGCTGAAGGCCCCAAAAGGGCGGACCAGACGTGCCGAGGCTCAGAGAGTGGAATAGATAGACTGAAGTCCCGGTGCGGGCGGACCAGTCATACTGTAGACTCGGAGAGTGGACCAGGTGGACTGAAGGCCCGGTGCGAGCGGACCAGTCACACTGTAGACTCGGAGAAAAGTGGACCGGGTGGACTGAAGGCCTGGCGCATGTAACGCCCGTGTTTCTGGGCTTGCCATTTTTATCAATGTAATAGTCTAGGTTAACCTTTGTAACCCAAATTTGAAATAATAAGAACGTATTATTTGAGTATTATGTGTTTCGTGCTTAATTTCTTAATTATGTGATATGATGAATTAAGAATAAAATGAGCGTCAAAATTTAAGTGTAAAATAAACTTGATATCTTGGGATAATGTTGTAGTAGTTGAAACGAGGTTTCTGAATATATATAGAACGCCCAAATCTGACTTTGTATGAGGAAGTTATGATTTTTTGAAGTTTCGACTTGGCAGAATGCAGCCCGAATACTCGATTTGAGATCGAGCGGTTTTTAGCCTAAGCAATCTAAACGAGAATCGAAGATCTCGTTGTTAGTAGCAAAAAGATGAAAAGTTAGGCGAGAACAGACGTCAGACGAAGAAATTATGAATTTATAACGAAGTTTTTCTGTCCCGGCCTACTAAAAATAAATAATAAAAATAAAGTCAAAATTAGCCGACGGAGTCTAAACGAAAGTTGTAGAGCGTAGTCTCACCTACGCATGGATATAAAGAACATCTAAAATGGAGTTTGTATGGTGAAGATATGAATATTTGAAGTTTATTAAATATTTAATAATTAATTTTAATTCTAAATGTTGGTATTATCCGAAGAGGAGTCACCGGACTCATCCGAAGTACGCCCAGCGTACCACTCGAGTGTTCTGAGTTCGTATGTGATGACGTAGAGGACCGATGACGCAAGGGATGACGGCAACCGAAGCATTACGCCCCGCGTACCCCAAAGTTACGCCCAGCGTACTTCCGATGATCAGACCCTATAAAAGGGGATGCGAAGCCAGCTTCTTCCTTTTACAAACCCTTCCCTTTTCTCTCATCTTTTTCCTCGATTTGCGTGCCGTTTATACCTCGAAGCCCCGGTTATATCCCGAGCCCCGAAGCAAGATCCGAAGCCCCGAGGATCCCGAAGAGCGTTATTCTCGAGCCAAAGCTCTGCCCGCGAGGAGCCCGGTTTTTGTGAAGATCTTCCAGATCTACCGAAAAACACTACTTCTGCATGCCGTAGTGCTGCCCGATCATCTTCTGATCAAGTGAGTGTGTAGTCATTCTCTTCCAACGCAATATTATGAAGTATTTTATATAAAATACGTGCTACGTGTATATATTTTGTGGTTATATGTGTGAATGTATATTCACTTTCTTCTATCTCATAGATCTGATTTATTCTCTATGAAATACGTGTTATGTATGTGTGCCTCATCTGTTATGTGGAATATGTATTGATTAGAGCATGCTATACAGGTTTTTAAACTATGTATAAAAATGTATATTTTTGTCTACTAATATGTTGGGTAGAGCATGGGTAGATAGTTGGTTTGTAATAAACAGATGAGAGGCCTCGGTGTTGTTGGTGTTATTCTAGTCATTCAGCAGAGTATGGATGACAACCACGGACTATTCTAGACTGTCCTGTGGAACACTAGCAGGGTCATAACATGTAGGTGTTGTGAACGACGTGTTCACCGGTGTACTCTATCCCCCTCATGGTTGCCTTTAGGATATTTATTGCTAAGGAAGCCCCTTTGCAGGGGGAGGAGCCGGTCGTGGTTTTCAGTATCGGGACTTCGATAATACGAAGCCCCCTACTTTCGATGGAGTTCAGGATCCGATCGTTGCTATAAGATGGTTGTCAGACGTGGAGGGTTTTTTCTTCACGCGTTCATGCCCTACGAATCAGAGGGTGAGGTGTGCTCAAAACCTTTTGAGGCTCGGGGCGAAGGATTGGTGGAGGTTGACTACGGGATCTAATTCGGATGCGCAGCGGGCTGCAGTTACTTGGGATCAGTTTCGGGAGATGTTCAGCAGTCGTTATGTTCCACGAGTTGAGAGAGAGACAGAGAGAGAGAGAGAGGTTGACTCAGGAGTTCCTGGAGCTGAAGCAGGATTCAGAGTCGGTGACGGAGATCACCAAGATGTTCGCAGAGAGGGCGATGTTTTGCCCTGAGTTTGCTTCATAGCAGGCTTAAATGTCCCAATATCTGAGTATGCTCAAGAGGGATATCAGGCAGTTCGTGTCTGCGTAGAGGTGGGAGACCTTGTATGAGTTGCAGGAGGCCGCTCGGCAGCGTGATTTGGAGATTGAGTTACAGTTGAGAGAGTAGAGGCAGGCCCCGGTGCAATCGCAGTCGGCGCCGAAACGGTCCAAGACCATTGATTCCAGGTTGGGCAGTCAGAGCGGCCGCACTTGTGAGAAGTGCGGGAAGGGTCATACCGGAGTTTGTAGGTCCGGTGGTGCGTGCCGCAAATGTGGGAGAGAGGGGCATTATGCGAGGGATTGTAGTCAGTCGGCCCCGGTTCAAGATATGAGGATTTGTTATCAGTACCATCAGTTGGTCACATGAGGGCCAACTGTCCACAGCTTGTTTCCAGGCCAGTGCAGGTTCCAGCACCAGCTACTTTGAGGACTACTGGCGGGGGCCAGGGTGGAGCGGAGCCTCTGAGGGCTCAGGGGCGCGCTTTTCAGCTCACAGTAGAGGAGGTCAGGGTAGAGCCGGATGCGGTTGCGGGGTTTTGTTGAAAGTGATAGTAGTCAGGAGTTGTATGTGGTTAGCATCCAAGGGATTGATGGTCAGAATTTGGTTGTACGGATGTATGGTCATGTTTCCAGATGTTGCAATTGCGATTTGAGAAGTATTCAGCGGAGAGTCGAACTCCCTTAGAGTTCGAGATGTACGATGCCGGAGAAGTGATTTTGTGAAGGTCGCTCGTCGCAAAGAAAATCAGTTCATGGATAAGAGGAGTATTTTGAGTAGGGATGAATGATTTATGTCGTATGAGTTATTGGTGGTTGGAAGTCAGTGCTCTAAGTGGAGGAGATTGGAAAATCCTCAGGAGGATCGATAAGCGTTAGAGTTTTGATTAGCTGTTTGGGATCCAGCAGTGTTACAGTCAGCCAAGAGTGTAGGCTGGTATGAGTAAGTGACAGACCGATGGGGCGGAGTACAGACCAAGGATTTAGGAGAGAGTGATTGGTTGTTGTGAGCCCTAGGATTAGGCTGGGATCTGAGTATATGGAATGGAGTTAGAGTTCGGAACCCCTAGAGGGCTAGAACAGTATGTATGGGAGAGATTCCCAGGAAGAATAGTTCGGGATGATGTATGATAGGTTGAGCGGTCCGGGGAGACTAAAGGTCGATGGGCATACCAGTCAGGCGGAAGGCTCGGAGAACGGTACAGAAGGTTCTGAGAGTGGTCCAGATTGGCTGAAGGCCTGGTAAGGCAGTCCAGTCATGCTGAAGACTCTGTAAGTGTTGATAGATCTGTATGCGGAAAGTGATTTGAGTATGCTGTTAAGCAGTAGCAGGTAGTGGGTCTGGCCCCAAGTATTGATCATGTTAGTGGAAGGAAGTGCTTGGACCCGAGTGTCCTTGTGAGCATATTCAGAGCACGTGTGATGCATAGAGTAGGGTTACTCTACAAGGGATAGTGTAGAGTGGGGTGTGAGCACCATGGCACTTGTCTGAAGTGGCATGGTTGGCAAATAGATTTCCTTGGATAAGGAAAGGGTAGGGTATGTAGCTCCGAGAGGGAGTGTTGGTTCATGGGAGTGAAAATAGTAGTGAAAATGGATGATGGAAAGTATTTCAATTATGGTTAGTGGGCATGGTAATTGTGCCAGTGGTATGGAAGCACATCCAGGTTGGGTGTCCATTGAGGTCGCGGAAGGAATTCCGGTGGTGTGGAACCAGAGGAGTCCGGACGGGATGCAAGGATGGAGCCTTGGAATTTTCAGTATGGTTGTGATCAGGATTATTTCGCAACTCTCGTATAAGTTTAACCATCGTAGTGTCAGATCTTTCAGTCAACAGACTGTTTGATTTTTGAGGCATGTAATCATATTCGTTTGATAATTAGTTAATATTGGTGGAAGTTCTTCCTCAACTAATAGTAGGGTGAAGTGGAAATGAATATTAGAAGGAGACTCTAGGAAGTTTAATATATGCTTGATATGGTATATATTCATAAGGTATGGAATCAGCTAGTGGAGTCTAGGAAAATCTGTTTAACAATTCTCATGTGTAGTATTGAAAGAGACTTGGAAATTGCGAGACAATATTTGGGAAAAGTATGAGTAGGTTTGAATGGTAATAGAGGCCTATACTACCCGAAGCACATGAATCACACTTGGATCAAGAAGAGACACAAAGTTGCTAAGGAACTGGTAGTTTGGTAGATAGTATGGCTATCACTATTAAATTGTTTCACGTTATTTCCTTCATTACCATCGTTTTGCTGATGACTAAGAAAATGCATGTTAGACCTTATTGTTCATAATGAATCTAGTGTGACTAAGATAAATTTTCGAATTAAGCCGATGTAGTACCGACTTTAATCGTGAGAAGGAAGAAGGATAATTGGATCGTGACAAGGTGATAATCCCAGAAAAAACGAGAAGGATGAAGTGAGTTCAGTAACTGTCATTGTTGCTAGTAGTCTCCCATGTTAGAAACACCCCCCTTATAATGTTTAGTTATACGTGTGCATTAGTGCGTTCCTATACAACATTGTGTTTTCCACAAAGAAGAGAGAAATGGTCTTCCTCGTTCTTATGGAAATAGTTTTCCTCATTCTTCTAGAGATGGTCTTCAACACTCAAGTAAAGGTGAAATTGTCATCCCTTCCTTAGGTAATGGTGGAACTGGAAATCATCTCTCTTCAGCTCTTTCACCCCCTCCTCCTCTAACTCTCCCAGCATCACATTTTCATCAAGTTGAAAGATATAAAGCTACTCAAGCCCTACTAGCATGTAAACACAAAGATGGAAATTTTGTGTGTGCACATGTTCTGAAAATGAAATCATACGTTGACAAACAGGGAAGAATGGGTATCAAATTTCTGAAGGAGTAAGCCATTGATTTGGTTTTTGTCTCACTTCCTAAGTTCTATGGTCATTTTGTTGAAAACTCTCATATGAGGAATCTCGATATGACCCTAATTGATCCGACTGAGATGTTTATATATGTAGAAGTAGAAATGCTTAAAGGATTTATTTGCAATAATTCATTGGATGTTGACAATGGTAATCAAGAAAATGTTTCTCTTCCCAATGGAACGGGATCGGTCAAGGTCAAACAGTTTGATCATATGGTAAAGATAAAGGTTCGTTTTGAGATCATTCCATGTCTTACCCAATGAGTCCATTTCTTTTTATTTCCAATTAAAGGGACATTGGAAACGAACTTTCCCAAAATACTTGAAAGATCTTGGAGATAGTAAAGTCAAGTCGTGTGACTCAACTTTGGGTACATCCATTATCAAACTCCATTGTTCTTATTCATATACTCTTAATACATGATGTGCTGATCACATTTTGATGGTATTACATGATCTAATAGAAAGAAGGAAGCTTGAGCAAAGCAAGCTAAATTTGATTGGGAGAAATGGACTTTTGTTGCATGGTTCGATGTTTAAGATTTTGAGCTACTACTAAGGAGTTAGGATAGCTTTAATAGCTTCCTATTACTCGTAAAAGATGTCTAGAAACATAGTTTTCTTTTATGCATTGTAAGGACATGTTCCAATTTTCTTTTATCATTAAAATAAAATTTTGTTATCTTATATTATGGTTCCTTACAATGGAATTAAACAGTGTGTTTCTAATAATAACAATATTAATTGTGGTAATATCAAATTTGACCAAGTGAAAAGAAGTCACATCACCAAGTTTCAAATGGACAACTTGGAGTCATATAATTCGAATTAGATAATGCATGAGAGTTTTGTTCATTAGATAAATTATGACAAAGTCATTGTTCACATGTTTATGTGAGGTAAGTGATGGATTAATGGATCTTATACTTGTTGTTATGAACTCTTCAAATCCACCGCAAGGGACGATAACTCTATTCTTCATGATTTATGTAACGCTTGGTTCAGGTATAAATCATTTCTTAAATATTTGGAATTTTCGCTGGAACTCGATAAGTTGGGAGCTCCAACTCGTTGTTTTGAGAAGGGTTGTGGCCGCGGGTTTAGTTGGCCCAACTCGGCGAGTCGAGATGTCCCAACTTGACGAGTTGGCGGCTGTAACGCTTGGTTTGGGTTTTGCACCCTATTTAAAGACCTTAAACCCCCTTGGTTGGCCTCCTTACCAGCCTCCCCTATCCAGAAACCCTAGATATGTGTATTACCTTGCAAGATTGAGTGTGTGAGCTTGGAAAGTTGATTTTGGCGATTCTTTGGAAGGAGCTTTGAAGTTGGAAGTACCTAGCTTGGAAGGAGGACCTTGGATCCAGAAACTCTTCTTCATTAGAATTTTTTTGAGGTATAAAGTCGACATCTTGCTTTGCTATCATCTAGATCTCTTTAATGGAAGTTTTAGCATGATTTTGGGATTTTGGTTAGGCTAGCCAAGATGTTGAAGGTTCCAGGGGTTATTATGTTAGATCTAACCCCTTCAAGACTTCTCATGGATGAGAGTTGCAAAATTTATTAGTTCCAAGCCCCATTCATGAAATAAGTCCTTATTAAGCTCTAGAGTGTATTTCTAGTTTGCATGGATGTAAAGTTGGAAACTTTATGTGATTATCCGACATTTGGACTCTAGATCTGTGTTTTGGAACTATATTCGGAGAGTTCAAGGGCTTAATGAATTAAGACCCACTCTAAACGGCCTAGGGTTTGGGTTTGCTTCTTATTGGATGGTTCTTCCAACTTTACCCTTCTAGACATCATTTTGGAAAAGATCAGAGTTTTGGAGTCCCTATTTTCAATGGAATCAGCTTAATGCATTAAGAGGTTGGATTTTTGGCCAACTCGATGAGTTCATTAGTGAACTCGATGATTTGATGGGATTTTTCCCGATCTTTGAGGATGATGGAAGACCTCGACGAGTTGAGGGACAACTCGGCGAGTTGGGTCAACTCATGTCGTTGACTTTGGCCTTTGACCCTAGACTTTGACCAAGTTTGACCTTTAAGGAGTTTGGGGCATTTCGAGTTGTATTTAAGAAATTATTATTGTTATAGTGTGGTGTAGAGCGGATATTTGGAGTCCCGACCTAGTCAGCTATCGTTCACTATTGAGGTGAGTCTTCTCACCGCACTCATGTGTCGAAGGCACCAAGGCTGACCCATTAACTGATATGAGATGATTAGTATTGGAATGTGTAATGGTTTGTTATTTGATCTATGTATGGTTTATGTGAAGACCATGGGAGGAGCCCATGGCACCTAGGAAGACCATGGAAAGAGCCCATGGCACCGGATATAAGACAATGGGGGTAGCCCATGGCATTCCATTGAAGACCATGGAGGGAGTCCATGGCAAACTTGTATGTATATGTATGAGCGTGACATTATGTGATTATATGATTTATGTGATTGGAAACTCATTAAGCTTGTGCTTACAGTTTTATTGAATGTTTCAGGTACTTCTATTGATAAGGGCAAGGGCCCGACTTGATGACATGAGGTGCATTCTCCAATATTTTCACATTTAGATTTTTGTACTCTAAATTTACAAATAATATGCATATGTATTGGGATTTTTATACTTCTTATGGATGATGTTTATGAAATTAAAGTTTTAAAACTTTATGAAAATTAGGTTGTTACAAGTTGGTATTAGAGCCTTGGTCTGAGAGATTCAGGCACACTTATAGGTGTGTCAGAACTCAAACTGAGGAAATTGTAACAATTGCTTTTCAAAAAGAAACCAAAGTTAAATTTCTTGAAAACGTTTTTTTGTAAGAAAAAGAGGAGAATGCAATGCGTGTAATCGGCCGAGCTCAAGTAAGTATTCCCAATGTTTTAGTCATGCTATACTATATATGGAAATATGGTTCTATGGATTATTTGCTAAGCGTATGCTTTCAAAGTGGTACATGTTTAGGATTGCATAGCCCTAGAATGAGGGAATCTACCTTATTCATGTTCCTTGTTTGATTGTATAACTTGCATGCATAGGGCAATCTGCTATGGTAAATCTGGGTTCCTGGTTTGGTGAGGGTTGAGAATCCTAGGACAGTCTAAAATCTGAGTTAGTGTTGTGTTTATGAGTTATGATTTGTGATTGGATGATTTAGGGATACCAGGTATGGCCTTGGGGAAGGTATAGGTAGGTGTGGAAGGTATTATCGGGTCGGTACTACTGAAAGCACAGGACCTGTACCCGAAGCAATGACAAACATGATAGTTCTTAGCAGTCCGGTGAGGAGGAGTCTCTTTCGAATTCCTTATCTTGGTTATTTGTGATATTTTCAGTTGAGGATGGTGATGATCACGCGAGGTTCAGGATCAGGTTTGGGCTTCGGTGTTGAGCCCATGGATAAGAGGTTGTGCGATCTTATCACAGCTGAGGTTACACGTGGCATCCTTGACGCTACCCCGGTGATTTTCGGTACTGTCAAGGAAGGCATCATGGAGATCATAAAGGAGAGGCTCAGGTCCTTCCGAGCTGCGATTGCTATAGGCTAGATTGGGGCCCAAGCTCCATCGTTCAGGGAGTTCAAGGCGTGTAGAGAGCCTGAGTTTTTCGAGGTCTGGGATCCCATCACTAATTGACGTTGGGTGGAAGACATGGAGAAGGCCCATCGCACAATTTTTTTCCCTAAGGTGGCAAAGGTGGGGTTTGCATCTTGTATGTTGAGGGATCGAGCACGAGACTAGTGGCAGGAGGTGACCCGTGATGTGGGATCAGCAGGGGTGGCTGAGATTACTTGGGAGGAGTTTATGTGGACGATTTATTAGGAGTTTCCACCATCCATTGAGGTGCAAGGTTTGGTGAGAGAGTTCTAGGATCGACAGCATACTACCGAGATTTTGGCGAAGATCACCACCAAGTTTTGAGAGAGGGCACTTTTGGTTCCGCAGTACGCTGCGGATTAGGAGATGAAGAAGACTAGGTATCATTCCATGTTGAGAGATGATGATATGTGCATATTTAGTCATATAATCCATACAATATCTTAATACTTTTTTTGTCTCAATTTATGAACAAAGGGTGCTTAATTAGTTTAAATTTTCATTTTCAGCCTTAAGGACATGTTTGAATGAAAAAGGAATTGGATTGAGCAATTGGAAGCTTGGAATTTGGAGATTAAGGAAAGAATGCAAGAATGAAGAATAACACGTCGAGTTTGTTTCAACTCGAAGAGTTCACAAGAAGTTTCCTGGCGAATTTGTGACTTGTCGGACACGCGTGTTTAAAGAAAAACTTGTCAAGTTGGGTCATAAAACTCTACGAGTTGGACTTGATTTTTGGAATCTATATATTGATCGTTTCTCATTCGAAACCTAACTTATGATAGAGGCTTTTTTTGACTTTTGGTGACCAAAGACATTACCAAGAGGGTTTAAGAACCAAAATTCAACTAGAAGGCAGTTTTGAAGAGATCAAAGGCAAACAACATTACTTTTCTCTTAATCTTTTGTGTAAATCATGTTTGAATCATTAGATTTCGATTTTAGTGATTTAATTGTTGTAGTTATGATCTAAATACTTCATACTTCTGTTTAGACTAGATGATCTTATGAATATGGTTTGATTGAGTGGCTTGGGTTATATAGATTTGGTTATTTATCTTGTTAAGCTTGTTAAAAGATCCTTGCATGTTAATGATAATTATTTTCTATTAATAACTAAGTAATTGAGTTGCATGAACATATTCTTGATTAGGGGTGCAAATGAGCCAAGCTACTCGCGAGCTACTCGAGATCGGATCGTTAAAAGCTCGACTCAAAATCGATTTTAAACGAGCCCGAGCCGAGCTCGAGGTTAATATTCAGCTCGTTTATTAAACGAGTTCGAGCTCAAGCCTATATCATTAAGCTTGATTAGGCTCGCAAGCCTAAACGAGCCTTTATATAATATAATTTAATATTATTTATATATATTAAAATAAAAATATATTCTGGGAATTATGGATTTAGGGTATTAGTAAACGAGCTTCTTAATAAGCTCGAGCCGAGCTAAGCTTATTTAGACACGTCAGATAATAAACGAGTCGAGCCCGAGCCCGAGCCGAGCTTGTATTATTCTTTACAAGCTCGAGCCGAGCTCAGTACAAGGAAGCTCGAATCGAGCCGAGCTCGAGCTCGAGCCTTATATAACTTAAACGAGCCCGAGCCGAGCTTGGCCAGGCTCGGGCTCGGCTCGGCTCGTTTGCACCCCTATTCTTGATTGCTTGAATCTTATAGTTTTGTGAAAACAAGATTGTATGCCTAGTATTAGTGAACATGAACCTAGGGTTAACCAGAAAATAACTAAGTTAATGTGTGAGCATATGTTATGACCAACCTCATATGATTTATTAAACCAACCAATTTGATTAACTAATGTTACAAATCTTACTTGATTCGAACTGAACACTAGGAAACCTGTTATTTTAATCAACTGGCCATTGTTCGAATTAACTTGTTTGCTAAAGGATTAGTAATAGTGAACATAAACCTAATCACATTAGAAATAGGTAACCAATGACATATTAATCCATTACACATGCCACAAAATCAATCATCGGAATAAGTGAATCAAATCTAAACGGAAGTCTCTTCAATTTGATTGAATCTAGTTGTCTTTTGTTCCTATTTTAGGTGTTAATTGCCTTTTTTGCTAAAGTGTTTAGGAAGTTACTTAAGTTTCTATTCTTGTAAAATTAGAGAACCCCCCCCCCCCCCATTTTAATTAATGGCTTTTTTTAGATAATATTAGTATTAATTTTAATTGTTTACCGTTCCCTGTGCTCGATACCCTACTTGCTTAAACTAAATTGTTATCGATAGGTACATTTCCTACGTGTGTTTGTTTTTATTTGAATTTGTTAGGATTAAAACTAGTATAATTTACATATATCATGT
Organism: Lactuca sativa; assembly: GCF_002870075.4. Lineage (NCBI taxonomy): Eukaryota > Viridiplantae > Streptophyta > Magnoliopsida > Asterales > Asteraceae > Lactuca > Lactuca sativa. Next base: position 216,999,165 of record NC_056626.2, on the reverse strand, counting down.
TTTTGGCGTCGTTGTTAGGGAACGGTGCTAATACTTAGTGTTATCGATCCTTTGTGTGAGATTTATCTTGCATAAAGTTACAAGTTTTCAGTTTTACTTTTCGTTTTTATTTTTCTAATTTTTGTGTTGAACTCGCCGAGTGCATTACTGAACTCGACGAGTTGGTCGCATTTTCAGTGTCGGTTTTATTCGTTTTATGCATGATTTTTTGTTTTGTTTTAGGAAGTTTATGACTAGGAGCTCTAGTTCTATAGTAGTACCACCCGTATAAGATCCTGAATCAATTATTCGCAAAAAGAAGGACAAGGCAATCAGAGAATCTAGCAGTTTTGACAAGAAGATAGAAGATTTAGAGACGAACACACCTGAATTTGAAGAAGAAAGTGAACCCGAGCCAGAAGAAGAGATGGCTGACATCGCAGACATACCCATGGGTGAATACAAAAGGAGAATGTGTGATGATACTGGACCAAGACTTGTGCAACCCGTAGCTCCAGCAACAGCAAACTTTGAACTAAAAGATCACATTCTCGCCCAGTTGAAGGACATCCTGTTTTATGGAAAAGATCACAAATACGCATACAAGCATATTGATGTGGTCAACGACATAGACAACTACTTCAACATCCCTAATAATGACCTAAACATTCAACAAGGAGGCGAGTCGCTCTATGAGGTATGGGAAAGATACAAAGGCTTGTTGAGGAACTGCCCTCATAATGACCTAAACATTTAGCAAGAAGTTTCTATATTCTATAATGGAGTGAATGTGACAACCAGGAACCTCCTTGACTCCCAAGGACCACTCACGAAGAAGATACTCGCGGTTGTAAAAGAATTGATTGAAGAATTCTCTAAACAATTAAGAGAATATCATAGCCCGTGACACGAATCAACTCGAGGGGCGGTGAACTCGGTTTCCGATCACATAGAGACAGTGATGGCTAGTTAGAGAGTACACATCGTAGGATGAAAAAGATGGACCAATCCATTCATGCCATCTGAGTCGGTTGTGACAATTGTAGTGGACCTCACCTTACCAAAGACTATGACTTGGACGAGAATGGAAATCAGAAAGTTCACATGTTTTACTCGAGCGGGGATAGGTCTGACGAAGACTGGAGAAAAACTAAAAAGGAGTGGCTACCCTATGATGAGTACAAGAAGGAAAAGGAGGAGAAATTCAGACAAAAGGCGAGGGGTTTTTACAAAACATGTTCAAGAAAAGAAGATGGATTTTGAAGAGATGCTTACACGATTTGCATCTGCATCCGAGAAGAGACGCAATGAAACCGATGCGGCGATACGAGAGCAGCAAGTAATGATGAAAGAGTAGCAAGCATTGACAAGGAATCAGCAAGCCTCAATCCTCAACATCGATAAGCAACTAGGGCAACTTGCAAGGCAAATCAATGAGCGATCGCTAGGAGGACTTCCAAGCAATACCGAGCAAAACCCGAGAGTAGCTCATGTAAATGCAATAACAACAAGGTCTGAGAAGAATTTCATTCCTATGACACCAATCTAGATTCCCTCATTCTACCTTATTCATGTTCCTTCTTTGTGTATAACTTGCATGCATAGGGCAATCTGTTATGGTAAATTTGGGTTCCTGGTTTAGTGAGGGTTGAGAATCCTAGGACAGTCTAAAATCTGAGTTAGTGTTGTGTTTATGAGTTATGATTTGTGATTGGATGATTTAGGGATACCAGGTATGGCCTTGGGGAAGGTATAGGTAGGTGTGGAAGGTATTATCGGGTCGGTACTACTGAAAGCACAGGACCTGTACCCAAAGCAATGACAAACATGATAGTTCTTAGCAGTCCGGTAAGGAGGAGTCTCTTTCGAATTCCTTATCTTGGTTATTTGTGATATTTTCAGTTGAGGATGGTGATGATCACGCGAGGTTCAGGATCAGGTTTGGGCTTCGGTGCTGAGCCCATGGATAAGAGGTTGTGCGATCTTATCACAGCTGAGGTTACACGTGGCATCCTTGACGCTACCCCGGTGATTTTCGGTACTGTCAAGGAAGGCATCATGGAGATCATAAAGGAGAGGCTCAGGTCCTTCCGAGCTGCGATTGCTATAGGCTAGATTGGGGCCCAAGCTCCATCGTTCAGGGAGTTCAAGGCGTGTAGAGAGCCTGAGTTCTTCGAGGTCTGGGATCCCATCACTAATTGACGTTGGGTGGAAGACATGGAGAAGGCCCATCGCACAAGTTTTTTCCCTAAGGTGGCAAAGGTGGGGTTTGCATCTTGTATGTTGAGGATCATAAAGTTCCAAATATTCTTGGGTGTCACACCCCAAAACCAAGAACGGCGGAAACGTTCTGGGGCGGAGGACGTCATGTAAAGTATCACAACACAGTAAATGTAAATAAGCAAATGCCATCATCCATTGCATTAAATATATAATTTTAATACAAGCGTGTTCTGTACAGTTTTAGACACGAAAAATATAATGTAAATCAAAATAATAAGATGAGTCTTGGATGCGCTCCATCTTCTCAAAAGCTGGCATCGGTACCTGTCTACTGATGACTTGAGAATACAAGTTATTTTGAAAGAGTTTATCAGCATTAAGCTGGTGAGTTCATAAGTATTTTAGTGTCGGTGTTTGTTATCAAAACGTTTGAACATGTCTCAAGTGTAAGTTTGTAAAATGTAAGTACATGTTTGTAAGTGTTTGTAAAAGTTTGAATCTCTCAGAAAAACCTATATTTTCTATTAAAGTAGCCTTCTACCAAGGCTTAACTGTTTGGTATGCTCGTTTGTTGTAAAAGTGTGTAATTTCCCAAGTGTAACTATCATTTAACAAAATATAGTTTGTACATTAAAGTTTAAGTGAAATAATCACTAAATATATGTAATGGGTAAATCATTGTAGTGTTGTAGTGTTGTATTATAGGAACTACTGCTGTACTAACTACCTTAAACCGGATTTATATTAAGGTATCATTCGACTAATTGCACCATACTATCGACTGGTAACAACGACATACGAATGGTCGTAATAACAGAATGACGTTTGGCACCCGCAGACCTGCAGGTCCGGCTGTAGCTAGCAGCAAGGTGTAGGATAGTCAATCCAGTATAGATCTATACGCAAACTCACGCTCTCCCTCCAAGAGACTCTGGCTACAACTCGGGCCATGGCATTTAAGTCATGCTCTGATTCATATCACAATAATGAACGTATTCTAGTATATGTAATGTAATGAACTGTTCTAGTATAGTTGTATATGTTCTCCCTCTAGTATAGTTGTATATGTTCTTCCTCTAGTATAGTTGTATATGTTCTCTTTCTAGTATAGTTGTATAGGTACTCGTAGTAATAAGTATTGACTCATGAATGAACTGACTCATTGATCTAGAAATTGTAGTAGTATGATCCTGTGTTACCCCGATGGTAACTTATTAATGATGTACTGATACGCATGAATAAAGGAGTACTTTTATGTCTATATATGTACATTTGATATATAATTAATATTGAAACGACCTTCGGAGGGCTACCCGAAATCCCACCAGACCACATCTCAAGCGCGAAAAGGAAATAGGGCGGATGGCCTTCCTAAGCCCTTTAAACATTACTTATATGTCTATACATATATGGGCATGCAATTTATAAGAAGTATAACAAAGTTTAAATAAAATTATTTGATAAGTAAAAGAGTTTTTAAAACATTTTGAAGTAAAACAGTTTGATAAACAGTTTGAACAGTGATAAAATCGTCGGTTTTCTAGTTATTAATCACATGTGATTGATGTAATCACATGTGATTGATGCAATAACTATAAGCATTTAACTTGTATCCCCCCATAAAGTATTTAAAACATTTAAAAGTATTTCAAAGGTTAATTAAAGGGGTATGAACTCATTTGTGGTGAGTGGATTGGATTGAAGTATCGGATACCGTGCTAGGTGGCAAATGGAGACTTGTTCACATGCACGAGCCTAGTTATCATATAATGAGCATATATATAACTAATTAGCGAAATAATAACTTAATGAAATAAGTTGGGACACTCAGGAACATGTAAACACTTTGTATAAGTGTTATAGGTCCTAATGGTTGCATCTAAGTTGCTATGGGACAAGGCTAAAGGGGTTTAATGTACCAAAGGGCTTTATATAAGAGTTTAATCCTCAATAAACCCCACACAAGGAGTTTACGGTCGTAAACCCTTGATTTTATGGCCGTGAACTCCAATCTTGGTGGTAATTGGTGTTTTAAAGTGCCATATGATTTCTAGAATAAGCCTTGCTTGGTGGTTTAATCCTTTGGGTAGTTTAGGGCACAGAAAATACTCCTTTGAGGAGTTTACAGCCAAAAGACCATATGCCTTAGATTTTACGGCCGTAAACTCTCATGGCATGGGTGTTTTAATTCTTTCAAGTCCCAAACACAAGTAGGATAAATTCTAGGCATTTGTTTAAGGCTAAGGAGGACCCTAGGCACACTTTGGTGCCCTTATTTGGTGTTTACGGCCTATGAGCATTCTCTTGGCCGTAAACTCCCTTTAAGGGGTGCTTTTGATGTTTTGAAGTCCATAAATTAGCTAGGATTAAATGGGTATTAAAGTCTAAAGCCTTAGGAGTGATTAGGGCACCTTTCAGCCCTTGAATTTGGAGTTCACGGTCCAAGAAATTCTTGGGCCGTAAACACCTAAATCTTGGTGTTTTTGATTGTTTTCTAGTCCCTAATTTACTTACATACAATCCTAAGTTAGTCACTTATCAAGGAAATGGGACTAGATAGCTCTTAAGCCTCTTTTTGGAGTTTACTCCCCAAGAACGTTCTTGGGCGGTAAACTCCCGGATCTCACATATTTGACATGTAATCTATGTTATTAAGCATGTAACAAGCATTATAAAACAACTAGAGAAGTGTACTCACGATTTGGGATGAAAACCCGAAGATCCGTGAGAGAGAAAATGGCTTTTCTCTAGTTGGAAATGTGAATAATGAATGAATTTAGTTCAGAAATCTATTTATAGTCCTGAAATATTTTGGCAGAAAATATTTTTATTCCGGAATTGAACTCTAACATTAAGAAGTTTTGAATACTCAAGTTTCACAAACCCATGAGCATCCACTCTCCTGATATCTCCTTAAACATAAACCCTAATGTACACCAACTTATTCGGAAAAATCTGAAATTCATTGAAACTGGACTAGCTTTTATTGAATAGCTAATGTTCGTACAAAATGGAAATTTCGGGTTGTCACATTGGGAGACCATTTCTAAACACCGCTTGTGCTATAGTAGATATGCGAGAATCCAAACTCATTCTTTGATTGGGAGATGATTCGGTCACTTTTAGAGTCAATCAATTGGAAAAGCATTCAAAATCTAGTGATGATGTGATCTCCCTGGTGGATACGATTGATGAAGTCTTAGAAAAGGAACTAGCACTTGGGCGAGAAAACAATTCAAAAGAATTCACATTTTATGCTGAGGAAGATTTTGATGCTCAAAGAGATTTACAAGAATTGGAAAAACTACTTGAGGGAGGTGTAGGAGAGGATTATACAAGAGGCTCTGAAGCAAACATGGCGTGTTCAAAACAAAGTTCGCAATATGGTGAAGCAAATAAAGACAACAAGGTGGAAGTTACTTTTGATCTTATTCCAAACAAGGAGAGTTTGAAGAAACGAAAGAAGACCATGTCTTAGAATGACATGAAAGAAGATGGAAAGTGCAAACGGTGAAGAAGGAATTTCCGTCGGAGGAAGCCGTTGCAACGTAGAGCGGGTAGGAGTCCAGCTCAAGACTCCTCAAAAAGAAGCACTTACGGGAGTTAACCCGTCATTTGAGTTTGCTTTCTTTTTCCTTTTATTTTCTTTTCATTTTTTGTAGTCTTTTATTTCCTTTATTTTTAGTATTTTGTTAGGATTTTCACGTTTAGTCTTATCATAATTTCTAAAATGTTGCTTGAGGACAAACAAAGTTTGAGTGTCGGGTGTAGTAAATTTTTTGTGAGAAACACTTAATTTTTGTAATCAGAGCCTTAAACTTGGAGAGTTCCATATGTGTACTCGACGAGTTCACTTAATTTTTCGTGACTTTTATTCAGATCCCGTCTCTATTCGACGATTTCGGTCCCCCAACTCGACGAGTTGATATTTATTACCAAAAATAAAAAAAAATGTTTTTAAACTCGGACAAATAGGGTTTTTACCCTAAAAGGAAAACGTTCATCAGATTCACCCACCGCATCCTAGCTCGCCAAGTTTTTCCTCTCAAGCAACAATCTTTCAACTTTTCTTGGTTTTCACTCGATTTCTTCACAAAGGTAAGATCTTTTGCACTCGATTCTGTTAAAGTTTTGATTTTTATAAGCATTGTGTTTGATTTAGTGAAGAACACCCGATTTTGAACTTTAGTATGAACTCTAGGGTTTCAATTTTGAACAAATTTGGTTATTTTACTGGTTTTTCTTGTGATTTAATACATGATATGGTACCCTAAACAAACCCCTGGAGTGATTTTTTGATAATATGGTCGAATCTGTTTGAATCAGAAAAAAAAATTCGGATTGTTCATCGGACTCGCCGAGTTGTTCTTACAACTCATCGAGTTGTCTTTTCAGAAAGCCCAATTTGACTTAAATTTCATATGTTAACCTCTTTTGTTGTTTGTTTGGTCTCCTGTGATGTTTTTTTGTAGAAAATGAAAAGGGGAGGTAGAAACCAACATGTGCCAAGAGACCAAGATGCCTTTCCTTGGTTTCACTTCCCACAAGTGGTTCGACAAAGGACTTTAAATGAATGGAGAAATAAGTTGGAAACTTTGAAGAAGAAGGAATTTTATATTGGTAATGAAGTGAATTGGAAATGGTTGGAAGAAGTGGGTTCCGTAGAAGCGATGAACCCTTATCTTACGAAAGTGTTTACAAATAATGGGGTTAGGGTTACTTGAACGGCATGGATAAGGTTGTTTCAATTGCAGGAACCATTCTACAGGGAATTGTGTTTAGAGTTTTATGCCACAGTGAGATTTCGTGGAGGTGATGATTACTTTGACACGCGCTCTCACTTTTTGTATTGGGGAAGAATACCGGGAATGCAGCATGGCTGAGCTGGCATGGAGAATGGGTTTATATAATCAATTTGAGGCCATAACAGAAGGATTCGGGCTATTTCTTGATCACTTCCATAGGAAATTTCCACAAGGGGTGAATGGAGCAAACGGGTGGAGTACAATTGCTCAAGGTGTTTATATTCCATCTGCAGCCCAAGAGGGTGATATTAGATCACCAATTCATAGGCTTATCCACAGGTTTATATCGAGATCCATTAACATGAGAAAAGATGACGATAAATACCCAAGCCTTGATCTCTTCTACTTATAGAGCATTCTTACACCCAACACCTTCTGCAACATTCCTTGTTGTTTAGCGAAATATTTGGCAGAAGTGAGAGTCAAAGAAAGGAAGACGTCGAGGATTTGTGGAAGGATGCTTGTTACCAGATTGGCAAGATCATATCGTATTTTCAATAGCGGAACCGGGAACTTCCTTACCATGATGCAAACGAATCCATTTAGCTTTCTTTTATATACAAGGGCTAAAATAGTAGAGGATAATGGTGGAGGGATTTTTCAATTCCCGAAGAGGATGAGGTGTGATTATCCTTTTATTTATGTTTGAGTTTGTTTAAGAAGATTTTATTTTTTATTTGTGTGTTTCTGTTTGGTTTGTTTATGTATGAAAACTTCTAGTTTATTATGGTAATGTAGGAGTTTAATGATTGTTTTCCTTTTTATTATTTGGCTTTGTTTTTTATCTTTGTAGAACTTTAGGGTGAGAATTGATCTTATAATTAAAAGCATGAGGGAAATAAAGTGAGGGGTCGAGTCTAGACGAAAAGATTAGAAGATTTGAGTGATGCTATGAGTCTGATGCTTAAAATGGTTGAAAAGGACTCTTGTTACCGAAGAAAATAAGGAGATGTATTAACCTAATACCCCCTTGAACATAAAATCTGACTTGAAGAAGAAAGGAGAAATTGTCCAAACAGAACAGAAAACTCGTCGAGTGCACATCTTAAAGTCGAGTTATGGGAATCCAGTTTGTTGGGGGAGGTTGGGCATCGAGTTATGGGAAGCACCGAAACGGTGCTTAAGACGACCGAGCTGATCCAGCAGGTTTGCGACCGACTTTAGACAGCACAAAGCAGACAAAAGAGCTACGCGGATAGACGTAGATCGGACCTGGAGTTCCAGGTCAGAGACATGGTGCTCCTGAAGGTGTCACCGTGGAAGGGTGTTATCGGGTTCAGGAGGCGGGGAAAGTTGGTGTGACAACCTGAAGTTTGTTTCATTGCCTTAACCCGTTCCCGTCAACAAAACCCGTCTATCTTTCAAATTTTTCGTTAACATTTTGGGTTACGTCATTTAATTGGAGACTTTTATAATGACCTCGTGAGTTTCAAAACACATTAGAAACTCATGAAAATGCCCCAAATTATTATTTGGAAAAAATTTAGTTTTATTCTGTCGGGTTATAAACAATTAAATCAGGTGCGACCAAAAACCTCGCTTAACATCAATATCGGGTAGAATTCCACCGGGCCACAAACTCAAGCCTTATATAAAGTATGAGTGAACTTCAATTTAGCTTTTTACCACCACCTCATAACTTTCTCTCTCTACTCTCTCTCTAAAACTCGAAATTGAGCCAAAATCATCCAAATCAAGCTCCAAATCGGTAAGATAACTATCCTAGCTCATAGTATAACATCTTTAGCCTTCAAATTCGTGTTTAAATCATGAAATAGGACCAAAGACTTGTGTTTACGGTCTAGGAACCTCCCCAAACCGTGAACACCTATAAATGGGGTTTTGGAGCCCCAAAACCCTTCCAAATCACTTCTAGTGCTTAGATAAGGCTAAAGGACTTGCATGTACGAGATTTGAACACCAAAATCTTACCATTTGGGGAGTAAACTTGATTTTACGGTCCAAGAACATTATTGGACCGTAAACCCTCATTCATGGACCATAAACATCTTTTAAAGTGTTAAATTGCCCCTTAAACACCTCCAAAAGCCTCCATGAACTTCCATGAGTGCATAGAACCTTAAAATCCTTCAAGAAATGCACCAAAACATACACAAATGGGACAAACTTGAGTTTATGGCCCAAGAACATTCTTGGACCGTAAACACCCCTTCTTAGACCATAAACTCCTTCAATGGGTGTTAAAGTGCCGTTAACACCTTGTATGGCTTAGAAATGGGTCTAGAACTTAGCATGCTTAACTTTCAGCCACCAAATCACATGAATCATGGACAAACATGAGTTTACTATCGTAAACTCACGTGTTTAAGGTAGTAAACTCACCAAGAACATCTTCATAGACCGTAAACTCTTTTCCAAGGTCAATTCAAGTCCCAATCACTTCCTAAGTCATGGAATCAACCCTAGAACCTTCCTTTGTGCATTGTAATCGACCTAGGACCACCAAAACACTTTAAGGTTGGGTACACAAGATTTTACGGCCGTAAACTCCTATTTTACTACCGTAAACTCCTCAAATGGTCCTTAGGATGTCCAATTTGCCTTCCAATGCCTTAAAACCAAGCCTAGCATTACCCCACAAGAGTTGTAAGACCATTAGGCACCCAAGAACACCCCCACCATGATTTCACGGCCATAAACTCATGGGGAGTTGGTCATTAGGGCCGTAAACTCTCTTATGAGTTTACTCTTGAAGTGTAAACTCCATATCCAAGCCATATACGTCCATAGATGTCACCCGGGTCATTCCAAACACTTGAAATGAAGTGTTTCGCGACTAAAAGTGTATATCCTCAACTAACTAGTAGTTCAAAGCCTAATTAGATACAAATGTGTATCTTTTCATATTACATAGGAACTTCACACACGTTCAAGCCTTGAACTGACGTTTAGCACCCAAACTGACACGCTTCTCGACCGGTGAGTTCATACCCCTACTCTTTTTCCGTGTTTTTCAAATGTTTTTAGGGGGAGAATACAAGCAAAATTACAAGGAAATCTTGTACTCAAACTTATTATTTCAGTTCAAATTTTTATATTTTGTATGTTTTTAATATCGAAAACTGTGTTAACCAATAATTCGAATTGCAGAGTTAACTTTCAGACTAATCATAGATTTCTTGATAAAGTGTTATAATCTATGTTATATTTCATAATTTACAAATAATTCATACTAATCTTCAATTAGGATTAATACGAATACGAATGCGAATGCGAATATGAATACGAATACGAATACGAATACGAAAGTATAGTTAGAATCAGAGCGAATACGAAAGTGCAGTTAGAAACAGAGATGAATACGAAAGTACAGTTAGAAACAGAGCGAATACGAAAGTACAGTTAGAAACAGAGCGAATACGAAAGTACAGTTAGGAATAGAATACGAATACGAATACGAATGCGAATGCGAATAAGAATACGAATACGAATACGAAAGCACGCCTTTGGATACATTTGAGTGTAGGACAACTAGGATATCAGAATACCTAACTAATACGACAAGTATGATAGATACTTGAACATTACATTTGGATTCAATAACTGAACTTTACTTTTAGGAAAATAAGGGTTTTTCCTGGGATAACTGAATTGTTCTTAACTAGACCGTGTAACTAATGGATAACTAAACTTTACTTTTAAGGAAAATAAGGGTTTTTCCTGGGATAACAAACTGTACATAACCGGATCGTATAATAAACGGATAACTCAACTATACTTATAAGAAAATATGGGATTGTCTTGGATAACAAACTTTTTCGTAAAACCAAAGGAAACTTGTACATTTTCAGAAAACAAACCTCTTATGAACTCACCAGCTTTATGTTGATTTTCAAACTGCTTGTATTCTCAGGTCCACATTATACAGGTACCCAGCGATCTTTTGGAGAAGACGGAGCGCTTATCAGAGTTGTCTTTACTTTTTTTCATAATATATATATATATATATATAACACATGTAACTCTTTATTTTCAGACAATGTAAATGAATCTATGTAATGTAAAGTTTTGTGTTTACTATGCTTACTATGTACATTGGTGCGATATTCATGACGTCCTCCGCCCCGGAACGTTTCCGCCTTTGGTTTCGGGGTGTGACAGTTGGGCCCTAGGAATATTGGCATGTTTCGGATTATCGCCTGGGTGGGAAAGGTTGCATATCAATTGGACTTGCTTGAGCAGCTTGGGCAGATCCACGGTACATTTCACATTTCGCATTTGTGGAAGTGTGTGGCTAACGAGTCAATGGTTGTATCGTTAGATGATATTCAAAATGATGAGAGCCTGATATATGTGTAAAATCCCATTGTGATTCTAGACAGAGAAACGAAGCCCCTTCGAAACAAAGGAGTGAAGTTAGTAAAGGTGCAATGGCAGCACCGAAGAGGCTTTGAATGGACCTTGGAGCCAGAGGATGATAGGAGGAAGCACTATCCGGACCTTTTTGCATCAACAAACTTCGAGGAAGAAGTCTAGTTCAAGTGGGGGAGATTTTTAACGTTTGGTTCAGATATAAATCATTTCTTAAATATTTGGATTTTTTTCCTGGAACTCGACGAGTTGGGGAGCTCCAACTCGTCGTGTTGAGAAGGGTTGTGGTTGCGGGTTTTAATGGCCCAACTCGGCGATTCAGGATGTCCTAACTCGACGAGTTGGTGGCTGTGAAGAAAACCCTAAGTTTATGGTTTTCACACTATTTAAAGACCTTAAACCCCCTTGGCTGGCCACCAGCCTCCTATGTCCAAAAAACCTAGATACGAGTATTACCTTGCAAGATTGAGTGTGTGAGCTTATGTGGGCTTGGAAAGTTGATTTTGGTGATTCTTTGGAAGGAGATTTGAAGTTGAAAGCACCTAGCTTGGAAGGAGGACACTGGATCCAAAAACACTTCTTCATTAGCAATCTCTTTGAGGTATGAGGTCGACATCTTGCTTTGTTATCATATAGTTCTCTTTAATGGAAGTTTTAGCATGATTTTGGGATTTTGGTTGGGCTAGCCAAGATGTTGAAGGTTCCAAGGGTTATTATGTTAGATCTAACCCCTTCATGACTTCTCATGGCTGGAAGTTGCAAACTTTATTAGTTCCAAGCCCTATTCATGCAATAAGTCCCTCATTAAGTCCTTATTAAGCTCTAGAGTGTATTTCTAGCTTGCATAGACGTAAAGTTGGAAACTTTACGTGATTATCAGACCTTTAGATTCTAGATCTAACGATCCTATCTTATTTTCTTTTAGGATGTTTTTTTAATCCTAATTTACTATCTTCGTAGGATAACTAACAATCCTAACGTATTTTATCGACCATTATAAGGCGTCCCTAATGGTAATCGGATCTCTAAGGTTTTTGTAATGTATTACTATTAGCCATTATAATCGACGGTGTTTGACTAATAATTTTCCCTGCCACGACGCTTCATCAAACATCGAATAGTGAATAATAAGAAGTTATCATGTCGGGGTTGTAGCTAGCAATCATTGGTGGGGGTTTCAATCCCCGTATAGATCTATACATATCTTTCTAGCTCTCCCAATATTAATGATTATAGATACTGTGGAATGTCGAATTAAATCAAGGCCTTTGGATGAATATTATCAGCTCACTAACTCATTAACCTTGGTAATTTATCTTTTATCTTTTATCATTTACCTTTTATCTTTTATCCTTCCTAGGGATTTCTTATAACTATCACAATACAAATCTTTTATATTATATTTGATAATAATAACTTTTGATCTCATATTTATTTTGTATATATAAGTATTCATATATATACCCTAATTATGGTTATCAAAAAACATGGTATTTGGGCAAAGTAACAATTAGGTACGGTGTATATCCCTATATTTGACAAGCATAACTACTAGGTACTACATTATCCTAGGGATTTGTGATGGGTTTAGGCCATAAGAACATCCTATGTGCTCATGCAAACCCTAATGCTTGGATCTAGGCTTCTCTATTGTACATGCAATTCATCCAAGACTTTAAACCCTAGTTCTAGCATACAATTAATCATATTAACATGTGAAAGGGTTTTTGATCTTACCTTGATTGTTATGTAGCAATAACAATCTCAAATTCTCCTTGTAATGACTTTAGAAAGCTTAGAGCCACAAGTGTCACTCCTCTAATGGCTTACAAACACCAAGAGCAAGAGGATGAAGAATAAGGAGAGGGAAGGCTGCCCAAAACGTGTGGAAACCCTAAGGAACAATTTCACCCCATTTTTTAGTCTCAAGGGTCCTTTAAATAGTGAGGCTATTAGGGTTATCTAACAAGGAAACCCTAATTTGGATGTTAAGCCCTAAGCAACCCATGGACTCCCTCCTTAGAGGCCTAGGACGATTTCTAATGGGTTTCCCCATAGAATTCGTCCACCCTTCTAATATGGAGTCCATTAGCCCAATATTCAACTATCACACAATTGACAGTTCTGGTCCCTTAAGTTTAATTAATGTCTTTTAGCCACAAACTTAATTCTTATTAATTCTTGACTAATATTAATTAAACAATATGATTTCTCCTTTAATATATTATTCTCATAATATATTAATAAATCATAATTAATCCTCTCTCTCCATAATTCATCCTATCAAGTTGCTTTGGTGAAAGCAACCCAAAAGGACCATGCACCATCGGGTCAAGTACATACCAAAATAGTTATGGACTTAGACACTAATCCAACAGTCTCCCACTTGGATAAGTCTAATAACTATTTTGTGTATGACTTCAGATCCTTATCTGCAATCGTAGCTTTCCAAAGCCGTTGTTAACTCTGAACTTATCAGATACGTGTGTCCTTTAGATAAGGGATCATATATTCCTCCATTCTAGATATTGTATAGATATAAGACATGAATTCTAATCATTCTCTTTATACTATTTCCCGACTTCCGATTTATGGTGACTGACAACGGACTACAATTGATCACGTCAAATTAGTCTCGGCTTGGCCAAGCGCCTAGGTGCCATCACTAAATCATCAAGGGGCCCAAAGATATCGCTTTTATCCTACTTTGGATAAAAGGAACGAATAAACTTTGACTCAATGCTCGCTTTCACTCACTTACCGAATCACACACAACAATATGTTTTATAACACCAAGTTACTGGTGCGTTTACATATGATCAATGTGCAACCGACTCGCAAGATACAACTCACACATCTCGGTTTCAAGAATATAAGATGTTATCGTCTCACCAATCACTTGTGATGAAATCCATGAAGTGATCCAAGTGAGCGTGGGTTTAATCCAATGCTCAAATTAATCATAAGCACTCATGAACGTTGTAGCAAACATTTTCTTATGTCTAATACACTTTAGACAATCCACACACCAATTCACGACAGTCTTCATTCGTACCTACTTCCAACATACGAACGACTGTGGCTCGTTCGAATAATTTGACTGTTCTGAAGCAATTAAATTATTCTGGTTGTCAAAACATGCAAAGTGAAACACAAGAATAATACTAATTCCATATGGCCTCAAACCTTTGAGTATAAATAAAACTCCTTTTATTTATCACCATATCGATTACTCATTATTTGTTGTTTCGGGTAATCAACTTCTTACTTGAATTATAACTATACTTGCCCCATGCTCTTAGCATGCACACAATATTTACCTACGGTCCTTACTTTGTGAAATAGGTCAAATGAACACAATTCCAATCACACTCATTTCACAACTCCCAATCCCTATCACAAGTGTAAGAATATCAAATTCTTGCTACTTATAGAATATGCTAGATTCTAACATTTTATGCAATGATCCTTTCGTAATGTCATAGCACAAAAAGTCACAAAGACTATTGCCAATGATATTACAAAGTCCTCTATCGGAGATTGTTACAATACAATTCCATAGACGTGATGTCTCTCACTCAAATTACATTCCTTTGAACATCCTTTTGCATAAAATTTTCTAATCTAGACATGGACTCTCAATATCCAACTCCCAATATGGAAACATTTCCATATTTGCCATATGACAACTCATTCTTAATAGATTCTTATCTGTTCATAATAATGTCGATATGGTCCATCCAATATCATACTTCCAACTACTCACAAGCGACCAATCCTCAGTAAGCTTTGGATCGTCCTTTGATAGTTCTTTAAATATCTTAGTCAAAACCGATTCTTGTCCTTTTTCCCTCTTAATGCGCTAGACATTTGGAAAATTTTAGAATGGTCAAATATTGCAGCATTTGAAATCGATCCTTTACCCAAAGCGTATAGGACACGATGCATAATGTCTTACATAAAGATCTGATACTTTATCAATCTTCTGCCATAATATTTTATGTGTCACATTCTCACAATTCGAACTATGAAGAGGGATGCCATGATCATAATCGAAATTTGAGAACGCACTATGTATCCTTGACTAAATTTATTAACATTCCACAACCTAAGCCTTTAGATTTGAAATGAAGCATAATATTCTCTCAAGCAAAATAACTTTTCAACCCTTACGACTTTGCAAGGTATAACTCTTGTTTTCTATAATTAATATTGTTACCTTGCAATACTTACCTTAATAATCATACAATCACAACATTTATGCTCCCACTATCATGATGATTATTGTCATTTAAGCATAACACTTATGCTCCCACTAGCTTTGACATGTATTCAGAAACCATCTTAACTTCCAGAAAAACAATACCTATTGAATTTTTTAAGTTCATGTTTCTAATACCTAATGCTTTGATAATCCCTTATCTAAGCTTATACACCTTTGCCTTAGATAGCTCATATGTGTGTCTAAACAATTAAGACTAATTGCCAAATCTCACAATTCGAATCATGGAAAGGGATACCGTAACCATAATCAAATTCGAGAATCCAATTTTCACAATCACTATCTTCTTAAAATCTCTCTTAATGAAAGCATTTCCTCACAGTCATTTTCATGAAGGAGGGAATCTTATGACACTTAGATTTTAATGGTGTATGTGTTCCTATCCATGTGAATATGTCAAAACCAATGTTTGCGACAAATCCAAACTCATATGGACCGAACCTTCTCAATCTTGATTTCTTGCCTTATGGCAACACGAGTGCCCACCATGTCTTCCAAGTAGTTAAGCAGCTCACCATTTCCTATCAATGTACTTTTCATTGATCAAAGTGCTTGCCTTTTATGCGTTCAAATGAGAACTCATAGAACTCATATGCATAATTAACTCAATTGGAACGGCACAGAAACAAGATAGTGTCAACAAGATAGGTCGTAAACCTCAAGTCGTGTGCTAGTGATGATCGATAAGGTTTATTCTTGATTTTTTCTTGAACTTTTCAAGGCCATTAAGACTCCCATTGACTCCTTGACATATAAGATTCTCTTGTCAATAAACATTTCTTGACAAACAAATATTCAACAGTTAGTGTAGCTTTAATTAAGACAAAACACTTCACAAAATTGGTCCTAGTTGCTCTTTGTCTTATCCAAGACATTACAACTTTCCAATTTCAAATGTGCGAGAATAAGAAAACCTTTTTCAAATTCCACATTTGATGAGTGTTATAAACCTTCTTAAGACTTGTCACTCAATGTCACAATCTTAACTCTACGACTTGTTTTGGAACGAAGTATGATTGACTTCTTGATTTAACCATTTCTTCAATTCTTGATTCCTCTTCTCAGACATACAATTGTACTAAGACTTACTTGGAGGATCAATTGAGATATGGTTCTTTAATTATTAAGACCTATCATAAAACATAATAAAAGGTACTCTCCCTTCTTCTTAGAATAGAGAAACTTTTATCTTTCTACCTACTTAATTCTTCTTATTCGTTCTGCCATTGATTTAAACTCTTTCAATCAATTCAGAATTATACTTAATCTTATAAGTATAATCATATTTACTAAACCTTTAGTAAATCATGACGAATATCTTTTTTACTTTTGTGGTGGACTTGATCAACACACAATTGTGTGTACTCGATCTCCTAGTCCTTTACTTGACACTTTGTCAACGAATAAGTCTAATTTCCAAATATGAAATTTCTCATTCATCATGCAATACTCGTTGTGTGATTCCAAGTTTCTATCCAATTGAAACTTGGGCGATGAGAAACTCTCCCTATTTGGTAAATTCTCGACATTTCCACAAATAACATAATTAAGAATCAAAACCATTATTGCTAGTAATAAAAAATTCAAACATCAATTTTTCATACACGCCATTGCAAGGATAAATAAATAAACAAAATCAAATTTTATTTTATTGCGGAAAAATTTGTCCTTACAATGCAATTCATTGAAAAACTATGTTAATACGTATTTCTTAGCAATATATTCTAACTCTAAGTAGTAGCTCAAGATTCTAATCTTCAAGTAATGCGATCGAAATCCATTTCTTCACGATTAGATTCCGCTCACTTCTTCCCTTAAGCTTCCTCTCTTTTCTTCGATCCTACAAGACATCGAAATGTAATCTTATCACATCATGTATTAAGAATCTAGAATAGGAACTTAAAAGAGTTGGTTAATGGATTTTACCTAAAGCAGAGCCATACGTTTTGACTCTCCCATCTCTTAGATCTCTTAGGTAAATAGGGCAGCTTCGTCTCCAATGCCCCTTCTCTTGGCAATAAAAGCAAATTGACTCTTTTGGAACAGCACACGAAACTACTTCTGACTTTGCCTCTCTCTTATGATCAAACTCTTCGATCATGGCATGTCTTTCGTTGCCATTGCCTATATCCATAGAGGTTTGGAAGGCAGATTCACCAATCAACTTTGCTTTTCCAGTGCGCCAAATCATTGTTGATTCAGCAGCAATAAGCATGTAGGTGAGATCTATAAGGGTCACGTCGTGGTTCATCATATAGTACTCTCTTACGAACTCACTATACGAGTTAGGAAGTGATTAAAGAACCCAATCAACAGCCAGCTCCTCACAGACAACGGATCCCAACATTCTTAACTTATCAATGTGTGACGTCATCTCTAGGACGTGTGCACACACCGACTTTCCTTCTTCATGTTTACTTGCCAAAAGGGCTTGAATGAGCTTGAACTTTTCAATCCTTCGAACTTGTGGGTTAGGGAGAATAATTGGAGGAGGTGCAAGAAGTGAAGCATGATCTCTTGTTCCTCAATCGAATCGTGGAATATCATTTTCATGTGGAAAGCTTGTTCCACGGGATTTGGGAAGACTATAGTTGTCGTACTTTGACATCTACAAAACGGGAGAAAACAAATTCAAGTTAGTTGATTGATTGAGTCCTTAATAAATCACCCAAATGAGATATTAAGGATAGGACCCAACACAATACGCTACAACCTAGAAAAGGGATGCCGTAATCTAGTTGCAGAATATTTGAAGGTAAGTGAATGACGATTCACTAATTTTCCACCATGAAAAACGAAAAACCAATTAAGTTTTAAATGCTTTGAAAACTCTTAGATCCTTTGAGATTCATTGAACTTTTCAATGGCATGTTTAAATCTCGATATGCCCCTAGATTTGTGACTGGGATGCCGAGGATCACAAAACAAGGTGGGAATAACCATGCAAACTTACATGGTGCCCCCACATGTTACAGTCACCTATTCTATGTGTCGGTTAACCACACACGCTCCACCGAACTATGAAAAACATTGAGTCACCCTTTGCTACCTTTTCTTAGAACCATTTAGTGTGCCGGTTAACCACACACGCTCCACTAACGTCTTTGCAAGGGTACAAAGTGTAATTTCATGGAATTACATCAATTCACTTTTGCCTAAAGTAACTGAGATTGGGAATTTGTAAAACATTTAGTTACTTTTGTACTTCATTATACTTATAATGGAAGGTTTCTGTCCAATCCTACCCGTTCGGTTAACGACCCTCCACTAGTCAAGAGTGCGATGGGTAAGAGTGGATACCCATTCAATCGCCATTTTATAGGCAATTTCCTTAAACACCCCTTATAGACCAGCTTCGTGAATGAGGCCTACTAACGGTAAGACTGACTTTTACTCATACATATATATAATGTTAGACTTTTAATGTGACATCCTCAATTTTCACGGCCTGAAAAGACCGATTTTGTTTATGCTTTATAAAAATTAGAGTACTTCATTTCATAAAAATGTTGCGGAATTTGTTCCCAGAAAAACACGATAAATACGTTACCAAAAAATTTTCAAAGAAACGTATTTTATTCATTTTAAAATGTTTGTGATGTCATCGTCAATACAGAAACATAAGCATAAACGGAACTTACATTTATTTACACTAGTGATCTACATCTCTTTAATCTCTCAGTGTAATGTGACTTCGTATCAACACCTGTGATATAAATAAACTGAGTGGGTCAGGTTGGGAAACCTGGTGAGTACATAGGGTTTTCAACCCACAATATTATAATTATTATGTTTAAACAATCAAACAATCAACTCAATTACTCATCCCCATTATCTTCTTTACTCTTAAGGATTTAACCTAAGAGTCATCTATCCTACGTTCGTTTATTCCGAAGTCCCTTACTTCCAAGGTTATAGGACTGGTACTAAGTCCATAGTTGCCAATGTTCGTTCGTAAATCACTAATTCCATAGTTGCTATAGTCTATTCATCGGGTACTAAATCCATAGCTACCAGTGTTTATCTAATAGGTACTAAGTCCATAGCTACCAATTCCCAACAGGTACTAAATCCATAGCTACCGGTGTTTGTCCAATAGGCACTAAGTCCATAGTTGTCGATGTTTATTAGGCACTAAGTCCATAGCTGCCAATGTTTACTCACATCATCTTCTATCTCTCATCATTCATCTACCCATGTCATACCCAACATATTCATATATATAAAATACGTATACCGTTTAAATCCTTTAAAACATGCATAAAAACGTTCATCCAGCATAGACAGCAAGTACTCAAATAATATGCACACTTAGCATGTAATTTATATAAAATACTTCATATCTATGTGTAAGATGAAAGTAACTATGCAGTCACAACACGTAATGTATATTAAATACTTCATATCTATGTGTAAGATGAAAGTAACTATGCACTCACAACACGTAATGTATATTAAATACTTCACATCTATGTGTAAGATGAAAGTAACTATGCACTCACTTGATACGGTGGTGACTCGGTACTCGGATAGCACTTCGTTACTCTTAAAACAATTTTCCTCGACAAAACCTAGTATCAATACCACTAGGGTTTAGTTTTTAACGTTAATCGCGACTAATTAATAGTCTAGCTATTATTACTATTATATAAGTGTTAAATAACACTCAATATAACTCATAATAATAGCCCAAATAATTATTTTAAGGTCCTAATAATGTTACTATAATTAAATAAAATCTATATTGAATATAGTATAGGCGTAGCTCACTTACAGCGGGGTTTTATTAAAAATCGGGCTTCGCTGGAGCAGCGTTTTCAAGCCGAAAGCTTTTCTTCTCGGTGTCGTCGGGCGCTCCGGGGCTTTCTTCTCGTGCTAGGGAGGTTCCCTAGACTTGGGAGGGGTTTAGGGAGGCTAGAAAGAAGTTAGAGAGAGAAATAAAGGCTTATGGTGTGAAGAAAATATGAGGAGTTCACCCTTGTATTTATAGGAGTTTTATAGTAAAGTAGTCTCCAAGCTTCGTCCGTAACTTTTGCATACGAGCTCCGTTTTTGTCTGTATTTTTACCGTTGAGTTCCTACTAATGAGATCTTCAACTCTCATTTAGACCTCGTTAGCTAATTCTCATTCTATCTCGGATTTACAAAACTGTATCGAATTCGCCGCGCTCGAAAAGTAGGGACTAAGCTTCGTCCATAACTTTCGCATACGAGCTCTATTATCGACGTTCTTTATATCCACGCGTTGGTATTTACGAGTACTACAACTTTCATTTAGATCCCGTCAGCTAATTCTCACTCTATCTCAGATTTACAAAACTATATCGAAATCGCAACGCTCGAAGAGTGGGGACTAAGTTTCGTCCATATCTTTCGCATACGAGCTCCGTTTTTTACTGTCTTTTTATCGTTTAACTCCTATTAACGATATCTTCATTTATCGTTTATATTATTTTGGCTAAAAATCGACCGATCTAAAATTCAGATTTCGGGATGTGCACTGCTATGCTAAATCTTAGAAAAATCATAACTTCCTCATACGAAGTCAGATTTGGATGTTCTTTTTATGCACACTATCGGTTTAACATATACTATGAATTTCGTTTAGATCACTAAGGCTAAATCTCGCTCTATCGTAAATTCACTATTTACGCCTCCCGGTATCGTGTCGGTTCCGTCGCGAAACTTCGACGAGTCATAACTTCTTTGTTATAACTCGGATTTCGACGCTCTTTATATGTACGGAAACCTTCTAACATATACTAAAACTTGGTTGAGATTATTTATTCTTAATCATCATTTGTCAAAAAGTCGTTTTCAACCCCTATTGCCTCTAAATTGACTAGCCCGGATCTACGGGCGTTACATTTAATGTTATATATAGTATAGGGTGTATTTTACACTTTTAAAATACTAAGTGGTCAAATTTAACAATTATATCAATCAAATTTTGAACCAAAACTTTATGGATTTATTAAACCTCTTTTAATTATACACTTTAATTAATTAATAAAACCATAAGGGTGTGATTTGAACTTTTCAAAACAATATTAGGGTTTTAGAATTTAACATTTCTAAATTAAACTTTTAATCAACTTTTAAATTCCAAAACTTGAGGGCAAGTTTTGAAACATTTCAAAACATTAGGGTTTCAACTATTTAAATTTCAAAAACAAAACTTTTGAGTTCAAATTTAAACTATAAAACCTAAGGGGGAAAATGAAACTTTTTCACAAGATAATTCAAATCTAAATTACAAATAATCAAACTTTATCTAATAAAACAAAAGATTATCTAAATTTTGACAATTATCTTCTATTTTGGTAAGGATAATCACCAATTATTGATAAAATTCGGATTTTAGTTATCACTAGCTTGCGACCTGAGGTTGAAAACATTTTGATAAAAGATAAAAATCAATCGCGTTAAAAATCATATATCCTTCATACTTTTAGTTATCACTAGTTTGCGACCTGAGGTTGAAAACATTTTGTGTTTATTGACAAATTCTTATTTCTGTGCACTTCCAGTTAATTCAGAAATGCTCATGAGTTCTATATTTTTCATTTAACTGCAAAATCAAAGCGCATTGGTCAGTGAAGGTACATTGATCAATATGGGTGAGCTGCTAATATGAACGGAAACACTGGTGGGTTTTGAGCTGTCGGGAAGCAAGAAATGAGGAATAATGAAGTTCAATTCATGAAGGAGGCCTAAATGTGATTTTGGTTTGTCCTAATCCTTGTCTTATGATTGTAGGTTGAAAATGAAAATTCTACATGGATGGGAACATATGCACCTTCGAATCTAGGTGGAAAAATGTTTCGCTTTAATTCTTGAAAATGGTTATGAGGAAACCCTTTTGCTAGTAGACTTTAAGGATCAGATAAAGATCAATACGGATATTTGTTGTATTAATTGCATTCTCAAATTCACAATATGATTACGATATCCCTCTTCATATTTCGAATTTTGAGAAATCACAAGGAATTGTTTAGACTTTCAGGAGATATGTTTATCACGTCTTGAAAGGGTTCGAACACATACACTATCTGGATAAAGTGCATAAGCTTAAGAAGACTAATTAAAGGCTTCACGAAGCGTCATGAAATAGGAATTTGCAATTCCATGAAAAAGTCAAAGGGTATTAATTTCTAGAAGTCCAGTTGATTTTTAAGTACATGTCAAAGCTTGTGGGAGCATAATTGGTATGTTGGTATTGCATGATGACAATATTATTCATATGGAACAATGTCTCTAGTTTGCAAGTTGCAAAAATTGGGAATTGTTTCACTATAGTGTGCTTAAGGGAGAGGGCATTCATACTTCATTATGAATCTAAAGTTTTAGATCGTATAGTTTAATCGAACTTAGTCAAAATCGTATATGAATAGTGTGTTGAAATGTTTCAAAATAGAAGATTCTATATGGAAATATTATATCAAGAGATTGAACAGATATTAAATCCTTATATAAGATCAAATGAGTTGAGTCTCATATGCTTCAGATATAGGATCGATTACATATGATATAGTATTTGCTTATTCTAATTTTTCAAATGATCTGAGTATTATGAGAAAAAATGACTAGAATTTTAAGTGACTAGAGTTATACAAACTATCAAGAACATTCTGAGGTTTACTAAATATTGGTTGCTTATAAATGGTTAGAAGTATGGTATTGTTTTGGAAGGACCATAGTGACATGTTTTGGATTGAGATATTCTTGGTTAGAATTGTGGTCATATGGGAATAAGGAAATAATTCCATAACGAGATATGGGTATATGGAAATGTTTCCATAATAAGAATTGGTTTTTAAAATCTACATGTGATTTGGAAACTTTAATGCAAGAGAAGTGCTCAATGAGTGTGCCTTGAATTTGAGACTTCATAACCATGGAATTGTTCAGAGTAACAAGTTCTAGTATAACATTATGTAATATTGAAGGCTCAGAACCTCGACATCACAAAAGGTCATTGCATGTAAAGATGGAATTCCCTTACATATTTGATAATGATAAGAATTTGGAGTTGTTAAATAAGTATCATTGGAATAATGTCCAGTCGGTTTGTTCACAAAGGAAGAACCATATAGAGCCATATTATGCATGTTTGTAACATGGCATGATTGATGTTATCTAATTCAAATGGTTAGTTGATTACTCGAAACATAATACAATAAATAAATTTGAAATTGTTATGGTGATAAAATAGTAAGGATTTTTTTTATATTCGATGGGTGTGATATCATAGTTAATCAGTTTATTATTATGTTTCACTTTGCATTTTTTACTTCTAAAATAATTTTATTATTCAAATTCCACAGTCAGTCATACTTTTGGAAGTAAGTAGCGAATCAAGATTGTCATCAATTGGTTAAAGATTGTCCATAGAAATTGGACATTGCATGGGATTGCTACAACATCCGTGAGTATTTAGAAAATGTAGATTTTGAGTATTGGATAATCATACGCTTAGAGATTACTCAATGAATTTGATCATGAGTAATTCTAAGACGATAATATCTTTTATTCTTCAAATGGAGATATATAAGTTTTAATTTACGAGTCAGTTGTGCATTGGTATTGCGTAAAAGCATCAGTAACATGATGTTATAAACGTAGTGTCATGTATGATTTGGTAAGTAAAGGATACAGTGATATAGTCAAAGTTTATTCGTTCCTATTGCCCTAATGGGAAAAGCGACATATTTGGGGCCCTTGATGATTTGATTTTGGCATTCATGTGCAAGGCCTTGCCTAGACTAAATTGATGTGTTCAATTAGTAGTCTGGATCCAGTCATCACAAATCGAAAATCGGGAAACAGAATCTTGGACCATGAGATTGATTTGAATCCAAGTCTCGTGTCCATACAGTATCTTGCAGAACAAAGGAGTAGCGAATCACTTATCTTAGGGTTGATGTTTAATTTGAATCAGAGTTTTGTAGTGGCTTTGGAAAGCACTCTTTATTGTTAGGTTATACTTACAATTGTGGTTATAGACTTATCCAAGTAGGAGATTATTGGATTAAGGTGTCTAAGCTCATAACTAAATTGGTATAAACTTGCAAATATAAACAAAGTTAGCTAGAAATGATTTTTTGAGAGAGAAAGAAATTGTTTGCTAATATATTATGTGATCAAGATATTAAATGGAAATAAATAGTTGATTTGTTAATTTATTTTGTAATTAATAAATTAATATAAAATCAGTAGTTAATAATTGATTTGTTAATTTATATGATAAATAAATTAATAAGAAATCAACTAGAATTAATAAAATATTAATCAAAACTAATATGGAATTAAATTGGGATTAATTTGAATTAATTAAAGGTGCAAAGGATGAATTGTAATTATTCAATAGTTGAACAAAAGAGACAATTGTAGAACCATTCAATGGTGGATGGTTTTGGGAGCTCTCTTCTAGCGTTTCCAGAAGCCTCCTGGATGCTAATAAGGAAGGGATTTGAATTGTGATTAAATTTATTATTTAATTAATTCAAATTTGGTTTTGTCTGCAAGTTGCGTAAACTATATATAGAAACCCTTGGGCATCAAATTCCGTGGATACCTTTACCTACAAGCTCAGGAACGAAATTTCTATTCATCTCCTCTCTCTCCACTTCATTTTAGGGTTTATAGGGTTTGGGGTGTGAGGCATTAGAGGAATCATACTTTTGATGCTTGTTTTCTAAAGACAAAAAGGAAGGGATTCAAGGAATTGTTTATAATAGCAATTCTAAGGTACGTAAACCATAACACTTTCATGTGTCCTTTCTTAATTGTTAAGTGATTTTCTACATTGATCATTTTGTTGTAACCTAATAAATCCTTTAGTGGTATCAGAGCTACTTGGTGTATCTAACATTGAAAGCACATTTGTGAATCGAACAAAAAATTTCACAAAAACCGTTTTCACGAGATGACAGTGATCCTGTCATGACGTGAACTCGGCTCAAGTCCATAATTTCATGAATTTCTGTCTAATCTGATTTATGTGGTTTTATTTGGTAATTATTTGTTTTATTTTTTGCCAAAATCTGATTTTGCTTGTCTTATATGATTAAAATAAAAACCCTAAATATTATGAGATATTCTTAGAGAAGATAATGATTAACTATAAGATTATTTAAAATGATCCTAATGGATTAATTAAATATAATTATTTAATTCCTAAATGATTTAATTAATTTAATTAATTGTTTAATTAAAGGATAAAGATAAATCACAATTACTTTAATATATACTTTAATTAAAAGTTTAATTCAGATAATTAATATTTAAACCTAGTATTTTGAAAAGTTTTAAAATAGATCTTATATATATTTATTAAAAGTTAATTACTATATGTATAAGATAAAGTCGGTCGGATCGTTGGTAAGTTCATTCACGAAATCATGCTATAAAAAGGTATAAGGAAACGGCCTATAAAATAATCGTTGAATGAGTGTCCTTTTTATCCGTCGCTCTTCTATGATAACATATCAATTATTGTAATGAAAAAAGATAAAATATAAATTTGTTAAAATCTAATTAATAGAAAGTGTGTGTTTAACAATATATATGTAGGTTACAAAAAAATATATAATATAAATATACTTTTTGGACTAATAAATCAACTTAAAAGAATATGTTAGAATTAAAACAATATTTATCTTATTTTTTTATTCCATTTTTTATGAAAAACTGAAAATGAGTTGAAAATGGTC
The DNA here is from genome assembly GCF_002870075.4 of Lactuca sativa. NCBI lineage: Eukaryota > Viridiplantae > Streptophyta > Magnoliopsida > Asterales > Asteraceae > Lactuca > Lactuca sativa. Next base: position 216,972,830 of record NC_056626.2, on the reverse strand, counting down.
TAACTCCAATCTAAAATGCTTGTTAATTTCCTTAAAAAATGGTGATATTGTTCTCAATATTTTATTTATTTCTTTATCACTCACACTACTCACCACCACTATCCCTGGTCACCACCACTGTCGTTACCTTTTCAAGCAAGAACTAGAACCAAGCATTTTCTAATTGATTGTATTGCTAAAAAATAACAAGGTCCAAATTTGCAAATGAAAATCCAACTTGGAAGATAAAAAAAAGGATGAAGTTTAGAAAGAAATATAATATAAAATGAGAAATGAAATTCAGAAACGCTAACCATCCTTCAATTAACACCATGTTGTTGAACACATTTAAAGTTGTTTGATTTGGTGTTCACCTGGTCAGGTCAGACGGAAATATCCGATTGGGTTTAGTGTTTGATTTGTGAATTATGTAACGGACTCGGTCCATAAAAACCATTAATTCAGCCTGCCAAATAAAATAGCTAACCAAGGGAAAAGACATGCTTTGCCCCATTTACCCAGCGACGCAACCAAGAGAACGCAACATACATAAAAAATCTTTCATCGCCTCCATCTCTGTCGGTAAGGTGTGCAATACATTTCTGATCCATTGTCTCTCCGATCCCTATAATATTTATAACTTCTTCAATCGATTTTTCTAAGGTCTACAATCGATTTGTACAATAGATTTTTGTTCAATTACAAGTTATGAAGGATTAAATGCAAAGGTTTATTCAAGCGTAGTATGTTTGGGATATCTTTTCCAAAAAGCTAGGTTTACTTTTCCAAAAAGTCAGTTTTCCTTCTTTAAAAATCCAAAAAAAGCTTTAAAGGGCTTTCCCAAACATTTTTTGTTTGTTATTTTTTACCAAAAGTTTTTTTTTTCCTCTCAAAAATATCCCAAACACCTCCTAAACTGCATAAGAATCAAGAAAAAGTTTATAATCAAGGAAAAGACTGTCCTCCGTTGGTAATCTTGGTTGGTACCTTTACCAGTTCCACTAATAGAGAAGTTGAGAGAGAAAATAGAGCATAAATGATTCATCATAAGCTAATGGGAAGAAGGAATGTGATGAGAGTAGCATGGGGAAGTTGGATAAGGATGATGAATGAAAATTCAGATACAAAATCAACTTCTAATTGGATAATCTAAAGGCATTAACAAAATGCATAATCTTTTTCTGCAGTTCAAAAACACAATTAAAAAGGTTGTCTTTCTCGTAAATTTTTATATATTCAATTCATAAAAATCATCTAATTCATATTCAAATCTTACTGTGGATGGTGCTCATATTTTACTTTTACATAGACAATGTCGCCGAAAAAGGGTTAAAGGGGTCTTGTAAAGATTCAAGATTGCATTGCTACCACGAGAATCGGCTTTTTATACAATCAACCAAAAATCACTTCCATTACCAAATTCACATGGTAAATACGATAAGAACATAGAGATATAACACCATACCAATAACCAATGTATAGAGAATTTACATATCCCAAACTATTACGTTCTTTTAAACCAACTCCCTAACGACAACATAATCAAGAAATATAGGTTTGGTATGTAAAGATTGCATACACCCATACGACAAAAAAGAAAATTCCAAACACCACTTCTACTTAACAAAAGGCAAACTAAGCACGTTCACCTCGGATACGCCTGGCCAACTGGATATCTTTGGGCATGATGGTAACCCTCTTGGCATGAATGGCACACAAGTTGGTGTCCTCGAAGAGACCAACAAGGTATGCTTCAGCTGCTTCTTGAAGGGCCAACACAGCGTGGCTTTGGAACCTCAGATCAGTCTACAAATCAAGAAATTGGTTAGAACATGAATGAGTATAGAGTTTGTATGACATAAGTCCTGAACATGGAAAAAAACGCTACCTTGAAATCCTGGGCGATTTCACGAACAAGCCTTTGGAACGGCAACTTGCGGATAAGAAGCTCTGTGCTCTTCTGGTACTTGCGGATCTCACTGTATTCATAACATGAATCGAAGATCAAACATTTAAGCAACGCGTTTATTGATCTAGAATTTGGCATATCGATTACAAAGATTCTAGGTTTTGAATTGAAAGTTGGTATTTTACCGGAGAGCGACGGTTCCAGGGCGGTAACGATGAGGCTTCTTCACTCCTCCGGTTGTTGGTGCGGATTTCCTGGCAGCCTGTTAAATTCAACACGAAATTCAAAAGGATTATGAAGAATTCTTTCTGGCAAACCTATTCGATTATAATTAAAAGAAAGATGTCGGAGGAAATCGAATCAGACGTACCTTAGTAGCAAGTTGCTTTCGGGGAGCTTTTCCACCGGTGGATTTACGAGCGGTCTGCTTTGTACGGGCCATTGTGATTCAGATTCAAACAAAAACTGAAAAGTAATTACGAAAAATGTTCAGAACTGTAATCAAGAAATTAAACAAAAGAACCGTACCAAAACAGAAGGAAAGTTGAAAATTTGTACCTAATTGGAAGAAGGATTTGAAGATTGGAGAGATTTGGGAGGGCTAGGGTTTCAAATTGGGGAAAATCTAATGGGTAAAGAAGTGGTTGTGTAATATATATACGAAGGGATGAAACGTAGGGTTCAAGTCTGCAACGGCTCTGTGATGGTTTGAAACAGTCATCAATCCTCGGTCTCTGTGCTGATTGGTTATTTTCTGTGACGTGGAGATTTCTAATTGGACATAATAATTTGACGAGGATCGCCAAATATTTGTGTTTCTTTAGTGTTTTATTTGAACTCGACTCGGTCTTTTGTGTTTCTTTGAATCCGGTTGTCTTCCGAGTTGAAAGAAGAATGACTCGGTTGCACTTGTAGAGATTATAATATAATAATAATTTAACAAAAACAAATTTTAAAACGGTCAATGTGGTTTTTGAAATTCGACACTTTCACTATATTTTCGAAAATTGTTATAATAATAGTTTTATTGTTTTAAATCATATACGGTTTTTTTTTTTTTTTTGCTATATTGCTTAAGATCGTAGTTTTGAATTTTTTTTAACCATCGAAGTCTCAATTAATTCGATTTAGTCATTGAAAACCATGCAAAATAATCTATAGTTGAGTTCTGATTAAACTACTAGGTGTGGGCAACATATTATATGTTACCACATCCAAAAAGTATCATGTCAGCATCCTATTCATACATGGGTGTTATAACACTCAATGTGGAAATGGACAACATCTAATAACATATGATAACACCAATTATTTTCTATTTTATTTTCTATATTTTTTTGAAGTTTTTTTTTTCTATATTTCGAATTTGTTTTTTTTTTATTTATTTATATTTGAAAAGTAAAAAATAAAATTTTAATAAAACTTAAATTAAAAACAACATTAAAAAAATTACAACAAAACACAAAAACATTTAAAAACCTAAAAAGCAAAATAAAAATAAAAATAAAAAATAAAAAAGATGATAAAACCTATATTTTTGGCCTAAAGCTATTCATCTTCGTTTTCGTGACCAACAAAGATGTAATCCGCCAAATCTTCACGGAATTGTTTGTGTTTTCGTTGATCTTGAATATCAACCACTCTATGTAAATATTATGATATCCCTGGTTGAAATTGCACATGTCTTGGCTCCGTAGGTGAATACGTTGCAATATTGCGTCATTTATCTTCGACAACCATGTTATACATTATGATAGATGCATACATGATATATCGTAGACTATCTAACTCATAAGGTCTTGTTGCATGTTCAACTATGTGTCATTTTAATTTCAAAACCCCAAAAGCACGTTCAACATCCTAACGTGCTCCTTCTTGTCGTCTCTTGAAATATTTGTCCCTTGGATCTATTTGGTGTCGAAACGCCTTCACAAACGTGGAATATTGTGGGTATATTCCGTCTGTAAGGTAATACCCAAACTTATATTCGTTTCCATTCACTGTGAATGGAGCATCCGGGGCTTTTCCTGACAAAAGATCGTCAAATGTTGGTGATTGATCGAGAACGTTAACGTCGTTGTTAGAACCCGCAACCCGAAAAAATCATGTCAAATCCATAAATCTTGCGAAGCAACAGCCTCTAAGACCAACGAAGGCGCTTTGTGACATCCCCAAAATCTCGGCCAGAAAAGACCGATTTCATTTATGCTTTTAAAATAATTTTCAGAGTAAATCCTTTTGATTTGAAAGAGTTGCGGAATTTGTTCCCAAAAACAAAACATGATAAAACAATGTTTATCAAAGCATTTCATAAAAGAAATGTATTTTTCATTATATAATCAAAACTCGGGGTGTCATGTTCCGATACAAACCAATAAGCATAAACGATAACATTACAAGTCATTCAACAAATATATACATATACAGACTTGTCAAACAAAACAACTGATGGTTCATCCATCTCATGCCCTCGCGCCACTTCCTGTAATACAAATAAAATTGAGTAGGTCAGGCTTGGGAGCCTGGTGAGCATATAGGGTTTTCAACCCACAATAAATAATCATATTTAATTTTCACCAACCAACAATAACCCAATTACCTATTTCCGTTATTCTCACTTTATGTCCCTAAAACAACTAACACAAGGGACCTAGTCTAAGAATATTTCATCGGGGCGACAACACATGCTTCGAGGGTACCTCAGCAATATAAGTCAAATAAGGCAACCATGAGGGGGATGGAGTACAGCAAATGAACACCCGAATTCATTAACACCTACAGGTGGCGAACCTGCTAATGTTTCCACAAGACTGTCTAGAATAGCCAGTGGTCATCATCTAAACTCCGCTAGATGACTAAATCAAACAACAACGAGGCCTCTCATCTGTTTATTACACACCAACTATCTACCCATGTTCTACCCAACATATTAGTAGATAAAATATACATTTTGTATACATAGTTAAAAAACCTGTATAGCATGCTTTAATCAACATATATTTCACATAACAGATGAGGCACACACACACATAACACATATCTCATAGAGAATAAATCATATCTATGAGTTAGAAGAAAGTGAATACACATTCACACACATAACCACAAAATTATACACATAATACGTATTCCGTATAAAATACTTCATAATTATGCGTTAAAAGAAAGTAACCACACACTTACTTGATCAGAAGATGATCAGACAGCACTACGACTTGCAAAAGTAGTAATCCTCAGCAGATCTGGAAGATCTCATCAAAAATCGAACTTCTCGCGGGCAGAGCTTCGGCTCGGGAACCACACTTCTCGGGATCTTCGGGATCTTGGGACTTGCCTCGGGGCTTGAGTATGATACCGAGGCTTCGGGATATTTCTGGCATGCAAAACGATGCAAAACGGGAGAGAGAATAGAGGAAATTGGCAAAAGACTCGGCTGCCTTCGGATCCTATTTATAGGAGGCTGGAGCCTCGGAGTACACGGGGCGTACTGCAGTACGCAGCGCGTACTACTTCTGAAATCGTCACTGCATGCATCATTCGAAATGTCGACACTCTTCGGAGTACGCGGGGCGTACGTCGGATCGGACCGGTGACTCGTCTTCGGATAATGCCGGATTAAAAGATTAATTTTAATTACAAAATATTTAATAAACTTCGGAAATTCATATCTTCTTCATACGAACTCCGTTTTCGATATTCTTTATATCCACGCGAAGGTGAGACCACGCTCTACAACTTTCGTTTAGACTCCGTCGGCTAATTTCGACTTTATTTTTATTATTTATTTTTAATAGGCCGTAACAGAAAAACTTCGTTATAAATTCATAACTTCTTCGTTTGACGTTCGTTCTCGCCTAACTTTTTATCGCTTCGATACCAACAATGAGATCTTCGATTCTCATTTAGATTGCTTCGGCCAAAAACCCCTCGATCTCAAATCGAGTAAAACAGACTGCACACTGCTAAGCCGAAACTTCGATAAATCATAACTTCCTCATACGAAGTCAGATTTGGGCATTCTATATATATATTCGGAAACCTCGTTTCAACTACTACAACATTATCCCAAGATATTAAGTTTATTTTACACTTAATTTTTGACGCTTATTTTTATTTTTAATTAATCAAACCACATAATTAAACAATTAAGCACAAAACACACCATACTTAAATAATACAATCTTATTATTTCAAAACGGGTTACAGAGGTTAACCTAGACTATTACATTGCTAAAAATGGCTAGCCCGGAAACACAGGCTTTACACGCTTCATGATGACCGCTCAAATACTGGCCTTTCCACGCTACGGGGCAATTTCTCCATTTCGAATGTGTGCGGTCAATGCTCCCAAGCATACCCGGAAAACCATGTTGTAACACCCGGATTCCCAGATATATTATTTTATTCCTTTATTTTTAGAGGTTGGGAGGGGACTCGGCGAGTTGGTGTTTAGACTCGTCGAGTATGGTCGCGGATTCGTATCCGGGTTCACAGCTGGACTTGACGAGTTCATGAGTGGACTCGGCGAGTCCACGCTGTTTAATGAAACCATAATTTCCTGGGTTTAGGACCTATTTAAAGGCCCTTAGGGTCGTCATTTGCGGCTACCAAACCCCAGAGAGAAACCCTAAGAGATCTAGAGCGTTTGTGAGGAAGGAGAGGCCATTCTTGATCATTTTGTTGGTGTAATTGCAAGAAGGAGGTGACCAAGGCAAGAGGAGGCTGAAGGAGGTGCGATTCTGGTGACTTCAGAGTTCATAGACTTCATCTTGAGGTATTTATTCGGACCTTCTTCAGATTGGTGTTGATTCTTAGAGTTAGGATTTTCTAACCCCCTTTAGAGGATGGATATGTGGAGCAATTGTTCCCCTCTCGAGTTTATGCTTTGGATATGGACTCAAAGAGGTCCAGAGACCTTAACCCTTAGAGCTTTATGAGTTATTTTGGGAGCCATGAACTTAGGATGTTATTTTTGGGGCTAAATCACCAAGTGAGACCATCTGGATGTTATATGTGTGTCAAGGTCTGAACTTTATGTGATTAACATGCTTGGGAAGGTCAGATCTATGGATTAAAGGAACAGATCTGACCTCAGGAGGTCTATGGAGTTTGTGCATGGCATGAACTCGCCGAGTCCAAAGATCAAACTCGGCGAGTAGGGTTAGGGTTTCCCGTAAATCACTCAGTGAGTAGACTTGCCGAGTTGGGGAAATAACTCAGTGAGTCAGAGGGGGATTAGGGGACTGGAGTTCAAGGCAGAACTCGCCGAGTTGTTCTTGAAACTCGGCGAGTTGAGACGAGGTGGCCCCGCGATTCATGCCAGGTGTGACTCGTCGAGCAAGGGGAGGAACTCGACGTGCCAAGTGGGACTAAAGAGTTAGTGGACATGTGTAGACTCGCCGAGTCGCCCAAGTGCACTCGACGAGTCGGGTCAAAGTTTGACCATTGACTTTTGTTGACTTTTAGGGTTTGGTCAACAATGTGGCCTTTTAGCTAAAAGAGGGGTAAAATGGTCTTTTGCCTGCTGAAGGTGCCTAGAGAGGGTTGAGTCTAATCCTGAGAGTTATATTTATGAGAATATTTACTTTATGTGATTAGGCGGAGGCTAGATCATATTTCTACCGAGTCAGAGATTTACCAAGAAATATGAGGTGAGTCTTCTCACTATACTTTACCTAGTGTGGTAACAGAATTATGTGACAAAGTATTTCAGAGTTATATGCCAGAGTATTTGCATGTTATTATGTGTTGTGATTTATTGTGATATGTGATATGCATGATTCAGAGTTTACAGAGTTAGGACCAGTGGGTCCACAGAGTTATGGGACCAAGAGGGTCCCACGGAGATATTCGACCGGAGGGTCAACAGAGTTACAGCCTTGAGTGGCTGATATGTGTTTATGTGGTATTTTGGGGAACTCACTAAGCAAATATGCTTGCAGTGTTATGTGTGGTGTTTCAGGTACCAGCGATGATCGCGGAAAGGCGCCGGCATAACTCCTACACACGCACACTGGAGTTTATATGTTTTGATCTTGGGGTTTTGTATTAAAATGATGATGATACAATGTTTTAAATGTGGATGTGAATGAAATTATATGATTTTTAAAATGCGAAAAATTGTTTAAATTTTTACGGTGTTACACATGTCTTTCTTCATGCACCGCATATAGTTGTTGCATATCATGCAACGAAGGTTTGCGCAAGTATTGGTCACCGAAGGTTTCAACAACACATCTTGCCAATAAATACAAACTTTCTCGTGCGGTCCTCTCAGACATTCTCATATATTCGTCAACAAAATTGGGCGACTCTCCCATTGCCATAAGTTTTATTGCAGCAACACATTTTTGCAACCCTGTGAAGCCTCGTTTGCCTCTAGCATCATATCTCATTTGGAAAAATTCATACCTAAATAAATATTAAACATGTAAAAATTGTATTTATTTTATCTAAAAGTGACATTTTATAAATTATAAAATTGAAACAAACAATACCTAAATAAATATTAAACATGTAAAAATTGTATTTATTTTATCTAAAAGTGACATTTTATAAATTATAAAAATTGAAACAAACAATACCTAAATAAATATTAAACATGTAAAAATTGCATTTATTTTATCTAAAGGTGACATTTTGTAATTTATAAAAGTTAAAACAAACGATACCTTGCTGCCATAGCATTGACTATCCTTTCAAAGACATTTTTTCACAAACGGAATCTTCTTTTGAAATCGCTTGGCTGGTAGACATAATTTTCGGCAAAGTAATCGTTAACTAGCCGTCTATGCCCTTCCTCACGATCTTTATCTAACGCCGCACGTCGCGTGAGTAGTGGACTTGGATCTGGTTGTAGTAGGTTGTCTGTATAATACCGGTACATCATAGTCACGTACAAATCGTCTTCATCGTTATCATTGTTGTACGGATGAGCCGGATCAAGACGATTCATATTTTGGTTTTGAAATATTGAAAGAATTATGTAGTTGAAATATTGAAATATCGAGACAAATTTATGTTTTTTGTATTTAAAAATGATATAAGTTGTATGTATTTATAGTGTAATTTTTTTTAATTAGTTACCATTTGAGAAAAACGGTCGAAATTGTGACCGTTTGCATCAATTATACGCGTTATGGCTTGTTGTCGTGATAACATTTGGTAACATAACACCTAATAATAACGGCAAGTCGGGGTGGTGTTCCACCCGTTATGGCGCCGTTATTAGGTGTCATGTCACCTATAACGAGAAGCCCCGTTGCCCACACCCGTCCCTCTTAGTTTTGTCAATTACAACGCAGTTGATTCTCTGATATCCTAAATTAGATTATTAAATATATTAAATTTGACCCCTAATTCTCAAAAAAAAAAAAATAACATTAATATTCTATTAAAAATTAAATTCAGTTTTGATTTTTTCTTTTTTACTTTTTTCTTAAAACTAAAGATGGGTTTCAAAATTTTTTACCTTTTTATGTTTTCCTTTTTTATTTATGTTGAAATTAAATTTACATGAAAATAATAAATAATATAAACATTTATATGTAAATCTGTTTATTATGATTTTATAACAAATAATTTATACATGTTGGAAATGTGTATGTATAATCTTATTTAACATTTCTTTATATTAATTCTACCAATTAAGTAAAATCGAGTAAATTACATATTTGATCCCATAATATATATTTATATTTATAATTTCCGTCAAATTTATTTATTTCCTACTTTTCAAGTTATAATTTTTTACATTTACTTGAATCAAATAAATAAACATTAGAAAATAATAAATAACTAAAATTATATAAAAAATTAAATAAATAAATAAAACTCAAAGGCCAAAGTTTTAATAAACTAATATATACATACATTTTATATTATTTGAAAAACATCAACGAAATTTATCAAATTAATTAGAAACACACACACACACGCACGCGCACACACACACACACACACACACACACACATATATATATATATATATATATATATATATATATATATATATATATATAGAGAGAGAGAGAGAGAGAAGACTCAGAAAAAAATAAAAAAGTACGAAAAGAATAAAAAATGAAAAAAAAAACTTAAAATTGAGTTTAGTTTTAATAAAATATAATAATAAAAAAACAAACAAACAAATTTCATAGTTCGGATCAAATTTAACATGATCAGAAGTTCAATGTCTGATTTATGATGTCATGTACGCAGGGGGGTCGGGTAACCGGCTACAATAGGTCGTAAGGGAAAAACGAGTCAAAACTCAAAGTTTAGGGTCCAATTTAGCGTGATCATATTTTCAGTGGTTAACTCGAGTTAATTTTGAGATTTTGATGTTCAAAAAAAGTCAAATCTCCTTTAAAGTAAAAGTTAAATACTTTTGAAATGACATATTTATCATTTTTTTGCCATTTATTTAAGAAATTGTTTGTGAAAGTTATCATTGAGTGACTTGTGTCGCCATTATTGGGCTATCAAGTTTCCCTTTTTTTTTCTCCTTAAGGATTATTTGTTCCTTGTAAGATTCCTTGTATTCGTCGTGTTTTGAAGTTACTTCTTGATGGAGGAAAATCCATTTCAAGCATATATGGACGAGTCATCGCCTCACTAAACGCAAACTGACCCCCCTCCCAAATCAACCAATTCTTGTGTCGTTTTCCCCTTCTAAACCAGTCTTAATTTTGTATCATATGGTTGATGTGTCGAACTCTAACGAGGTGTTAGATAATAATAATTTGGTTATACCTCTCTTTGGTACTCATCCCCCTCTCGTGTTCCTTCGAATCAAAGTATATCTGAAGAATTAGAAATTGTGTTGCGTAAATTACTAACAATATGTAACATTTTAAAACCGGGACTATGATTTTTTCCCTCTTTCATGAATAAAATAAAACTTTAGAAGTAAATCAAAGTAAGCAAATAAAATAATAAATAAATAAATAAGTTGAATTTGTAATTATGATGAAAAGTTAAGTATCAAATTATGGGAATTTAAAATAAGGTTAAACTTTAGACTTTCACGTTAAAGTTTAAAAATAGAAGGACTAGTTTTGCCAACTTACAAACTATTTGACCAAGTATTGATTATTCATGGTCCATATGACAAAAAGAATGTGGTTTAGTGGTCAAAGTATAAGAGATGGAGGTTCATTTAAAATATTTAGTCAAATGGTGTCATTTATGAGAAGTTTGAAAGTGAAGGACCAAACATACCAAATCTTGAAAGTTAGAAGCTAATTATTGGGACTTCTCCCTCATTTGATTTGGATGAAAGAGAGTGTGCGAAACGAGGGAGATAGTTGGCGAGTTTGATTATGCTAACATTCAAAATAAAGCATCTTCATTAGTGAATTAAGGTATAACCTTCTCTAATTTCTCTAAAAATCAAACCTAGGGTTTAGATTGAACCCCAAATATGAAAATGGTGATTATATTTTTGATTGATTTTAGATTCATGGATGATTTTAAATCAATTCCAATTTTTTTGTAATGCCTCGTTTCTGGTACGTAATTGATCTACTTTTATATCATTTGTATTAGTGACTCGACGAGTGGCAGCCCTAACTCGTCGAGTAGATCCGAGGTTGGGACGCGGGTTTAAGTAATTTGCTCGCCGAGTCCGCGCTTGGACTCAACAAGTAGGTCAGTCTGGATGAAACCCTGATTAAAGGGTTTGCACTCTATTTAAACAACATTATGAGCTTCAAGTCCAACCTCCATCACCTCCAGAGCATTTCTTTCGAACCCTAAATTCCATTTTGGCAAGCTTGAGCTTTCTTAGTGATTTGGAGGGTTTTTGTTGCATTGTGTATCTAGTAGAAGAGTTGGAAGGAAGAAGGATCAAGGGAGAAGGACTAGATTCAAGAGCAACATCAGTTTCTCTTCACTTTAAGGTAATCAAGCTCAAAACTTGACTTGTGGTTTTATAGATTTTCTCCTTTGCCCCTTTATGGAGTTTCGTGGTCAATAAGCATGATCCTTAAGACTTGAACGACCCAAGTCGATTCACCTTCAGATATGGACTCTAGAACCGAGTTCATGGGATAAAGATGCAAGCTTTATGGCCATATTAGCCCATGTGCCCCTTTAAGGCCTCATTTTGGGTCCTTAAAGCTTATACATCCATGCATGCACGTAAAGTTCATAACTTTACGTGCTAGATCGATCTTAGAAGCCCAGATCTACCTTTTGGATGAGAGTTGTACACCAAAAATTGAGATTATAGACTTAGACAATAGGCGACTCGACGAGTTGTTCTTGGAACTCGGCGAGTCCGGGGCTTCAGTCCCCAATCTGTTGTGGTTCAAAGGGACCCATCTGAGTGATAGCAAGCAGTTAGATGAGTCCAAGTCAATCTCCTTACCCACAAGAACAGACTCGACGAGTTGTTCATACAACTCGGCGAGTCATAGTTTGGACGTGTTCATATGATGAAGATGAACTCGACTAGTTGTTCATACAACTCGGCGAGTCGGATGAAGATTGACTCGAGGAATTATAGAAGGAGAACTCATCGGGTCTTTGCTAAGCTTGACGAGTAGATGCGGGTAGGGGGCAGAATAAAGGATAAGGACTCGGCGAGTTGGCGGCCCAACTCGGCGAGTCGGGACAAGTGGAAGTTGACTTTGACCAGGGGTAAAATAGTCACTTTACCCTAAAATTTGTTATAAGTGTTTGATTAAGTGTCTTTATGGGAATTATAGTCGGGGAGTCACTGGAACAGCAGTCAGACAGTTCCCGATCAGCGTTTCAGCAGTCAGCTTTACGAGGTGAGTTTCCTTCCAGTAGGAACGGGTCTATGGCCACAATGCCGACCCATTTAGACAGCAGTAGTTCAGTATGCCTGATGTCTTTGTGATTCAGGCATGTCTATGTGTTATGTATTCCGGGATGCGGTCCGATGCAGTATGTAGTATGTGTGTTATTGTTATATGTTATGATTATGTTATGTTATGTTCAGTCAGTTCCGGACTTCGGTCCAATGCAGTGGGCAAGGCCCAAGTCAGTTCCGGACTCTGGTCCGATGCAGTGGGCAAGGCCCAAGTCAGTTTCGGACTCCGGTCCGATGTAGAGGGTGAGGCCCTAGTTAGTTCTGGACTTCAGTTCGATGCAGTGGGCAAGGCCCAATTCAGTTTTGGACTCCGGTCCGATGCAGAAGGCGAGGCCCTAATCAGTTTCGGACTTCGGTCTGATGTCGTGGGCAAGGCCCAATATGTGCTTTATTTGTTATTGGATGGTATGTGGTAGTTTAGGGGATCTCACTAAGCTTCGTGATTACAGTTTCAGTGTTGGTTTCAGGTACTTCAGCTAGCAAAGGGAAAGGCTCGGGATGATGGCATGACACACACCACAGTTTTAGCCTGGGAGTTAGACTCTGATATTTTGACATGATTTGACAGCAGTTTGATATGAGACATATTTTATGACATTTTGAGACACACGACTTATGTTTTTCTTATATGACATTTGGATATTATGGTTTTAGTAATTTTCAAACGGAATTTTTGGCTTGTATTTTTGGGTTGTTACAAGTTGGTATCAGAGCCTTGGTTTGAGGGATTCGGACACACTTCCGGGTGTATCTGGACTCAAACTAAGGAAATGGTATAAGGTTTTCAAAAGGAAAAATATTTTTGAAAAAAGAAACTTAAAATGAGAAAAGAGTTTGAAAAAGAGAAAAAGGGTGTGGTGCATGCGATCGGCCGAGCTCAAGTATGTACTCCCAAATTACCCATACAAGTTTATGCTATGTTATGATTATCAACTTAATTAGAAAAACATGTTAGATTGGGACTAAGGATTTAGGAAGGATGCCTTATGTGCCTGTATATGTGTTCCAGCTTTATGAGAACTGCATGCTAGTACATAATTGTCAGCATGATAGCCAGAGTAGTATATGCTTGATTATGTGTACTCGATGCTCGAATGCTGCTTGCTTTGTGCTTTTAGGAGTCTTAGGTATCTCTTACTAACTAGTAAACGAATATGTTACGTTACATATTGTGAGGATTAAATAATTTCATAAGGTTAGGTCGTCTAGACCTATTGCGCAACTCTTGTCTAAGTCCAACCGTTATAGGGTAGGATCTCTCATTAGAACAATTATCTAGTCTTAATGCTATGTAATAGTATTCATGAGCTAGTTAGGGGGAGGTAGCCGAGACTCCTTGTGCAGCTAATAGCGGAGAGTGGGTTGGTGATTACCCTAGGGCAGGCCTAGGATGAGAGTTGCAGAGAGCAGTAGCAGTAGAAGGGACTTGGTGGAGTCAAGGCAGTTCTTGAGGAAAGTATAGATAAATGTGGAAGGTAGTATGGGCCTGTACTACTGGAAGCAGAGGATCCGTACTTGAATCGAGGAAGGCTGAGACAAGACCAGGAAACTTGTAGTAGATGAAATCCCTCCAGTTATATCAGTGTTTCTGACGTTGTCATATTGTGTTTTCAGAATGGTGGTTTTACACCCTAGGCCAGCAGCCGGCAGTTCAGGTGTCGGAAAAGGATCAAGTTTAGGCTCAGAGGGGCGATCATTTGGATGAGCAGACTAGGGAGTTCATCTCCTCAGAGATCACACGCAACATACTTGAGCAGACTCTTGTGATCTTCGGTACGATCAAGGAGGGTATTTTAGAGCTTTTGGATGAGAGGTTGAGCACTTTCCATGCTGAGGTGACGGCCATGTGGGGTCGTGCACACTCACATTCAGGGAGTTCCGGGCTTATGGAGCTCCAGATTACCAGGGGGCCCGAGACCCCATCACGAGTACCAGATGGTTGGCTGATGTGGCCAACGCTTTTTGCTCTAGTAGATGTCCCGAGGGGGACAAGGTTCGACTTGCATCCTGTCTTCTGAAGGGCAGGGCACATGATGGGTGGGAGGAGGTCGGACATGTCATTGGGGATAATTCAGCTCTTGATTGTATGACCTGAACGAATTTCATGACCAGGTTAAGAGCCGAGTTCGCATCTGTTATTGAGGTGCAGTAGCTTGTTAGGGAGTTCCAGGATCTCCAGCAGAATATGGAGACAGTGGCGGAGATTATCGTCAACTTCAGGGAGAGGGCTCTTATCGTTCCTCAGTATGCGGAAGATGAGGAAATGAAGAAGGCCCGATACCATGAGATGTTGAGGAGTGATATCAGACAGTTTGTGAGTCAGTCCAGTTGTAAAACGCTGGATGACATGATTGTGATGGCTCGAGAGAAGGAGATTGATTTAGAGATAGAGAGGAAGAGGAAGCCAGAGGTGGTATCTGGCACATGGAGTTCGGGCAAAAGGCCCAAGGTATCAGATCACAGATCTAGGGGACAATAGATCCACAGTCGGTGTGGCAAGTGTGGGAGGTTGCACGATGGAGTGTGCAAGGCAGGGAGTTTCGGCTGCTACAAGTGCGGTCGGACTAGGCACATGAGCAAGGATTGTATAGCTACTACTATTGTGACTCCCACCTCAACATCTGATCTGATTTGCATTCAGTGAAATCATAAGGGCCATAAGAGGTCCCACTGTCCTAGCTTAGCAGTAGCAGGAAAGGTGGCGTCACCTGCTCATGCAACATTGAGGATCACAGACGGCCGTCAAGGCCGGGCTGAGGCGCCAGTGGCGAAGAGTAGAGCGTTCCATATGACAGCAAAGGAAGCACGAGTGACTCCTCATGTGGTGACGGGTATGTATTTTCCTCTTATATCTGCTGTTTTTAGTATTGATTGTTTCTTATGGTTATGTGTTTGTGTATAGGATCGTTCTTAGTGAACGACATTTCAGCCATAATATTGTTTGATTCGGGGGCTACCCGATATTTTGTCTCTCTTGCACTTAGCAAGCGATTTAGCAGAGCTCTAGGGGAGCTGGATTGTCCACTTGATGTTGAGAGAGCCGATGATAAGACCGTCAGGGTCGCGAGAGTCCACAGAGTGTAGAGTCTATATATTGTAAAAGTCGAAGTGTTTGTATTCTTTAGTTTCGCATGTTAGTTATTTTACTAAGTCTTCATTTGTGCAAAGCGTATAGTTCAAGACTTAGTATATTTTTTGTACACTTAGGTTTCCTATAAATAGGGACTGAGGTTAGAAGTAGAGGTATCGAATACACAAGTGATTCATTAATCATTCGCATGTTCTCTCTGCTTAAGTATGTAATCAGTTTCTTCATCAATATATGATCTGATTAATATTTACTTCTTGTGTTCTTACTTTTCATTCATATAATAATGATTACTTTCTAAATCTCGATTACAATTCTCTTCAATTGGTATCAAAGCAGGATTCAAACGGCATTGATCTGATTTTCGTTTTAGAATCATTTGCTTTTTGAGTAGTGACTTTACTCAAAAAAATTCCGCGCATTTTGGTTCTGAAAATCTCTCTTGATCTTCAGATTTGAATCAATTCTACATTTGAATTGTTTAGTCGAGTGATCGATTAGCAATCGGTGATCAATTCACAAATTCATCAAGTTTTTCAAACTTTCTAAAAATTCTCGTGTTCATCAATGGCGAACTTCAATATGAATACCATGACTTCTTTCTCTCACTTACTTGGTTCTTCAACCAAAATTCCAATGTTAATCACAGAATACTATGATCAGTGGGCTGATAGGATGGAGGATTACTTAAATGGAATTGATGAAGAGCTTTGGAATTGTATCAGTGGAAAAGGTCTACATCCTGCTAATGTTCAATCAATTGGACAATCTGCTTCTTCAGAAGAAGTTGCTGAACAACAGACTCGCCTGACATTCGTAGTTGTAAAACATCCAAGGACATTTGGATGACACTAAAAGAGAAGTATCAAGGTAGTGAAAAGACGAAGATCAATTCTGTTAAGCAATGTCTTGTTGAACTTAAGGAATTCAGACAAAAGGATGCTGAAACTCTTGAAAACTACTATGATCGTCTAAATGAGCTTGTTTATCATTGCAGCAGGTATGGAATCACAAGATCTCTCATGGAATTCAATCTAACGTTCATCATGGGTCTTCGCAAAGAATAGCGTAGTGTGAGTATGATGATAAAGAACCAACAAAGTTTTGATACAACCAACTTGAATGATCTATACAACCAGCTGAAAACACATGAAAACGAAGTTACAGAAATGTTTGAAGAATCAAAACAGAGTCTAAGAGGTCCTTTTGCTTTAGTTTCAAAGGTTACTGAAATTGATACTGGTGAAAAAGAAGGATCAGACAATGAAGGTTTCTTAATGAATTCGGATGATGAAGCAGTTGCATTCTATTCAAACAACAAAGTTAAGAAATTTTTCAAAAAGCCTTTCAATCCAAAAGGAAATCCAAATGATGCAAAGAGTGGTTTTATAAAAGCTGGAGGTGAGGAAAAGAAGAAATTGGAAAAGGTTGAAGAAAAGCAGAAAGATGCGAAGGCAGAGAAGAAACTAAAAGGTGATTCTGGAATTAATTGTCATTACTGCAATGGTGCAAATCACTTCGCAGCTGATTGTATGCTGAGAAAGAAAGAGGAGAAGAAAAGCAAAATCAAAGATGACGCCTACTAGTCAGAGAAGCTTGAGGAGGTGCGTGCGAAGGCAAAAGGATTGTCATTAGTTGCGAAAGGAGAGTCTGATGAAGAAGAAAGTGGAACTTATCAGATCTGGTCCTCAGGATCTAATGATGAAGAAATGAGGCATCCAGCTCATGGTGCAATGTTCGCAAGTTATGAAGATAATTGCAAAGAGAATGTTTATGGACGATGCTTTGTGTCCAAGTCCACTGATAAATCTCCAATGACCACTAAGGTACATGCTATTCTTGAATCATTTAATATTCCTTTATCTGCTTATGATGCTGAAATAACTTCATTTGATGATACTGTTGCTTATTTTGATTTTGTTATTGTGTCTGCTAGTACAGAAGCACAAAATCTAAAATTGCAACTAGTTGAGACAAGAAGACAATTAGAAATAAAATGAAGCAGAGTAGATAAACTTGAATTGCAAATGAAAAATGTAAATTGTGATAGGAACAATCTAGATAAAGATGTTAGGTTGTTACTAGCACAAAGAAACATTTATTGTAACTCTGCTAAACGTTTATATGCGAAGTTAACAACTTTACATCATTCATCTGAAATAAGCAAAGAACAACCTAGGAAACTTTTACCTTTTCTTGAATATGAACGAGAAAAAGTTGATGTTGTTTCTTATGACTGCGAAAACACAATTGCTCAATTTGACAAAATACCTAATGATAGATTTGCATATGGTATTGTCAAAATTGATGAATTCTTGAATGCGGATGAGTTGGTTAGTATTGTTAATGAAAGTTTGACAAATAATGAACAAGTGAAAATCTTAAAGAAAACTGAAACTTCCACTCTTGATTCTCAACACAATTATGCTGATGTCGATGACAATTCAGATAATGTGAGTGAAATCAGTGAGATCGAAGAGGAAGAAGAGGTTGATTGTTCTAAATTTTCTATCATTAATATCACATCTAAGGTCAAAGGTAAAGAAATTATAGTTGATTCGATAGTAAAGGATGAAAATGATAAACCCTCTACTTCGCAACCTTGTGACTTTGATAATGTGGAAGTTGAAAGCTGGAAGACTGATGACACTGATGAAGACAAAGAAGAAGTGAAGGATTCGCATGAAACACCTCAAAGAGTTGTTGTTAATCAAGTGTTTAGTGATACAAAAGAATTCAACAAAATTCTTAATGACAAAGGTGCACATTATTTGGAAACTAACACTGTGGTGTATCCAAATTTTACATGTACAGATAACACAATTTTTCCAAATCAAGTCTTTGTCACAACTAGAAATGTTGAGAAAATTAAACTTGAATTCAACAAAATGGTTGAAAATGACAATCAAAGGTCAACCATTGAAGGTTTCTTTGCAAATCAAAATACAGTAGAAAACAATTTAACTCAAAATTCTTATGTTTTTCAAGGTCAAAAATCATCACAAAAATGGGTGGTTAAAAGTGAAAAAGAAAACAAAGTTTTTGAAAGAGAAGAAAAACCAAAGATGGAAGTGAAATTAAATTCTCATGAATTTAAGTTGATGGTTGGACAATATTCAAAAGAAAACAATGTTTCAAAAAGAAAAGCAAGAAAAACAATCTTTTGGCAAGTTGTGTCAAATGATAAACCAAAAGTTGAGAAAGCACAAATTTCAAAGACAAAATCATCAAAATTTCAGAGAATAAACAAACAAAAGGATACAAGTTTTCACAAACCAATATATTCTGTTGACACAATTTCAATGAAAATAACAATAAATCTGTTCGGAAATATGACAACATTAGAAAATTTGAGACTTCGCAAATTTTTGTGAATGATCATAAGTTTCAAAATGTTGGCAAATTAATGAATAATTCATCAACTTTGAATGTCAAAACTCAAGCAAAACCAAAATTTTCACCCAAACAACCAAATTTTCCAAATCCTTCGATCTCAAAACCGACCAAAGTTTCGTATACAAAAGGAAAGTCTGATGTATATACGATCAACAATTGGCTTGAAGGGAAAGGAAAACAATACCAAAATGGGAAGTTTTCAAAGCAATAGATAAAGACTGCATTTGACAAGTTTGTGAATGAGTCTTCTATTGGTAGTTCATTATCTCATGATTCGCAAGTTCCTGTACAAAAGTGGAAACCAATTATGAAAGTTGCGAAAGTTGTGAACGATGAGATGAAAGTCAATGGAAATCCAAAACTATCGAACAACTATATTTCAATATCTAGATCTGATGATGTTGATTTAATTGATAGTGTCACAGACAAAGTGAAAACATGGTTTTTAAATTCAAAGAATTTGTTCAATACTACTAATGAAGGACCCAATAAGTCTTGGGTTCCTAAATTCTTTCAATAAATGCAGGTGATATGTGACGAACAATATGATACAAAATGGTATATTGATAGTGGTTGCTCTCGTCACATGACTGGAAGAAAGGAAAACTTGCGAGATTATAGAAGCTTGGAAAATGTTGGAGTAGTCAAATTTGGAAATAATCACAAGTGTCAAGTGAAAGGCTATGGAAAAGTCAAAAATGGACAATTCACAGTTAACAGGGTTGCTTATGTCGAAGGTCTTCAACATAACTTGATTAGTGTTTTGCAACTTGTTGTGGGTACTGGAAGTCAAGTTGTGTTTAATGAAGAAGGAAGTATCATTTCAAAAACAAAGACAAATGAAGTACTTCTCAAATCCAAAAGATATGGAGACATGTTTACACTAGACATCAAACCAATTGTGGGCAAACCTGCAATGTGTCTACTGTCAAAGGCCTCTAATGATGTTAGCTAGCTCTGGCATAGAAGATTGTCTCATTTGAACTTTCGCAATATTAACAAGCTTGTCACTGAAGATTTGGTTCGAGGTTTACCTATACTAAAATTTGACAATGATACTTTGTGTGCAGCTTGCGAACAAGGAAAACAACATAGAAAAGGTCATCCAATTGTGATAGATTCAAAGATCGTGGAACCATTGGAACTTCTTCACATTGACTTATGTGGACCATCGACTGTTGCTACAATCAATAAAAAGCGGTACATTTTAGTTATTGTTGATGATTTTTCTCGATTTACATGAGTATTTTTTCTCAGGTTAAAATCTGAAGTTGCTCAGACGATGATTGATTTTATCAAAAAGATTGAGATTAGTCTTAAAAAGAGTGTTCGCAGAATTAAAAGTGACAATGGTTCTGAGTTTAAAAATCAAACACTGGATTTATTTCTCACAGGCAAAGGCATTTCGCATAATTTCTCATCACCATATACTCCACAACAAAATGGTGTTGTTGAAAGAAGAAATAGGTCTCTATGCGAAGCAGCCAGGACCGTGTTAACATATGCGAACTTACCGTAATATCTTTGGGCTGAAGCTGTGTCGACTGCATGTTTTACTCAGAATCGTTCATTCATTCATCGAAGATTCAATGTCACTCCTTATGAAATACTCAACAATCGAAAACCTAATGTAAAATTTTTCCATGTTTTTGATTGCAGGTGTTTTATAATGAATCTAAAAGATAATTTGACCAAGTTTCAAGCTAAAGATGATGAAGGCATATTCTTAGGATATTCGCAAAATTCAGTTGCATACAGAGTGTTAAACAAGCGAACAAGAAAAGTTGAAGAAACTTTCAACTTAACCTTCGATGATTACTATCTTAAACAAACAGATAGTAAATTTGAAAATAAATCAATTCTTGTTGATTCAGATACTCAAATTGAAAATTCAGATATCAATGATTTTGATTATGACTTAATTTTCGGAATTCCTAACAGGGCAATTGATGCGGAAGTTCATGCTCTTGATAATGAAACATCAGAATCCTCAAAAAATACTGATGATTCAACAATAACTACAAAGTCAATATCTTGCAAAAGTGTGCCTGAAGTTCGTATGGAGGGGGAGCATACGATCACAAATATATAGAGAGAGAGCAAACTTTCGAGGGGGGGGGGGGGGGAATGAAACTATGAATCATCAAGTTGAGGGGGAGCATTCGCAATTTCAACAGGAACATCATTTTGAGGGGGAGCATCAAGATGAACATCATGTTGAGGGGGAGCATGATGCAACAGAGACAACTAATCTTGATGAAAATGATGAATTTCATGAATTAAATGTTAATTTTTCTGTTGCAGGATCTGAAAATGAAGATATGTATGAAGATGCACCATTGGAATTTAATCCTGATTTTCCACCACTTGAGAAATGGACCAGGAATCATCCCAAAGAACAGGTAATTGGGAATCCACAAGATGGTGTGTTAACAACAGCTCAAATTCGTGCGAAAAATAAGGTACTGAATGCGAACCAAGAATTGTGTATGTTTAATGTTTTTATTTCGAAAATAGAGCCAAAGATAGTAAAGAATGCTATGGAACACTCAGATTGGGTTGTTGCTATGCAATCTGAACTGGCTGAATTTGAACGAAATAAGGTTTGGAGATTAATTCCTAAACCTTTTGATGTTTCGATTGTCGGATTAAAATGAATTTTTAAAAATAAAACCGACAAAGATGACAATATTATTCGAAATAAAGCTAGACTAGTTGTTAAAGGCTATTCGCAACAAGAAGGAATAGACTATGCAGAAACATTTGCTCCTGTCGCAAGACTCGAAGCAGTTCGCATATTTTTAGCTTATGTAGCTCACAAAGACTTCGACGTTTTTCAAATGGATGTTAAGTGTGCATTCTTAAATGGAGAACTAGAAGAAACAATTTATGTTGAACAACCACCGAGATTTATAAATGAGGAACATCCTGATCATGTCTACATACTAGACAAAGCAGTTTATGGGTTAAAACAAGCACCAAGAGCCTGGTACGCAACACTTACAATTTTTTTGAAAGAATCTAAATTTAAACAAGGATCTGTTGACCCCACGTTATTTCGCAAGAAAGTTGGGAATCATCTTATGCTTGTTCAAATTTATGTTGATGATATTATTTTTGGCTCAACTGACCCAACATTGTCGATTGAATTTGAAAATCTCATGAAGAGTCAATTTGAAATGAGCATGATGGGAAAAATTAATAATTTTCTTGGTTTAAATATAAGACAGAACAGGGATGGAATTTTAATCAACCAAGAAAAATACACAAAGAACCTGCTTGAAAAGTTTGGAATGACAAACAGCACGAAGCTGAGAGTACCAATGGCAGTGGGAACAAGACTAACTCCTTCATTAGATACTCCTGCAGTTGATTTAACTCTTTATCGAAGCATGATAGGGTCTTTATTGTACTTAACTGCAAGCAGACCTGATATTATGTATTCAGTATGTAATTGTGCTAGGTATCAAGCTAATCCCAGAGAACTTCATTTAACTACAGTGAAAAATATTTTTCGCTATCTTAAGGGGACAATTTCATTAGGACTTTGGTATCCTTCAAAATCGGGATTCTTCATTCAAGCTTTTTCAGATTCTGATCTAGGAGGATGTACTTTGGATAGAAAAAGTACAAGTGGTGGGTGTCAACTATTGGATGGGAAATTGGTGATTTGGCAGTCGAAGAAGCAAACTTGTGTTGCTATATCAACCGCTGAAGCTGAATACATTTCAGCTGCTGCTTGCACTTCGCAAATCATTTGGATTCAGAGTCAACTTCGTGATTATGCTATAAATATGAAAAAGATTCCCTTGTATTGTGATTCTCAAAGTGCAATTCGCATTTGTCATAATCCAGTACAACACTCAAAGACAAAACACATTGCTCTTCGATATCATTTTATCAAAGATCATGTGGAAGATGGGAATATCGAAATACATTTTGTTAAAACCACTGAACAACTTGCTGATATTTTTACTAAACCTCTTGATGAAAAATCATTTGTAAGAATTTTAGTAGGTTTAGGGATGATCGATGCGAATTCAGTACCAAAATCAATAACTCAAGAATGAAAGGTCCATTTAGCAGCTCTTAGTCAGAATCATTCAGAAGTTACTGTGCGTTAAGAGGCTTCGCATTCGCACATTTGGTAACTAAGGTTCAATTTAATATTGTTCTTTTCTGCTTTGCGAAAAACTTGAAAAATTAAAAATATTTTCATTTGTTTGTCTATTTTTGAAAAGTTCAAAAACAACAAAAAAATTTTCTTTTCTTTTGTCTTTAATTTTTGAAAAATCCAAAATCACAAAAATATTTTTCTTTTTAACTTTGTTCTTTAAGTTTTGTGTGTTTTTAGTTTTAGTCAAGAGCATAATGCGAAGAGGTCATTGTTATATGTTTCTATGGGAAGGTATCATTTCTTTCAACTTTGTACTAGTTAGGATGTCCCTAAAAGCATGCTACAGCATGTTGACACAAGCCTCATATGACTCTATGTGTGAGAAACGAAAGCCTTAATGAAATTATCTTATGAAAATTTCTTCCCAATCTGGCTTATATTCACATTAGTCAAAAGAGCTACCTTACTCTTCTCATATGAGTAAAGAGTTTTCTGTTTGGTCCACAAATAACAAAGGTTCATTCGATCTTATAACCAATCTTTTTCATCACAAAATTTCTTAACACGATGCACACACAAAGACACATGTCCAAGAGATCACTTGATCAAACCAATCGTGATTTAGACATGTCATCATTCTGTGTTAATGATCTTGTTTCATGAGTCCGTGAATTAAGTGAAACCAAAAAACTTCGCAAGTTAAGGAATTGACGGGGAACTATGTTCCAGATTTTTACTAAAACACTTGTTTCTGTACCTGATATTTCATATACTTCAAATTATATTCATTCTTATGAGTGATCCTGATCAAATTTCCGAAACCCACGAAGTTTGTTTCCCAACAGGATCCAACACTTATTTTTTTTTTTTGAATATAATTTCCAAGTGAGTATATATCTGAAATTCTTGTCACTTTTCAAAAGAATCCAAAGCACTCTTGTTTCTGAATACAATGTTCAAACAAGTAATTTCGGTTACAATTACTCACCTTATGTTTAGGATGATGTGTAACGAAATTCGCAAACCACCATATTAAGCCTATAAAAGAAGCCCTTCGATACTTTTCTATAAGTATTCGATTGTATGTCATGGGAAAATGCGAAAGCAGTTGATTATCTCTCTTGGTAATTAATGAAGCAACCTTTGCCTGGGGTTTTACTGCTTTATGTCAATAAATTTTGATATCACAGAATTGCAAAAAAAAAAATTAATTGCTTATTATCTCATTTCTTTGAATCACATGCACTCACGAAATCCTTGAGGTTCTAAGTAATACCAACTTAGGCTGATGATTTCACAAGTCTGGCAAATGACTTCGTTTAAAATCCCATGAACGAAAGAGCCCAACCTCGATACCGAAGGGTCCTTATTCACACAGCTGTACTCATGAATAGTTTCTAGTAACCGTTGGCCCTAGTTTCAAGGCACTTTATGGGGCATGATCATTACAACGACTATTGCTTGCAAGTTTCCAGGAACACATAGCCTACTCTATTTTTGGAAACGGTTCATCTTTGAGATTAACATATAAAAGGGATAATCTTTTCTGATAATCATTACGCGATTCAAATTTCTCAGATGAACAAAAAGCCCTAATTTTTCTTTCAAGAAATTTCTCAGAATAACAATGGTTGCTACTCAATCCAACACAGAAGAAGTTATCTCATAGTCTCTTATGAAGATTCAAAGCACAAACTACCAAGTTGATCCTAATGTATCATCCTACCCAGAAGAATTGAAGATGTTGATCGTTGCACTGAAAAGGTCACCATTATCAACTGCTATGTTCAATTCTTTTCCTGTTCCTATGACTTGGTTGTCAATGGCGGCATCAACTGCGTCATACAACTATGCAACAGATGTCATAACCTTCAATCTGGTGAATAACAAGAGGGTTCGTCTTAACAAGAACATGTTCATTGACTATCTGAACATTCCTCATAACCCACCGTTCTTTAAACCAACCAATTCACAAATTATCTTCATGTTCAATGAGATGGGACATCAACCCGCTCTTGAAAAGATAAGTGATTTTAGAAAATCCAGCTTACCATGTATTTGGAATTTCTTATTTGGTATCTTTCTAAGATGTTTGACCGGAAAGAGTGTAGGTCTAGACAGGGGACGAATGGAGGTTTATGCCATGGTTATGGGTCTTTACTATGATTTAAGTATCGATTATGGAACTCAACTTTGGAAGGAGTTCAACAAAAGCCTAGAAAACACAAGTGTTGATAAGGGGATTTCTTGTGCAAGGTAGTGGAGTTTGATTTTAGAAAAAGTATACGCAAAAGAAGGCATTCAAGTTCCTGAAGAAGGAGAAGTTGCAGAATTTTCTTTATATCAGTTTCCCAAAGTTGTTGAAGATGATGAAAATATCTTCACAAGTGTCGCAAGAATTCCTGATGCAATGCTTCGCAAAGTGTCCTCTACTCACAAGGTGTTAGTTCGATACATGAAGACTTTTGATCCTAATGTGCGAACTGGAGTGTTACTTGAAGTCAGTGCTGAGTCATCAAAGAAGAAGAAGAAGACTCAAAAGGAAGAAAAACACGAATCTTCAAAAGTGTCAAAGGCTGAAGAGATTGAGAAAGATGTGCTTTCTCCCAAAACTATGAAGGAGATTATACCGACAAAGTCTGGGGTATTAAAGAAGCTTCGCAAATCATCACAAAAGACGACTACTTCTCCTACTATTCGCAAAACTGAGGTGAGTAATAAGGGGGCTGTGTTTATAGACATTCCGACTCCTGTTTCTCCTGGTTCAAAGAGAAGAAGAGCTCAAGAGGTTGCGAAGCATATAACTCAAAATCTCTACAAGAAACAGAAGATGATTATTCGCAATGAATCATCAAATGATGAAGTGGTTTCAGAGACTCCACCTGTTTCCATTTCCACAATGGTAAATATTTCTCTTCCAATTACTTTGCAAATTTCCACTACCACATCCATTCCACTTGAAGTTTTTACTAACAAATCAGTTCATGAGGAGGAACTTATTTCTGATAAGGTTGTTAACGTATCTAATACGGGGACACCTATCACGAATGATGAACTTACAGTGTCAATCAACTTATCTACTTCATTACCACCATTTCCTCCTCCAAATACAAATATAACCACATCATCCATATTTGATCATCCTTTAAAACATCCTTTTACTACTTTGTTTCCATCTCAATCACCTGAAACACCACAACCTATATCTTCGTAAGCTCAATCTGATGAAGAAACCGAAGGAGGAGGTTTTGGAGGAATGTTTGAAGCTTTACACTTTGATTCAGAAGAGGAGGAAATACCTGATCATATGCTTATGTCAGGTAAGCAATTTAAAATCCTGAATCAAAATTTGAATGCAATTATTCAATCACAAGCTGATTCTAGTACAAAGTCATCTATATCGGGTTTGGAGGTTGAATCCATGATCAAAGCTGCAGAGAAACGTATAACTGCCAAAGTTGATGATTCAGATAAGAATAATGAGCTTCGCATTCAAGCTCAAGGAAAATCTTTTGATGGCGTTATAAAAGATTTGCAAATTGTTACAAAAGAACGACATGTTCTTTTTGTACAAGATGTGAAGAAGGTCAGGAAAGATGTTAACTTCAAAATTGAGGAGTTAAAGAAAGAAATTGCAAAGGAGCTTCAAGAGTTTAATTCACAAAATTTGGATATACAAAAACGTGTTGATATTGTTGCTGAAGCACTTACCAAGCTTGCTACTGATTATCAACCGTCTGCTCAAATTATCGAAGCCAAGCATCAAGAAAATAAGGAGCAGTTTTCGAAATTAATTCAGTTGGTGACTGAATTAAAAAGTTATGTTTCGCAGCCTTCTCAACAATCAATTCTTACTCTGGAGTTTTTAACGCTTAAAGTCAACTCTTTGGAGCAAGCTATTCAGAAGGCGTTGGGCCCGATTACCAATTTTACTTCCGTTTTACCAAAGAATGCCCCGCCTGCTTTCACAGGGGTGCAAGGGGGAGAAACAAAAGGAAGTAAAGGAGAGGATGCGAAAACTGTTGGAAAGATACATTCAACTCAGCTTAAAACAACTTTGCCTGTAATCACGAAACCAATTCCCTCAACAATAGTAACAACGAAGCCAATTTCTAAGGGAATTACAATTGGTTCAACAGAAGGAGGGAGTTCAAGTGCGAAACCTCAAACAGTGAATACTGGAAAAGGCAAAGAGGTTGTTATTGAAAAGTTGAAAGAAGAAAAGAAAGCTAAAGTTGAAGTTGAAATGGAAAAACAAAGACAAATTGAGAACATATTAAGGCAAAGAGCAAGTGATCCACCAACTTTAAACAAGGGTGATCCTGCGAAATTGTACTCATTTGAAACCATTGAATCCAAAGTGTTGGGAAATCACTTATACGAGTTTGAGAAAAAGCATAGAAGAAGTTATGATGTTGCGAATTCAAACAGATGCCAACTTGATTTTCCAATAAACGAAATGATGTTTATTACGGTGCAGTACAAGATCAGTGAAAAATTTGAAAATGCTGATGAATACACTTACTTGAAGATCAGATTTCATGATGTACTTGTGAAGGATCAAGAGGAAGTTTGGTCTTTAATGAAAATCAAGAAAGTTCTAACAATCAAGAAGGATGTAATGTTCGAGAACATGCTTCAAAACTTTCGATATTTCGTGGTTCGTGCAGATAACAAGGCATTTGATTTTACCATTGCTGATTTTCCCTTGATGAATCTAAATGATCTCATTCAAGTGGCATTTATCCTTAAAGACATGGAAGAAAACAAGCTAAAAGGATATGATACTGATGTGTTCAGATTTGGTTTCGCACATATCAAGATATTCATAGATAACTACTATGATTGCTTGGCATTGACTGATGAAGAACTTGCATCAGGCCTAGGAAGAAAAGTTAAAGTCTCTTGGGAATCAACTTTGCCTCAAACGGAATTAAAGAAGTATGCAGATGGAGAAATATGCCTTAAACCTTTTGGCATGGTTTTTGCAGGCAAAGATACGAAGGGGAAGCCTAAGAGGTTTTTGTTTAAAGTCTCAGAGATATAAAGATACACCACTTCGCAATATACGAATTTCATTGTTCGTATGAATAATTGCACGAAGAATAATGAAGGAGACAGGAAGGAGCTTAAAAAGATCATCACTTGGTATTCAGAAATCCGAAGAACAATGTTGTCACACCCTAAAACCAAGAACGGCGGAAACATTCTGGGGCGGAGGATGTCATGTACAGTATCACAACAATGTAAAGTAGTAAACAAGCAACAACATCATCCATTACATTAATAACATAATTATTATACAAGTTTGTTCTGTCAAATTTTGATAAACACTAAAGCATAAATCAAAATGAAAGATGAGTCTTGAACAAGCTCCATCTTCCCTAGTCCTTGCATCGGTACCTGTCTATGATGACCTGAGGATACAAGTAATTTTGAAAGCGAGTATCAGCTTTGAAGCTGGTGAGATCATAAGTATTTTAGTGTCTTAATTTGTATGTAAGAATTTGTATGTAAGAATTTGTAAGTATTGAAAGTGTATGTAAATCGTAAGTATTGAAAATGTATGTAAAACAACTGTGAACGTTTGAAAAACTCTAGAAATCCCTATGATTCCTACTATTATAACAGGGAGTCTTCTACCAAGACTTAACTGGTCTTTATGTAGCCTTCTACCAAGGCATCTAGTGTTTGTGTGTGTGTCTCTAGTAAGAATGTGTATTTTCCCAAGTCTGACTATCATTAATCAAAAATATAGTTTCTACATTTCTGTGCGTCGTGTGAAAATTCACGAAGTGAATGTAATGGGAAAAGAAATAGTACTATGGTGTAGTGTCGAACTACAACAGTACCTATTACCTTAAATCTAGGGTAATACTTCCAAGTACTGTAGTATTTGATATAAATAACTACATCGGTACTCAACTGCCTTATTTGAGGGATAAGGTATAATGTGATGTCTAGATCCCAGACTATACGCTCCCCTATCAAAGGGATTGTGGGACCTACCCACGCCCACTGCATGTATGCAAGCCGTGAGCATCCACATTACTATGATCATGTATACTCGATATAACTATCACAATTGCGTTGTGATTCATCAGTATAGTTAGATCCTGAATTGGTTCCGTGCTATAGCACCTAGTGACGTCTGTTCTATGTATATGTAAGCGTACTCATGTAAGTGTGATCATGTAATTGTACTTATGTAAGTGTGATCATGTAATAGTATAGTAGTGTACTGTAATCTTCTACGTGTGCTAGCTGTAATGTGTGTTCTCTCTCTATTTAGCATGTATAGTAATGTACTGTAATGTTCTAGCTGTAATGTATGCTCTCTCTATCTAGAAAGTATAGTAATGTACAGTAATGATCTAGAAAGTATTGACTCATGAATGAACTGACTCATTGTATGATATTGCAATCTAGTAATAGTTCTAGTATCTTCCTAAACTACTCGTATGGTAGTTTACTAGTAATCTAACTTGTACGTATGGACATGGATGTATACCTTTGCTACCCAAGGGCATGGGATGAACTGGAAGGGCCTTTATGACTATATATGTACATATGTTATACAACTAATATTTAAACGACCTTCGGACGAGTACCCGATATCCCACCAGACCACATCTCAAGCGCGAAAAGGAAATAGGGTGGATAGCCTTCCTAAGTCTTTTAAACATTTCTTATATAATTATACATATAGAGGCATGCAATTTATAAATTTAAAAGCATAAAATAAGATTTGTAAAACCTTTGAACATAAACATTTTCCAAGAAAAGACCGACTTGATGTCGATCTATAAAATGGTTTTGAAGGCATGGGTTTGATAAAACAGTTTAGTATAAAGAACATTTGTTTGAAACACAATTGTAAATAAGTTTGAAATGTAATATACATAATAAAATGTACAGTGTAATAAGGAGTTTTTAAACACATAAAGTGTTTATGAAAAACATTTGAAGGAAACTGTTTGGTAAAACGGCTAATGAGTAGCCAATCATTTGAATTCTGCTTATTAATCACATGTGATTGATATAATAATTAGCATAATTCTACTTGTATCCCCCCATAAAACATTTAAAAATAGTTTACAACATTGATTAAGGGGTATGAACTCACCTGCAGTATGTGATTGGAATTGAACGAACTGTTATCATAAGGAAGGATCGGACAAGTGCTTGGTGTCAAGTGAAGATTTTAGACACACACAATGATCCTAATTTCATATGAAGACATAGGTGTATAAATAATTAGTGATTAAAACACTAATTATACAAGTATAAACATTTTAACGCGAGGAAAACACTTTTGGTCAAGTGCTAGGAGGCTAATGGGTTGCAACAAAGGAGTGCAAGACCTCTAATGGGAGTTTATGGTCAAATGACCATATGTTTTGGAATTTATGGCCCAGGGGAGTAAACTCCTAGCCGTAAACTCTCAACAAGGTCTCTAATTGAAGCCTATCATTTATATAACTAGTTTGGTGAATTGTTTCAAGGCTAAATCAAGTGTTTGAGTGACATTTGCCCCCTTTATAGGGGTTTACGGCCCTGGGACCATATTCCCTTGGAGTTTACGGCCGTAAACTCCCTTGAGAGGGTGTTTATGGTGTTTTCAAGTCTCTAAATTAACTAGGAACAAAACTAGGCTTTTGTACTTGGCTTTAGAAGAGTTTATGGCACCATTTGGCACCATTTTATGGAGTTCACGGCCCTAGAACCTTTTGGGCCGTGAACACCTTACTCTTGGTGTTCTAAGTGTGTTATCTAGTCCAAAACTCATTTAGGTACATGCCCAAATTAGTCTCTTGGCTTAAGGAAGGTTTTAAGGGCATTTTGGCACTTAAACATGGAGTTCACGGCCCAAGAACACCCTTGGCCGTGAACTCACTTTTCATCCTTGTTTCTAATTGATTTTGGTGTCCTAAATATGTAATGAAGGCTTCTAGTTTGAGTTCTAAGGCTTTGAGGGTCATTGGGACATTTTTGGCCCTTAAAATGGAGTTTACTCCCCAACGTTCTTGGGCGGTAAACTCCCGAATCTAGTTGTTTTGTTAAGAAATTGATGTTTCTAAACACAATCTAAGCTATATAACATAACTAGATCGAAGTACTCACAATTTGGGATAAAAACCCGAAGATCCGTGAGAGGGAATTTTGGCTTTTCTCTAATTGGAAATGTAACTAATGAACTATTTGGTTCAGTTTTCTATTTATTGTCCTGAGATATTTTTGGCAGAAAATATTTTTATTCCCGGAATGAACTCTACTATCCTAGAGTTTTGGAATAACAGTGTTGCACAAAACCGTAGTGCATCCACTCTCCTGATATCTCCTTAAGTGTAAATCCTGAAAAACTGCCAAACTTATACTCGAAGTCTGGAATTTCACTGTAACTGTTCTAACTTCTATTGGATTGATATGGTTTGTTCAGAATGGAAATTTTAGGTTGTCACAAATGCACTCAGTTGTTCAGAATCTCACAAACTGAATAGCTTCGACTGTTTACAAAGAGGGAGAATGTAGATTCTAGATATTGTAAAAGTCGAAGTGTTTGTTTTCTTTAGTTTCGCATGTTAGTTATTTTACTAAGTCTTCATTTGTGCGAAGCGTATAATTCAGGACTTAGTATATTTTTTGTACACTTAGGATTCCTATAAATAGGGACTGAGGTTAGAAGTAGAGGTATCGAATACACGAGTGATTCATTAATCATTCGCATGTTCTCTCTGCTTAAGTTTGTAATCAGTTTCTTCATCAATATAAGATCTAATTAATATTTACTTCTTGTGTTCTTACTTTTCATTCATATAATCATGATTGCTTTCTAAATCTCGATTATAATTCTCTTCATAGAGGGTCTACATTGCGGTTGTTTGACGAGCAGTTCTCAGTGGATTTGGTTCCTATTCCCCTGCGAGGGAATAAGGTTATAGTGGGTATCGATTGGCTGAGCCCCAATGGGGCAGTGATTGATTGTGAGTTGCAGTTAGTGAGGGTCCGCACTCCTAGTGGCGGAGAGTTAGTGATTTAGGGCGAGAGGCCACAGCGCATACCGATTCTTTGTTCAGCAGCGAGAGCGAAGCGTTACTTCCAGCAGGGATGGGCGGGGTATGTCGCCTATGTTATGGATGCCCGGGAGAAGGGAAAGGCGAGAATTGACGATGTACCGGTGGTACAAGAGTACCCAGATGTATTTCTGTAACACCGTGACTTTCAAAGCAAATTTTTTTTATTTAAATAATCAATTTAATATTAAAACACTTGTTTAAAATCTTATTCATTTTCGAATTACAAAACATAGTTCCATTTCCATTTGAATAGACAACCAGGATCCTCCAAAATACAACTCTTTCCTCGGTGTGTACAATCGAGCCGATGCCAATCCGCGTTACTGAAAGAACCTGAAACAACATAACACAAATACTGTAAGCACGAAGCTTAGTGAGTTCCCCAATATACACTTACGCACATACGCCTTTCCAGGCCCGACCTTCCGGTCCATGTGTCTCAGGGGACTTCCGTCCCTGCTGGGTAAACCTTCCGGCCTTACCCACGCCGACCTTCCGGTCCATCACACATCATATCGCCTTCCGGCCCATAACATATTGCCTTCCGGCCCAGAATATAATCGCCTTCCGGCCCATAACATAATCGCCTTCCGGCCCATAACATACATAGCACATATAACATATAACATACCACATATAGCCTACATATCACATATCATATCCGACCTTCCGGTCACACAGTCAAACCCTTCCGGGTACAGTATAGTGAGAAGACTCACCTCGCGGACACTAGAAGATAGCAACTCCTAAAGTCCCTTGCACTTGATCCTCCGAGCTACAAGCTCCCTGTAACATCATATATCCCTTATTAATACTTCTATCTTCCACGCTAACTGACCCTAAGAAATCACACCAGTCAACTCTGGTCAACAGTCCATTGTCAGCTCGACTGGACTCGGCGAGTTCCCTGGCGACTCGGCGAGTCTGGTCGTCCTTCAATCCTCTAAGATTCCCCTTCTACTCGTCGAGTATCCTCTTTGACTCGACGAGTCACTCCTGGAAGAATCACGGGGCCACCCCGACTCCACTCGCCGAGTCTGAAGAACAACTCGGCGAGTCCCAGTGAATCTTCAAGCTACTCGCCGAGTCTGATCATCCGACTCGGCGAGTCCACGCCATGCACTCGATCAAACTGCTTCCTGAGATACATATTTTCCCGAATATACAAACATAGGACCTTCTGGACCTCTAAGGGGTACTAATACAGGGTTATAAACGTTGGATAACAACACAACAATCCATCTAATCTCCAAATGGGTTTCACAAACCCTAAATCCATGCACACATTCACATAACAGGAAATAATCCGAAAGGTTACCTGAATCATGCACTCTCAGTGTCCCCAAGCCTCAAAACGTGATTCCCTTGCTGTCCCATTAGCCAAAAACCTTCTCCTTCTTGGACAATAACTTCCTCAAATCACCAATGATCTTCAATCCTTGCTCTAGCCGCCCCAGTCGCCTAGGGTTCTCCCCAATCGATCAAAAGTCGTGAAATGTCGGCATAATAACCCTTATATACGACCCAATACTGAACGGCTAGGGTTTCTGCTGAACAGCGTCGACTCGCCGAGTCTATATCTGGACTCGTCGAGTCCAGTCGCGAACCCGCGACCAAGTCTGCGACCCTACTCGGCGAGTCTGGCTCCAACTCGCTGAGTCTCCCCTTTAAAACACCCCCAAAATGCAACTTAGCAATACTTGAGATTTTGGGCTGTTACAATTCTCCCCCACTAGAATCAGACTTCGCCCTCGAAGTCTCACTCTGAAATTAGCTCCGGATGCTGCCCCCACCTATCACGTTCCAGACCACAGTTCATTTCCGATCCCCTCCAGCGCTGCCACTGAACTAACACCAGAGGTATCCCCTTGCTCCTCAGAACCTCGATCTTCCGTTCTCTGATGACTACTGGCTCCTCGGCACAATTCAGGCTTGCATCCACCTGAATGTCTTCTAATGGAAACACTGCCGACTCATCAGCTACATACTTCCTCAATTGCGACACATGAAAAGAAATATCATGGATTTGTCTCAAATCCATGGGCAACTCCAACCGTTAGGCCACCCGGCCTACCCCCGCAATCACATGAAAAGGCCCAATGTACCGGGGCCCCAACTTGCCCCTCTTCTTGAATCGAATCACTCCTCTCCAAAGAGAGGCCTTCAGGAGTACTAAGTCATCGACCTGAAACTCAAGCTCGGACCGGTGTCTGTCCGCATAACTTTCCTGTTGGCTCTGGGCGGTCAACAACCTCTGTCTCATCTGCTGAATCTGTTCTGAATCCCAACAATCACCTGACCAATAAGGGTTAGGAAACCATGAACCACCGGATCCCCAATCCAAAGCCCACTTTGTCCATTCCGGACCGACTGAGAGATCCATTCTCACTCTCAGAGCAACTCTCACAAGTTCTCCCCTTGCCACTACATACACATACTGAACTAGTCCCAACACCCGCAGGTGGAAAGACCCGATACCCTGATGATATCCTCGAACATCTCCCAAGATGAACCACTACATCCACCCTACACTCTGATCAGATTCACACTGAGAATTTAAAATTTTCTCTCTCCATGCATCCCTTCTGAGCCTCAACAGACATCCCAACCGGATGGGTTCCTACTCCACTGTCGCGAACACGATGCTCAAAACCATACTCGAAATACTCTAACTATAACTCTGCTCTGCAGCTTTCACTTTCGTGAACTTGCACCCCCTTCGGAGTTACGTACCCTCCTATTTTCCTTTTCCACGGAACCCTCTTGAACATAATGCCACTCCAACCGGTGCCACGGTGCTCGCCCCAAGCGACACCACCCTTTTTGCGTAACCGCTATCCACATACTCTGGTTCCCATTGCAGGGGCTCTCAATCCCATGCACTCTCTCCACTCATCAAAATCACTGCCTCAGCTAAACAAGATCACTAACCCGGGGCCAGACCTTCCAATGCAATCACACTGCAACATACACAATCCACAATCTCAAACTGATCCAGCAATACCAACAGAGTCTCCAGCATGACTGGACCGACTCTCATAACACATACTAGCCACTCGAGGCTATATCTCTGTGGGTCCGTACACCCAACTCTGCGAACCCTCAGGTTCTAACTCTGGGAACCTTCCGGTTCCAGCTCTAGAAACACGCACAACATCATCCCGTGGGATTAATGCAGTACAACCCATCACGTACCTCAAACGTACCAATACTCTGATCGCATAATTCCGATTACTTACTCAAGCTTGATCCCGGCCTCCTCACAGGCCTCCACAATCAAATGCCCTAGGTCTGTATCTCGCCCCGCATGCCCAACACTCGCTCTCGTCGGCCTATACTTTGCGCTGACGAACACTGCTGAATCCCAACAGCTAAGCACCCTCACATACTCATCGATCTCCCAGAGAATTTTACAATTCTCCCCCACTAAAGCACTGACTAACTGCCACCGATCGTCATTAACGACCTTTCAGAACCATCCTGCACAAAGAGAACATTTACTCACTGACTGCTTCCCACAAGCGTAAGCAACCCTCAGCAAAATACATCTCCTCCCTGATCAATCCGCTCAAAAGAATCCGATCTTTCAATTATCCACTCCACAACTGCAGATGCTACCCGTCATTCAACCCAGTGCCGCATCTCCACTATCAACCCTCACGAACGATGACCAACGGAGTTCCCAAGCAATAACCCATAACCAAACCCACAACCTGCCAAAGGTTGAATATCGCATCGAAAACCGCACAAGGCTACCGGTACCAAAACACCAAACTATAATCATACTAAACCATCAGGGAACAACGAATGCCAAGCGAAAACCTGAAGCACCAATCCATAACCATGCCAAACCCGCGAAACAACGAATACCGCATCGAAATCCACACCAGACACCAGCACAAACAATACGCCACAATCAACGCAAGCTACTCAAGACATCAAGAGAGCATCATACCCGCAGCTGCCTCCGGCACTGCTCCGTCTCCCTCTGCCGCAAGCCGATAAGCACGACCCTGAGCCCTTGGGCTCTGCTCCATCCTGTCCTCCTCCTGAACTCCTCAAGGTGGTCGATGCTAGAGCCTGCACCGGTCCTGCAGGAAACTGTGGACGGTTGACCCTCAAATGTCCAACCTGCCGACACTGATAACAAATCCTGAAATACCGAATTGGCACTGACTGCCGACAATCCCGTACACCGTGCCCCTCCTTTCCGTACTTGTGGCATGCACCACCGGACCCGCAAGCTCCGATGTAACCCCTTTTTACTCGATCATCGACACCTATGGTCTCATGATTTCCTACTGCATCTCTATACTCCACTTATTACTACTCTTGACAATTCTTGCTTTCTTACATACTGCACCCGGTCCTCCCCCACTAAGGTTCGAACCAACACCAATTAGTATACAATCAACCCACGACTATCTTTCATCAGCGAAGTCGTATCTGCTCCAGAAAAGTGCTGTGCAACACCCAATAGTCCCTCCCCTTATGGAGTCAATCAATCCCCTATACTCTGAACCTCTAGCTAACTCTCCAAGAACTTCTCATCACGGCTGCCTCTAATCGTTCCACATCCCATACTGACCTAATACTAAGCACCTGCACCGCTTGATAACATATCTGGCTCGTAGACCGCACCGCAGCATCATCGCTCCTCTCATCTCAACTCATCAATCCGTATCCAACGCCGGATTTGTCCCAAGAACAGGGACTTACTCTCAACATAGACGACAACTCTCCGCACTGCAAAACTCGTCTGAACTCTTCACTGCTACCACCATAACCCAACCTGTTATTCTCAATTAAGTGTGGTGTAGTTCTCGACTACCTCAGCCCCAACTGACTGTCTGTTCACGGTAATTCTCTGTATCGCGGTACACCCGCTACCTGATGCTCTGAGGGAAGTCATTATCGATAACTACCTGCAGGGTGTACTCCCAAACCCAGAACTGAAACACCAGACCTCTCGCGTCTTGCACACGAGCATAAATGACACTACCCACCCAAAAGGTGATCTCTCCTCTGTCGTCTGATTGCTCGACTCAACTGAAATTCTCCCCTGTCTTTGACTCTTACCAAAATACTCTGATAGACACTCGCCTTTCCCTCTCCCTTCGAGGAACGCCTCTCCATACTCAATCATGGTCTACAGGCCTGAAACCCATAGCGTCCAATCTCTACCTCATCGGTCATAACCGGATAACAAGATAGCCACAAGCATCATCCACTACGAACCATGGTACTCATTCCATGACATCCCTCCTCAACATGCTTCAGTGTATGGTACCTGAACCATAGCACCACTCCTCAATCTGCTCCAATGTATAGCACTCGGACCACACATCTATCTCAATCTGTTCCGATGTATGGTGCCCGGACCATGACATCACTCTGTATCCGCTCCGATGTATGGTATCCCGAACCATAACATCACCCCTCAATCTGTTCCTTAGGACCTTCAGAATGCCCCCTGTATCCAGTATGGGTCCTCTGCTTTCAGTAGTACGGGCCCATACTACCTGCCACATCTACCCATACTTTCCACACGGACCATCCCAGAGTTCCTAAGTAGCTGATAAACCTGCTCTTTCACCCATCTTGTCGCGCGTGCTCGCTTTCCAGCGAAATCCTCTACTCTACCAGCGCACTCATCTGGCTAGGTTTACTCCCTAGTCCCTTCCGCTGTCCTCCCACTTCTTTGCTATCAGCTGCTGAAGAGTTCCTAATGATGCCAGCCCTCTACCTCCTGAGTATCGTCATACTCACTTAGTAGCTGACTCCCATCATCGATAACTCCACAAAGCACAAAGCAAGCAGCATTCGAGCATTGAAGCATACATAGGACTCCCCATCTGTGGTAGCTCCACCTTCTCGGCTCATCCTCGGAAGTACCTCTGTACCCCGTAGCTTTACCCCTTGTGCGTTCTAACTAGATACTCTCACTCATCACATACACACAAAAGCATAACGCACATATAACAGCAAACCCTAGACTAAGGCATCACAAATCAGGCCACTCTAGTCCTAAGATGTGAAATACCTAGCCTGTCTCTAGCATGCAATAATATCTCATAAAGTGCATAATAGATATTTCATAATACAAAAGTAAGGGTATTTTGGGAAATCACCGTTTGGCTCTGGCTGATTGTACACACTGCTCTTTCTTGCTTTCTCTTTGAACTCTTATTCACTTTTAGAAAACCATTTATTTGGAAAACTTTTTCTTACTTCCTCAGTTTGAGTCCAGATTTACCCGTAGGCGCGTCCGAATCCCTCAAACCAAGGCTCTGATACCAATTTGTAACACCGTGACTTTCAAAGCAAATTTTTTTTATTTAAATAATCAATTTAATATTAAAACACTTGTTTAAAATCTTATTCATTTTCGAATTACAAAGCATAGTTCCATTTCCATTTGAATAGACAACCAGGATCCTCCAAAATACAACTCTTTCCTCGGTGTGTACAATCGAGCCGATGCCAATCCGCGTTACTGAAAGAACCTGAAACAACATAACACAAATACTGTAAGCACGAAGCTTAGTGAGTTCCCCAATATACACTTACGCACATACGCCTTTCCAGGCCCGACCTTCCGGTCCATGTGTCTCAGGGGACTTCCGTCCCTGCTGGGTAAACCTTCCGGCCTTACCCACGCCGACCTTCCGGTCCATCACACATCATATCGCCTTCCGGCCCATAACATATTGCCTTCCGGCCCAGAATATAATCGCCTTCCGGCCCATAACATAATCGCCTTCCGGCCCATAACATACATAGCACATATAACATATAACATACCACATATAGCCTACATATCACATATCATATCCGACCTTCCGGTCACACAGTCAAACCCTTCCGGGTACAGTATAGTGAGAAGACTCACCTCGCGGACACTAGAAGATAGCAACTCCTAAAGTCCCTTGCACTTGATCCTCCGAGCTACAAGCTCCCTGTAACATCATATATCCCTTATTAATACTTCTATCTTCCACGCTAACTGACCCTAAGAAATCACACCAGTCAACTCTGGTCAACAGTCCATTGTCAGCTCGACTGGACTCGGCGAGTTCCCTGGCGACTCGGCAAGTCTGGTCGTCCTTCAATCCTCTAAGATTCCCCTTCTACTCGTCGAGTATCCTCTTTGACTCGACGAGTCACTCCTGGAAGAATCACGGGGCCACCCCGACTCCACTCGCCGAGTCTGAAGAACAACTCGGCGAGTCCCAGTGAATCTTCAAGCTACTCGCCGAGTCTGATCATCCGACTCGGCGAGTCCACGCCATGCACTCGATCAAACTGCTTCCTGAGATACATATTTTCCCGAATATACAAACATAGGACCTTCTGGACCTCTAAGGGGTACTAATACAGGGTTATAAACGTTGGATAACAACACAACAATCCATCTAATCTCCAAATGGGTTTCACAAACCCTAAATCCATGCACACATTCACATAACAGGAAATAATCCGAAAGGTTACCTGAATCATGCACTCTCAGTGTCCCCAAGCCTCAAAACGTGATTCCCTTGCTGTCCCATTAGCCAAAAACCTTCTCCTT
This sequence comes from Lactuca sativa, assembly GCF_002870075.4. Classification (NCBI taxonomy): domain Eukaryota; kingdom Viridiplantae; phylum Streptophyta; class Magnoliopsida; order Asterales; family Asteraceae; genus Lactuca; species Lactuca sativa. The sequence goes on along the minus strand of NC_056626.2, from coordinate 216,932,857 downwards.
CTTGGACAATAACTTCCTCAAATCACCAATGATCTTCAATCCTTGCTCTAGCCGCCCCAGTCGCCTAGGGTTCTCCCCAATCGATCAAAAGTCGTGAAATGTCGGCATAATAACCCTTATATACGACCCAATACTGAACGGCTAGGGTTTCTGCTGAACAGCGTCGACTCGCCGAGTCTATATCTGGACTCGTCGAGTCTAGTCGCGAACCCGCGACCAAGTCTGCGACCCTACTCGGCGAGTCTGGCTCCAACTCGCCGAGTCTCCCCTTTAAAACACCCCCAAAATGCAACTTAGCAATACTTGAGATTTTGGGCTGTTACAATTTCCATAGGATTTTCCTGGAATACCTCCTAAGAGACAGGTTGAGTTTAAGATTGACCTGGTACCTGGTGCGGCTCCGATAGCCAAGGCAGCAAATCAGTTGGATCCTCCATAGATGTAGGAGTTGTCTACGCAGTTGCAGGAGCTGCTACACAAAGTTTTTATCAGACCGAGCAGTTCACCATGGGGAGCCCCGATCCTGTTTGTGAAGAAGAAGGATGGGTCGCACCGTATGTGTATAGATTACCGAGAGTTGAACAAGGTAACGGTGAATAACTGTTATCCACTTCCGAGGATAGATGATTTGTTCGTTCAGCTTCAGGGAGCATCTTGGTTTTCCAAGATTGATCTACAGTCCGGATATCACCAGATGTGGGTCAGGGATGAGGATGTGCAGAAGACCACTTTTAGGACCCGTTATGATCATTATGAGTTCGTGGTGATGCCGTTTGGGCTCACCAACGCTCCAGCCGTGTTCATGGACCTGATGAACAACGTGTATAGGCCGATGATGGATCGGTCTGTGATAGTGTTCATCGACGACATCTTGGTTTATTCCAAGACTCAGGATCAGCACGAGGAGCACCTGAGAGAGGTGCTAGAGACACTGAGGAGGGAGAAACTTTTCACAAAGTTCTGTAAGTGTGAGTTTTGGTTGTGCGAGGTGTAATTCCTTGGACACCTCGTCAACCAGAAGGGTATACTTATAGATACGACCAATATAGAGGCTGTGATGCAATGGGAGGTCCCGAGGTCTCCATCTGAGATTCAAAGTTTCCTAGGTCTGGCAGGGTATTACAGGAGATTCATTCAGGATTTTTCCAAGATAGCAGTACCGCTCACTCGACTGACTAAGAAGTCAGTGACGTTTCGCTGGGGTCCTGAGTAGCAGTCATCATTTGAGACGCTCAGGTAGCGATTGTGCGAGGCACTGATTCTTACCCTGCCAGACGGAGTGGATGACTTTGTAGTCTAACGTGACGCTTCGATCACAGGTATGGGAGCGGTGTTGATGTAGCAGAGGCATCTCATAGCTTATGCCTCTAGACAGTTGAAGCCTCATGAGGCTAACTATCCGACGCATGATTTAGAGTTGAGGGCAGTGGTGTTCGCCCTCAAGATTTGGCGACATTACCTCTATGGGGTCCGTTGTACCATTTACACGGATCAAAAGAGTCTGAGGTACCTTATGGATCAGTCGAATCTGAACATGAGGCAGCGTCGATGGTTGGATGTGGTAAGGGATTACGACTGTGAGATCCTTTACCATCTGGGCAAGGCCAACGTTGTGGCCGATGCTCTGATCCGCAAGGCGGTGGCGGCCCCGATCAAAGATATACGTATGAGGATGACAGTGATTACACCATTGTTGGAGCAAATCAAAGAGGAATAGGTTGAGGGCCTGAAGGAGGAGAGGCAAAAGTGTGAGAGGATCGTGGGCCGAGTAGCTTCCTTTGATTATGATAGTCGAGGATTGTTGACCCTGCATGGGAGGGTCTGGGTACCATACTAGGGTAGAGTACGACATGTGTTGATGGACGAGGCCCACAAGTCTCAGTTCTCCATCCATCAGGGGGCGAAGAAGATGTATAGAGATCTTCGACCCAATTACTGGTGGCCCTGCATGAAGCGGGATGTAGCGTGGTATGTAGAGAGATGCATGACTTGCAGGAAGGCCAAGGCAGAGCACCAGAGACCCCACGACAAGATGCAGCCGTTGGATATTCCCATGTGGAAATGGGAGGATATCACCATGGATTTCATTACTAAGCTTCCCAGGACCGCACGTGGAGTTGATTCGATTTGGGTCATCGTGGATCGGTTGACCAAGAGTGCGCATTTTATACCGATCCTAGAGAGCATCTCGGCTGAGAAGTTAGTCGATATTTATGTGCAAGAGGTAGTGGCACATCATGGAGTGCCAATTTCAGTGGTGTCAGACCGAGACGTCCGGCTCACTTCCAAGTTTTGCAAGCGGTTTCATGACAAGATGGGTACTCGTCTTCATTTCAACACCACTTTCCACCCTCGGATGGACGCGCAGAGCGAGAGGACGATTCAGACTCTCGAAGACATGCTTCGGGCATGTGTCCTAGATTTCGGTGGCAGTTGGAATACGTATCTTCCATTAGCGGAATTTTCTCATAACAACAGTTACCACACCAATATTGACCGTCTTCCTTTTAAGATGCTTTATGGGAGGAAGTGTAGGACCCCAGTCTGTTGGGGTGAGGTCGGTCAGAGAGTCATGGGGACTACGGAGGTAGTACTCAAGACCACAGAGTTGAAACAACAGGTCCATAACAGGCTTCAGACTGCGCAGAGTCGGCAGAAGAGTTACGTCGATAAGCGGCGCTCAGACTTGGAGTTCTAGGTGGGCGATATGGTCCTCCTGAGGTGTCATCCTGGAAGGGTGTCATCCGATTTCGGAAGCAGGGAAAGCTGGGCCCCAGATTCATTGGTCCCTTTAGGGTTTTGGCCCGGGTGGGACGGGTTGCGTATCAGTTAGATCTTCCGGCAGAGCTCAGCCAGATCCACAACACTTTCCACGTTTCTCAGTTGCGGAAGTGCTTAATGGATGAGTCGACAGTAGTACCATTGGAGGATATTCAGGTTGATGGCAGCTTGAATTACATCAAGAGACCTATTGTGATCTTGGACGGGAAGACAAAGACCTTGAGGAATAAGGTGGTTCAGCTAGTAAAGGTGCAGTGGCAGCACCGCAAGGGCTTGGAGTGGACGTAGGAGCCCGAGGAGGAGATGAGAGAACACTACCCAGAGTTGTTTTCAGAGATATCAGACTTCAAGGGCCGAGTCTAAGATAAGTGGGGGAGAATTGTAACGCCCCGTTTCTAATACATAATTGATCTACTTTTATATCGTTTGTATTAGTGACTCGATGAGTGGCAGCCCTAACTCGTCGAGTAGATGCGAGGTTGGGACACGGGTTTAAGTAATCTACTCGCCGAGTCTGCGCTTGGACTCGACGAGTAGGCCGGTCTGGATGAAACCCTAATTAAAGGGTTGAAGTCCAGCCTCCATCACCTCTAAAGCATTTCTTTCGAACCCTAATTTCCCTTTTGGAAAACTTGAGCTTTCTTAGTGACTTGGAGGGTTTTTGGTGCATTGTGTATCTAGTACAAGAGTTGGAAGGAAGAAGGATCAAGGGAGAAGTATTAGATTTAGGAGCAACATCAGTTTCTCTTCACTTTCAGGTAATTAAGCTCAAAACTTGACTTGTGGTTTTATAGATTTTCTCCTTTGCCCCTTTATGGAGTTTTAGGGGTCAATAAGCTTGATCCTTAAGACTTGGACGTCCCAAGTCGATTCACCTTCAGATCTAGACTCTAGAACCGAGTTCATGGCATAAAGATGCAAGCTTTATGGCCATATTAACCCATGCACCCCTTTAAGGCCTCATTTTGGGTCCTTAAAGCTTATACTTCCATGCATGCATGTAAAGTTCATAACTTTACATGCTAGATCAATCTTAGAAGCCCATATCTACCTTTTGGATGGGAGTTGTACGCCAAAAATCGAGATTATAGACTTGGAAAATAGGCAACTCGACGAGTTGTTCTTGGAACTCGGCGAGTCCGGGGCTTCAGTCCCCAATCTGTTGTGGTTCAAAGGGACCCAACTGAGTGATAGCAAGCATTTAGACGAGTCCAAGGCAATCTCCTTACCCTATTACCCACAAGAACAGACTCAACGAGTTGTTCATACAACTTGGCGAGTCATAGTCTGGACGTGTTCATATGATGAAGATGAACTCGACGAGTTGTTCATACAACTCGGCGAGTTGGATGAAGAGTGACTCGAGGAATTAAAGAAGGAGAACTCGTTGGGTCTTTGCTAAGCTCGATGAGTAGAACTGGGTAGGGGGCAAAAGAAAGGATAAGGACTCGGCGAGTTGGCGGCTCAACTCGGCGAGTCAGGACAAGTGGAAGTTGACTTTGACCAGGGGTAAAATAGTCACTTTACCCTAAAATTTGTTATCAGTGTTTGATTAAGTGTCTTTATGGGAATTGTATTCGGGGAGTCACCGGAGCAGTAGTCAGACAGTTCCCGATCAGCGTTTCCGCAGTCAGCCTTACGAGGTGAGTTTCCTTCCAGTAGGAACGGGTCTACAGCCATAATCCCGACCCGTTTAGATAGCAGTAGTTCAGTATGCTTGATGTCTTTGTGATTCAGGCATGTCTATGTGTTATGTGTTCCGGGCTGCGGTCCGATGCAATATGCAGTATAAGTGTTATTGTTATATGTTATGATTATTTTATGTTATGTTCAGTCAGTTCTAGACTCCGGTCTGATGCAGTGGGCAAGGCCTAAGTCAGTTCCGGACTCCGGTCCGATGCAGAGGGTGAGACCCTAGTTAGTTCCGTACTTCGGTCCGATGCAGTGGGCAAGGCCCAAGTTAGTTTCGGACTTTGGTCCGATGCAGAGGGCGAGGCCTTAGTCAGTTCTGAACTTCAGTCTGATGTAGTGGGCAAGGCCCAATATGTGCTTTATTTGTTATTGCATGGTATGTGGTAGTTTAGAGGATCTCAATAAGCTTCGTGCTTACAGTTTTAGTTTTGGTTTCAGGTACTTCAGCTAGCAAAGGGAAGGGCTCGGGATGATGGCATGATACACACCACAGTTTTAGCCTAGGAGTTAGACTCTGATATATTGACATGATTTGACAGCAGTTTGATATGAGACATATTTTATGACATTTTGAGGCACATAACTTATGCTTTTCTTATATGACATTTGGATATTATGGTTTTAGTAATATTTTCAAACGAAATTTTTGGCTTATATTTTTGGGTTGTTTCAGTTTTGATGAAGTTTTGGTTGAGATGTTAAGCTCGACGCTTCGTTAATGGTGGGAATTCTTTAACTATTAGTTTAAATGGGTTTAGAACACCATGTAATTGCTAATTCATCATTAAATGATTGCTAATTCATTATTAAATGATTGCAATCCATCAACCAATTGTGAAAATAGGTGATTCAAACTTTGGGTGTATGTATGAGTTTTATGTTGGCAATGATGAGTTGTATTATAGCAAATAGTTGAAGATTTGGATTTAAGTATGTAAGTATATAGATGATTGGATTTGTTAATATCTAGTATGGAATAAAGTCTTAATATGAATCCATAAGAGTTTTATGCAATTAAATCAATTATTTCAGATGAGAATGAGAATTATGATTCCCAGTGAAAATCCATGAGAGTTTTAAAGAAGAACTTAATGATTAGATGAGGATTAATATAAGGATTGTCTTCAATTAAAGTCATAATTCATGAATTAATTGTTGGATCATTAATGATTGATTTATCAAAAATGTCTAAAGGATTTTGAAGTAAAAACTATGGAATCAAGTTTATTAAAGATTTTAAGTATAAAATAATCAATTTCAACCCTTGAATGCATGTATTTGATTACTTTAATGTCATTTAAGATGTATAGTACGGTAATTATGAGGTTTTATGTGGTTTAGAACTATGAGAACCTTTGTCATTGAGAGCTTAGTGGCTAATTACGATGCTTAAATGTCATTTTGTGCTTTTATATAACTCTTACCACATCTAAAGGTCTTAAAGATCTATTTATAATGAAGAAATGACTTAATTGAGTATATATAGGGTTAACAACATTTTTCATCCATTTGGGTCATTTGGTTAAGTTTGGTAGCCCATCAGAAGCCATTTGTGCAAAATACAATGCCTAAATGATAAAAACTTTACATTTATGGTTAGAGCTGTAAACGAACTGAATGTTCAATGAACTATTCGTGAAATGTTCAATGGGAAGTTTGTTTATGTCAGTTTATCTAATAAACGGATGAACATGACCAATTGTCTCGTTCGTTCAATTATGTTTGTGAACATTTCGTTTATGTTGTCCGTTTACATTCGTTTATGTTCATTAATACAAGTTATTTTTCTATGTTTATATTTGCTTAACTGTGGTTGATTAGATTACTATATTATATGTCCATTTTATGTTCATATATGTTTTTTTTACATTTGTTCGTTTATGTTCGTTTACCATGTTCACAAACATAAGCAAACGGACATGAACAATGTAATTTGTTAAATGAATGAACATGAACAAGAAAACTCATTTGTTTGTCTGTTCGTGTTCATTCATTTGTTCAGCTAACCTAAACGATCGAACATGAACAATCTCTCGTTCATGTTCGTTCGATTCGTTTACAACCCTATTTGTTGTGACTTGCACTTTGCCACAAGATGTGCTGTGACATGTGTGGAAAAATCTAAAATCCACTTGACCTAGCATTTGATCTCTGGTTGCACCCAATTTATAAATATAAGCGTATAGGATGGATATAAACTGCACCCAATTTATAAATATAAGCGTATAGGATGGATATAAACTACCGGAAGGTGTCACACGTGTCAAGAACCCTCTAGGGGTATTTGAGTCAATTTACAATAATTTATTATTAGTAACAATAAGTGGTGCTTAAAAGGAGAACTTGGATTAATAAGATAAGAATAACTTAGATTTCTCCATAAGGTGAGTATTACTGAATACATGTCACATGAAATGAATTATAATGTTTTAAAATGTACAAGTGTTTTAAATGATGTATGATTACTTGCTAAGTGTTTGTTCCATATGCATGCATCTATTTGTGGATTGCAGGAAACAACTTTTTACAAAGAGTTTTTAATAATGATTAAAGAGTAAATAAGTTAAATATTTTCAATGATTTTAAAAAGTTTTTTATCATGAATTTGTATGCATTTGTGACAACACGAAATTTCCATTTTGTACGAACATTATCAATTCAATAGAAGCTAGACCAGTTACAGTGAATTTCAGACTTTTCCGAATAAGTTTGAGTATATTAGTGTTTACGTTTAAGGAGATATCAGGAGAGTGGATGCACTTGGGTTAGTGAAACTCGAGTATTTCAAAACTTCATAATATTAGAGTTCATTTCCGGAATAAAAATATTTTCTGCCAAAAATATCTCAGGACTATAAATAGATTTCTGAACCACATTCATTCATTATTCACATTTCCAACTAGAGAAAAGCCATTTTCTCTCTCACGGATCTTCGGGTTTTCGCCCCAAATCGTGATTACACTTCTCTAGTTGTCTTATAATGCTTATTATGTGCTTAATAACTTAGTTTACATATCAAATCTGTGAGATTCGGGAGTTTACCGCCCAAGAACGTTCTTGGAGAGTAAACTCCAATATGAGGCTTAAATGCCACCTAGTCTTTTCCCCATGATAAGTGACGGACTTAAGCTTAATTGTAAGTGTATTTAGGACTAGAATCCAATCAAAAACACCAAGATTAGGGTGTTCACGGCTCAAGAAGTTCTTGGACCGTGAACTCCAAAATCAAGGGCCAAAGAGTGTGTTAATCACTCCTAAAGCCTTGGACATTAAAACCTATTTGATCCTAGCTAATTTGTGGACTTTAAAACATCAAAGACACCTCCCCAAAGAGAGTTTATGGCCCTGGTAATGTTCTTGGGCCGTGAACATAAATCAAGGGCACCAAAGTGTGCCTAGGACCTTCATTAACTTGAAACAGATGCCTAGAAACTATCCTACTTGTGCTTGGGGCTTGAAAACATAAAAACACCCATCCCGTGAGAGTTTACGGCCGTAAACTCCAAGGGAATTGGCCTTGGGGCCGTAAACTCCTCAAAGGAGTGTTTCTATGCCCTAAACTACCCAAAGAACTAAACCACCAAGTAGAACTTATTCTAGAAATCAAATAACACTTCAAAACACCAAATGACATCAAGTTTGGGAGTTCACGGCCGTAAACTCAAGGGTTTACGACTGTAAACTCCTTGTGTGGAGTTTATTGAAGACTAAACACATATACAAGGCCCTTGGAAACTTTAAACCCCTTTAGCCTTGTCCCACAACAACCTAGAAGCAACCCTTAGGACTTATAACACTTATACAAAGTGTTTACATGTTCTAGAGTGTCCCAACAAATTTTATTGGTTATTATTTGGCTAATTAGTTATATATATGCTCATTATATGATAACTAGGCTCGTGCGTGTGAACAAGTCTCCGTTTGCCACCTAGTATAGTATCTGGCACTTCAATCCAATCCACTCACCACAAGTGAGTTCATACCCCTTTAATTAACCTTTGAAATACTTTTAAATGTTTTAAATGCTTTAATGGGGGGGGGGGGAATACAAGTTAAATACTTATAGTTATTACATCAATCACATGTGATTAATAACTATAAAACCAATGATTTTATCACTGTTCAAACTGTTTATCAAACTGCTTTACTTCAAAATGTTTTACAAACTCTTTTCTTACCAAATAATTTTATTTAAACTTTGTTATACTTCTTATAAATTGCATGCCCATATATGTATATATATATATATATATATATATATATATATATATATATATATATATATATAAGAAATGTTTAAAGGGCTTAGGAAGGCCATCCGTCCTATTTCCTTTTTCTCGATTTGGATGTGGTCTGGTGGGATTTCGGATAGCCGTCCAAAGGCCGTTTAAATATTAATTATATATCAAGCGTACATATATTGACATAAAAGTACTCCCATATTCATGCGTATTAGTTACATCATTAGTAAGTTACCATCGGGGTAACACAGGATCATACTACTACAATTTTTAGATCAATGAGTCAGTTCATTCATGAGTCAATACTTATTACTATGAGTACATATACAACTATACTAGAATGAGTACATATACAACTATACTAGAAAGAGAACATATACAACTATACTAGAAAGAGAACATATACAACTATACTAGGAAGAGAACATATACAACGATACTAGAACAAGTAACATTACATTACATATACATGAATACGTTAACAATTGTGATCCACTGTATCGAAGCATGCCTTAAATGTCATGGCCCGAGTTGTAGCCAGAATTCTCTTGGAGGGAGAGCGTGAGTTTGCGTATAGATCTATACTGGATTGACTATCCTACACCTTGCTGCTAGCTACAGCCGGACCTGCAGGTATGCGGGTGCCAAACGTCATTCCGTTTTACGACCATTTGTACGTCGTTGTTACCAGTCAATAGTATGGTGCAATTAATCACATGATACCTTAATATAAATCCGGTTTAAGGTAGTTAGTAAAGCAGTAGTTCCTATAATACAACACTACAGTACTACAATAATTTACCCATTACATATATTTAGTGATTATTTCACTTAAACATTAATGTACAAACAATATTTTGTTAATGATAGTTACACTTGAGAAATTACACACTTTTACAACAAACGAACATACAAAACAGTTAAGCCTTGGTAGAAGGCTACTTTAATAGAAAATATAGGTTTTTCTGAGAGATTAAAACTTTTACAAACATATACATACATTTTACAAACTTACACTTGAGACATGTTCAAACGTTTTGATAACAAACACCGACACTAAAATACTTATGAACTCACCAGCTTAATGCTGATAAACTCTTTCAAAATAACTTGTATTCTCAGGTCATCAGTAGACAGGTACCGAGGCCAGCTTTTGAGACGATGGAGCGCATCCAAGACTCATCTTATTATTTTGATTTACATTATTTTTGGTGTCTATAACTGTACAGAACACGCTTGTATTAAAATTATAGATTTAATGCAATGGATGATGTTGTTTGCTTGTTTACTTTTACTGTGTTATGATACTTTACATGACGTCCTCCGCCCCAGAACGTTTCCGCCGTTCTTGGTTTTGGGGTGTGATAACATTCATGTAAACCTGGGAAAATAATAGTTTTTCCTTCCAAAGTTAAGGGACAATTTTAAAATTTTGCCAAACCAAGAAGACTGGGTCTACCTTTTGTCCCACTTATTAAGCACTTCACAAATAAGCTTGTTAGGAAGTAAAGTGGATAATAAGTAAAACTAAAAGTATATAGGATATATTATTTACGTGGTTTAGTCAAGGTGACCTACATTCACAAGCATGAGGGGAGTATTCCTTAGAGTAATTTACACGAATGGTCCCTATGGTTTGGGGTAATTTGCGTATTTGGTCTCTAAATTATTTGATAATCAACCTTAGGATAACATTCTTCCCATAGGAGTTCCTCATCTCAGCCAAAAGTTTAAACTTGAGATCTTCACTCCATAACTCCAAACAACTCCTCAACCAACTCAAGGTGAGCTTCATACCCCACCTTTTTCAATGTTTTAATGTTTTTGGGGGAGAGTACAAGTCAAATCTTGCCTAAATACATGAATAATTGCATGTATACGTATGTTTGTATGTGTGTGAAATATTATTAAATTATTATTTTAGTAATATTCTCATGAACGTAAGATTTCACAACTTCATAAAGAACAAAGGATACTTTGTGTACAAAAGAGCCTCCCAACTATGGGGTGTGTCCAACTTAATCCCTTTATCTATGCTTTCATGCCTATAGATAAAAGTTATAAAAATGGACCTTGATAAGTGGACACCATTTCTAGTAATTTTCGAAAATGGAAACTTTGTGACTATTTGCAAACTATCAGGGAGTATTTTATAAATATTCGATATAAAAGTTTGGAATCAAGAACTAGTATGTTACCAAGTATAAACCACCAAATTTTTATATCAACAAACATAAGGATTTATTTTAATATTTGCTTAAACAAGTTGTTGGGCAAAATACTTTGAAAATGACTAAAGTATGGACATAATAATATTTTGGATCATTTTTGACCAAACATAAATACAAGGGTTATCTTGGAATATTATGTCATACTCAAGGCTTTTACCATATTAACAAACTACTTGTGATTATTTATGAATATTTAATATGTATAATTATATCAAAGAAAACATATGAAAACAAAGTTTCATGACAAAAATATTTGCATGTCATAAACTGCTGTAATAAAACCTCCAAGAACAGAAGTAATGTTCTATATGTCATAAAACAGAAAATGCGTGTCATAACCGGCAGTTATAAATTTATACAAATTATAATTTGACACTTTTTCTCTTGACTAAAATGACTTATTTTTCAATAAACGAAAAGGAACGAACACGAGCACCCAGTTAACGAGCACAATCAACGATATGGAACGAGAACAATATCTCTATTAAATGAGTACAGATTTCATTATTTATCTAACAAATAATAGATCTCTAACGATTGCTCAAAAGGTTGTTGTAACAACGTAAATTTTCAAAACAATTTTTCATTTTTAAAACATACTTTCAATCATCAAAAACAATATCAAAACATAATATATCCAATGTTATCATAACAAAACAATTCCCAGAATCTCCAACATAATCTCTATGAGTGTGTACGGATCATGTCGGCGCCTTCCCACGTTCCTCGCTAGTACCTGAAACACATATCATAACAACTATAAGCATAATTGCTTAGTGAGTTCCCCAAAATACCACATACCACACATACGCCTTTCCAGGCCATAACATAGTAGGATCTTCTGATCCATGTGTCTCAGGGACTTTCGTCCCAAATTCCGGTAGACCTTCCGGTCCTACCCGTATCGACCTTCCGGCCCGTAACCTCTTGACCTCCCGGTCCATAACCTCTTGACCTCCCGGTCCATAACCTCTTGACCTTCTGGTCCATAACACACATAACATATATAGCACATACATATCACATAATAACATACAGTTCATACATCTCATAGCATATAAGACCTTCCGGTCACACATTGGTACCCTTCCAGGTACAGTATAGTGAGAAGACTCACCTCAACGAAGTCGGATAAACTCTCATGCTCAACGTCCTGACTTAGTCCCCTCCTATTATTCAAATAACATCCCAATGATAATTCTCTCATGATCTCCTCTTACAAATTGGGTAGAAGGCCATTCTACCCTTCCCTGAACTCTCCTGAATCAGCCTTGACCAGAACCCTAAAGTCAACGAAGTCAAAGGTCAAACTTTGACCCGACTCGTCGAGTGCACATAGGTGACTCGGAGAGTCCATGCGGGTTTTCTGAATCCTTTCAGCCTCTCTTGACTCGTCGAGTCATCATTCCACTCGACGGGTTACACCTGTCACGAATCGTGGGGCAACCCCGACTCGACTCGTCGAATCCACTTATGGACTCAGCGAGTTGCCGCCACGCTCAAACTCAAATGACCTTCTGAGGTCGGACCTGTTCCTCTAATCCATAGATCTAACCTTCCCAAGCTCAATAAACACGTAAAGGTTCGATCTTGATACTCATGCAATGTCCAAATAACTCTACTTGAAGAAATAGCCCCAAATACAACATCCGAAGTCCATTTCTTCCATTACTCAACATAAAGCAAGATGGATAACATTCTATGGACCACTATGGGTCTAGATCTGAAGTCCAGACATGATAAGGAACCATATTCCCAACCAATCAACCCAATAAAGGGTATAAGAAACCCTAGATCCATGGATTCTTTAACAAAACAGGAAGAAGATCGATATTCTACCTCAAAGATGATGCCCTCTGCTTGAAATCCACAAATATGCAACCTCCTTGGCCTCCTCTAAGCTGGAATCAACTTCTTCTTGCAAAACCAACCCACAAAGGTCAAATGATGGCTTCTTCTCTCTCACAAACACTCAAGCGCTATTAGGGTTCCTCTCAAGGGTCTGGTAGCCGCAAATGGTTGCTATAAGGGTCCTTAAATAGGTCCCAAACCCAAGAAATTAGGGTTTCATTAAACAGCATGGACTCACCGAGTCCACTCATGGACTCGCCGAGTCCCTCATTAAATCAGACCAAAAGATGCGTGATCCCACTCGATGAGTCTGAGCTCCTACTCGCCGAGTCCCTTTCACAAATTCACTAAAAATACTTAACATAGGGTACCTGGGAATCCGGATGTTACAGTTGTTAATATTCTAGTCAGAAAAATCTCAAAAGTACCTAAATATAAAAATATTAGTGTATGTCTAAAGTCCTGTAAGAGGTTATAGCCAGAGTCTCCTGGAGGGAGAGTGAAAATTTGTGAATAGATCTATATGGGGTTGACACCTCACACCTTCGTTGTTCGCTACAACTAGACAGGCCATTCTACGGTGACAAATGTCTTTTCCAAAACTAGGGCGCCTAAGAAACCTCATAAATAAATTTTGGCATGTTGTGTTGACTGTCCTACACATGATAGGTGATGGTCTGCATTTGTTGTGTTGATTGTCCTTTTTCATCGCGTAGAATGTCCACAATTGCCATGTTGATTCTTTCTCCTAACAAGTATAGAGTAGTAATATTGCTATTTTACAAATTAAAAAGCGTAAGGACTCTATGGAAAATGTTTGTAAACGGCTTTGAAAACGATAAACTAACCCACACACATACATAGTTGGAACTAGAACTCACGAATATTTTATAGCAGAAAATATAGGATTTTCTGGAGAAAACAATTTTCTACGATTTCGATAACGATAAACTAGAACACACACTCAATTTACTCGATAAGAGGAACAAAATTTTCAACCATATTCTCTTTTTGAAAATAAGGGATTTTTCTGGAAACGGTTGATTATTACTATTCAAAAGAACTATTCTCGGGCACAACTCGCTTTAACAAATTACAATACTTTTCAAAATCACTCCTTATAAGGATGAACAAAAGTAATGACATACATACATATATGCATGATTTTCAATGCAAGACTTCAAACGATTTCATAGAAAATATTGGATTTTCTGAAAGTACAATGAGACTGATTCTAAACAAGTGTAAACGATTTTATACAAAAATGCTTATGAACTCACCAACTTTTTAGTTGACGCTTTTCAAAACGACTTGTATTCTCAGGGATCTAGTAAGCAGGTAACAAGGGACGCAGATGCAGGACCAATTAGCTATAGTTTGGATTTTCTGCTTATGTCTCTTTTGTGTAATTTGAAAGACAAATACAATATGTAAACAATGTAAGTTTGTCATCTCAATGTATGATGTTTGGATTGCTTTATTTCATTTGTATTCAATTGTTATGATACTACACAGTGAGGTCACCCACCTCCGGACGTTTTCGTCGTCTGGTCCGGGGGTGTGACAGTGTGTGTGTGTGTGTGTGATATGATATATAAGTCATGCATAACATTTTGGACTCGATAAATTTGTTTTGTATTTTACCAAAACGTCAAAATTTATATTTTATAAACTAGTTTATAAAATATATAAACTTTGTCTTCTGTTTGTTCTAATTTTCAAAATACGCACAAGAGAAAATAAGGAATGGATTGTTTATTATCTTAATGAAAAGTATGGCTAGTCTTACAAGCATGGGGTACATGTTTGTCTAAAGTGATAAAGTGCTAAATGGTTAAGGACTTGTAAACTTTTTTTTTAGCTTTAAAGACCAGCTTCATGAGGATTTCATTTTGGTTCCTCCTTTGGCACAAAACCATAAGTTTGTAGAGGATACACACACTCTTTCACTTTTGTTCATTCTTGGAAGAGAACTTGCATTCTTTTCTCTCTTAAAGTTCATACTTTGATTATGAACTTTATGCTTAAGAGATTAATAGTTTTATACAAGACTAGCATCTTAAATCAAGTTGGCAACATGTTGGTGTCTCAAAGGTTCCATAATTTCCATCAACTTCCAAGCCTCTCTTAGAGGATCCAAAGTCTACAAAGGTTGTTAAACTCTTATTCTTCTTTGGTGTTTGTTTTCTTTCCAAACGTTGCAAGAAGATCCATGGTTGGTTATAATTAGTTTATAGTTGTTCAAGAATTTTAAAGTCGTTCATTGCTAAAATCTTTTTTTGAAACTGATTTTTGAATAAAATATCAACAATTGGTATCAGAACCATCCTTGCAAGTTTGGTTAGATTTTATGATTTTTGGATATCTTAGTTTTTGGAAAATATGGATAACTTGTTTTTGAAAGAAAATGAGTTCATACATATTTTCTATGACAATTGTATAATTGTTATTTTTTTTATGGTAAATGTCATTGTAGCTCAACACTTTATGAGAGTGTTGTATGTTGATGAATTATTAACTTTAAGAAGCTTTTTTAATCTTTTGCAAGCAATGAGTGTTTTCTAAAGTGGGAGCTTCTACAACAACATTACAAGAAGACTTTTGGTCCTTTTAAATGTCCCTTTTAGTAATGGACTTAACATATTTTGTGTTGACTCACAAAAAATATCATTAGTTGGTTATATTTATGCACGTATATTTTATGAATGATTGTGTTGTTTATTTTTATGTGTGACAACCGTCAATTTTCACTCTAGTCAAAGTCAAATAAAGTCATCAAGTCAAACCGGTCAACCTAGCTAACCTTAGCATATTAGGGTTTACATTACGTTACTACTGTACAACTCGCTATTTTAATAAGAAGTTATCACTTGGAAAGTTCGTACATTCTGAATTCTTAAACCCTACTCAGGGTAAGTGATGAAACTACTTGGTAAAATCTTATTCCGTACCCCTCGGGGGCGTATAACATTCATAACAAGGCAAAATGGGGTTAACAAAACTTGCGTAGCGAAGCTAAACATCCAAAAAGGTCACAAATGAGTCTCTCTCAAAACTCTCTCGCTCTATCTCTCTCTATCTCAAATCTCTCCCAAATCTCTCCAAGTATGAGAAATCTCTCCCAAATCTCTCCAAGTATGAGAAATCTCTCCCAAATCTCTCCAGGTATGAGAAATCTCTCCTAAATCTCTCCAAGAATGAGAAATCTCTCCCAAATCTCTCTAAGCATGTGAAATCTCTCCAAGAATATGAAATTTCTCCCAAATCTCTCTCAAAATTTCTCTCAACTTTTTATATTCACTCGGGGCAATCCCGACCCTTAATTTAGTCAAAAAGAACTCGAAAACGGAAGTTATGCGAAAAACAGCTTTAGAAAGTCGAACCCTCTTAAGGAGTCGAACCCTCTTAAGGAACCGAACTCATGAGGACCGAAACTGGCATGGACCGAGACCTCCACAAGAACCGAACCCAAAGGTCCCATCGGACCGAACTACCAATCGCTTCTAGCCTACTTCGCCTTCGGTTCCTTCTGATGGCTTTGCCTGTGACGCTCGGACCGAACCCTTCTCTCGGTTCTCATGCATCAACCGAACCATCCTCTCGGTTCTAAGCACCTAAGGACCAAACCTTCGGCGCTAAGCTCGGAATTTCGCAGATTTTGCCCTTCTTCCCGGTTTTCGACCCCGACTTTGTTTTAAGCTCGTTTTTCGTGATTTTAACGCGGGATTTTCACCCAAACTTGTGTTTTGACTTAAGAGTCCCTATATTATCATATGTTAATCACATTTTGAGGAGGGGGATCCTAAACTAAGTACAATATCTTTTGGGTAAGATATGGTGTTGGAGTGTTGCCTTTATTTAGAGTATGACACAAGTTAACACCCATACCCTCATAGGACAACCCTCAGTCACTATTCCTCCCTATCTAGTCAACTATTTGTCCTTTGACACCCCTCCTCCAGCTGCATAGCTTCATCAAAATCTGGCAACTCTCATATCTCCTTCCACTTTACTCACTCTCTCTCTCACCAAAAAGCAAACACCTCTCTCTCTCTCTCTCTCTCTCTCATTTTCCCTATCTAGAACTCGAGATTTCAAGGATGTTCTTGAGATTTTCACTTCAGTATTGGTAAGTATATTCATCCTACATTTGAATACTCTACACTCCTTCACTCAAATCATGAATCTCTTATACAAATATCGTCATATTGTGCTTAGGATCTTCGAATCTTCAAGTATCTCCCAAGTGTTCTTGATTTGTAAACCTTTCTTCTTCCACCTTCATCTCAGGGAATAACTCAAGGTGAGTTCATACCCCTACATTTTCATGTTTTCTTCAAGTTTTAGGGGGGGGGGGGGGGGAATACAAGTTAATACACCAAAAACTTAACTAAATTCAAACAACAGCTTTCATCAGAAACGTTGAGTCCTATTCACAGACTATTTTGACCAACTTAGACTTAATATCTTTCAAAACTGTTTAATATGCAAATATTTCAGGTTCATACCTTTAAAATCACTACTTGCACATACTCATATGATTTTTCTACAATTTATGGTGATTTTTATAAAACTGTCTATCACTGTAGCTATGAATTCGGACCAATATGTGAATATGAACGTTTTCACACCAGTTAGAGACATCTAAAAATCATAATTAAATTTATGAATAAACTAGACACATTTTCTAAACTCTCAGAGTTTACGGATCTAGTTTTCGATTTCATATGAATTTTCTGTGATTTTTCTAAATCAGTGCAAAAATGGTAAAAATGAATTTACAGTTTACAACTTTCATAACACTTTGTAACATGTTGAGCAAAGTGTTAAGCCTTGATGACTTAATATTTTGCATGTATTTTCTGTTGTGATAAAATTATATAACAGAAAAATGGACATTAAATTGTAAGAATCCATTATTTTTACAAGTATTAAAAGATGAGGCATAATAAACATAATTATGTTTTTGCTATACAATCTACTTACACAAAAAAGGTTACTATACATTACGAACATTTTGATAAACTATAATTGGTATAGTTTATGTTTCATATACATTACAAGCAATTAGGATAAACTATAACAAGTCATAGTTTATGTTTCATTTACATCACACCATGAGAGAGTACATCTCGACAAAAGGGGTTTTCAGTTCACTTTACGTAAATCTGTTAATGAATAAATTTGTGAGACATTCGCTTCTCGTAACTTCTAAAGTAACGAAATCAAAAGTCCTGTAATTGTAACCAGAGTCTCTTGTAGGGAGAGCGTGATAGTTGTATATAGATCTATATTGGGTTTGACAAACCCACACCTGAGCTGCATGCAACAGCTAGACCGGCATGTCTGGGGTGACAAATTTCATTTAACTTTGCGACGCCTGAAGAACGTCGTATACAAGGCCGATTGAGTCATAGCATGGTTATAATAACTCACATGGGGTATTAACAAAATATATGATTTACGGGATTTTCCTTCAATTAAACGAGTTTAAGTCGATTTTAAACTTGCATAAATTTCAACTTATATGGAAAATACTATTACATTATTAGTTTTGGCATTTAAGACTATAATACAATTTAAAAGGAAAATATTGGATTTTTCTGGAACAAACATTACTTTTACAAAGAAAGGGTTTCAACATTTCATTCAAAAGCTTATGAACTCACCAACTTAATTGTTGACACTTTTTCAAAACTACTTGTATTCTCAGGTAATTAGTAAAACAGGTAAACAACTGCTTTTGAGCACTACAAGAAAAAGGCCCTTTTACGACGCGCAAACCACGACACTCGTTGTTTTATGTTACGCAAAAGAGAGTGACATTAAAAATGTGTCATCTCTTCAAAAAAATTTAGGATTTAGGTCACGCATTATTACGTGCCGTTAAATTAGTGTCTCATGTAAAAAAATTAAAAACACGGAGGGCACTTTATAAAAAATGTGCGCCCTCTGTGAATGTCGCTTTATATATTTTTTTTAAGGAACGCGCGTCTCTCTTCTCTTCTAAGAGGGAAAATGAAATCCCAAAAAATTTTGAACCCCGCTTTTTCTCCTACATTCGTATCGATCAGTTCTCTAACATCTATCTCATCTCCTTCGTCTCCGCCCCTCACCCACCTCCACTACCTCCAACCCACATCGACTCTTTAAGTCTGCACAACGTAGCTAGGGCTTTTTTTGATCGGAGGTTATGGTGAGGAGGAATTTGGGGAAAACAACGAGGATGAGGAGGAGGAAAAAGGTTAATTATCTGATTTCGTTCCTGTTGGTGTTGATTTTCTCATTGATGTTCGACGTCTTCTCCGGTGGTGATGGTCGTCGGACACGTTACGGTTTTGTTGAAGGCGTCGTTGGAAAAAGCAATGGAGGTTCTGGTGCGATTTTCTAGATTACCGGTGGCGGTATTGGTGCTAGTGGTGGCTCTGGCTCCCAATCTATTAGTCATCGTGGATTCATTTGCGATCAGTTCTATTAGTCGTTGCTTCCTCATCATCATCCTCACCAATTTCTAGGTCAGTTCCCTCATTCCTCTTTCCTCCCCTTTCCGGATCTCGATCTCCAACTACTATCTTTTACTCCAAAAAAATGCACTGATCTCTTGTTTCTCTACTTGCTTAGCCGATATGTTCTAGGTTTTTTACTTATGTATTCAATACACCTACCTTTCACCCGATATTGTATTCCTCTTTTTTTTCTTCAAGTTTCCAAGGGAAGAACCCCGATTTTACAAGCCCAAGGTGTGATTGCACTAAGGTATGAAAAGGATGTTTCTACCCTACCCTATTTCTTTAGTCGTTCAACAAATAACAGGGCAGGCAATTTCTCATTCATATATCGACTTCATCTTCTCTATCAAGAAAAAGGCTTATGATTTTTCCCTTTCAGCTTATAGCTATTGGCTTAGAACTAGCTGCTATTTGGGAAGCTATCTGTCAAGCACATGTTTGAGTTTGTATTCACACCATTTGATGATGCTAGTAACCCTATCATAGCTCAGGTAAAGATGTTTAAATTAAATCCAGTTATCTTAATTCTTAACATTAAAGAATCAGATAATCATAATCATACTAAAAACCCCTTTAATTTAGTGTTTACAATTTTAATTTGACTTTTTGGATTTAAATTTTTTTAGGCAGCTTTCAACGTAGTATATATTTTAGCACTATAACTTTTTATATATATGTTATTTTTTTTTCAGGTGTGGACATTGTAAAAAGCTTGCACCTGAATGGAAGAAGGCTGCAAAGAATTTACAAGGAAAGGTGAAGCTTAGACATGTGAACTATGATGACGAAAAGGTATTCTTGAATTTCTATTCTTTTTATCTAAAACAATATTATTATTTTTTATTATTACTAACTGATTATGTTTTTTTTTCTTTCAGTCTTTAATGAGCAGGTTTAAGGTACAAGGGTTCCCAACTATATTAGTATTTGGTGGAGATAAAGAGAGCCCAATCATTTGCCCTTGTTCAACTAGAAACAAATGTTGCTCCTCCTGAAGTGATCGAGTTGACTAGCTCAGTGAGTTTTCCAAATCCCTTTTATAATTTTTCAGGATTTCCCTTTTTGCCCCTAGTAAAATCATGAATTTTCCATTTTAGGATGTGATGGAAGAGAAATGTGGTTCAGCTGCCATCTGTTTTGTTTCCTTCCTCCCTGATATTTTGGACTCTAAGGCTGAGGGAAGGAATAAGTATATAGAGATTCTTTTATCAGTTGCTGAAAAGTTCAAAAGGAGTCCTTACAGGTATAAAAATTTGATTATAGCATTTACTTATATAAAAATAAGAGTAAATTACAAATTTGGTCCCTATGTGGCTATGCTTCACTCAAAATCTCAATTGTTCCTGGATACAGGAAACACTTCAGGCTTCTCCCCTTTGGAGTTCAACCAAAATTAACATATGATGAGATGAAAATTCTTAGAAGCTAGACTCGGAAGGCCTTTACCATCCTCTTATTTAAACACACATTTTTATAACTTCCCCCATTGTTCGTTTGATAGAGCTTAATCAGAGGCATTAAACAGGTATGCCTTAATGTCTTCTGGCTTCTTCTGACGATTTTCTCTTTTTCTGTAGTTAAATTGCTGGATATGCTTCACTTTTTATCATGAACTAAGTTCAATTTAATTTGAAGAATGTAAAGACCTGATGATTGCTTTCTTCTGAAATGTGATTGAGTAGACTGAATGTGTTGCCCCCAAACAATTTACTTAACATTACTTTTAATTACATATTCACTAATTTTGCTGTTTGTTCCTCATATAAGATAACAACTTATCTACTACTACAGATGATTGTATTATTCATCCAACCAAATGGGCTTTCATCACCAGGGGCTGGTTATGCAAAGTTTCTTCTCCAAATAGTTATTCTTATTTAATATGTTCCCAGATTATACCGATTCCTGCCTCTTCTTGCTGGACAATCTTCAAGTGGATTTATATCTGATGTCGGGGGCAAGGAAGGAATTTCAGCAATGGAACTTATTCCATCTAATGGAGGAGATGCCTGAGGAGGGGCATTTTCAGGGGCATTTTTGGAAATATGAAGTTTTTCCCATATATCAGAACAATTAGTCTTCCAAAAATTCATAGAGGGACTTCCCTCATTTTACCTGTGTATGTGTTGCTATGCCCCTCATTTGAGCCCGGCTACTTTGTAGGTTGGCTATTTGTTGTCTAAGCCTGATCAATTGGCGTGCTAAAATCTTTGTTGCTGCGTGATCAAACCACATGTTACTACTTATGAATAGTGAGACGTAATAAAAAAAACTTAGGAATCCTAATTTAAGTAGATCTTTATTTCACACCAATTGTTTGATGATATGCCTTAGTGACAATGTGTATGATTTTTTTTCTTCTTATATGATAGTTGTCTGAGATTGTATCATATTCATATGTAGCATTGAGTTTCTTTTTTTTGTTTGACTTGTTTCAGATTACGAAGTTCCCATTTCCTACTCCCCCAGAAGCTAAATCATTGGTTGAAGCAGAGGTTTGTTTAAAGTCTCTTGAAGCTAAATCATTTTGTATACTGTAATGCAGATTTTGACAACGTTAAAGAGGAATTTATGCATACCAATAACATGCAAAATACGCCTCTTGAACTCAACTGGAGATATGTAGAATTGGCCAGACGAATTGAAAAAACTGGGGTTTCTACTATTGTTGTTCATGGAAGGTAATAATTTATAAAAAATTGATTGAATTATGTCTGTTTTTCATTGATTTATAGGGGCGTTTCTTTTTGACTTAATACATACACACTTTAATGTTTGCCCTATATTCAAATATCAAATTCTAAGGCCTAGAATTTACACACAATAACAGACAGTAGGTAAGTGTCACATAGAAGGGTAAAATTGTCATTTACTCACATTCAGGCAATTCATGCAGTCTAAAAAAGAGATAGTCTTATGTATACAACACTAACTCCAGACATACATCATTAATCATATTCAACACTTAATGGAAAAAATAAAATGCCCTAAGATCTGTTTGATTCAGCAATACCCTTTTTCCCACAATCAATGCAACATTAATTAATTTTTAATCTCCCACATTAATTAAGAGACATTGCATGTTTTTTGTTAAGTGAATTGCAGAAAAGTTTCAGACAGACCAAGAGATCCTGCAAACTGGAATGAAATTGCACATGTTGTAGATATCATGTTTTCTATTAAGTGAATTGAAGGTGATTTTGGTTCTTGAAACGAGACTCAAGATATCATATTTTGGCATGGCTAGAAGCTTTGGAGGAAATGAGACTCAAGCAAAAGTAAACACACAGAGATTTGTTGGCACATAGTAAGCTAGATGATGCAATTGTATATAAATGAGTTCATTTTTTTATAACATTTACTCACTTTTGGAATAATTATTTGTATTTGACATATTAGTGAAATGAATTATCTTTGTTATTTATGGTATTTTATTTTTTATTATGAGATTTTTAATGTATTATTTAATTTGAAAATTAGTAAATCTATAAATATTTTTTTTTAACATTTAAAATTATGATACGCAAAAATGTTTGTCATCTTCATTTATGACATGACCTTTCTTGACAGGGGCTTTCTTGATACGCATTATGTGTCATTAAAATGTGCGTCGTAAGGTTACGACACACGAATGCGTGTCGTCTTCCTTTATGACAGGGCCTTTCTTGATACGCATTGTGTGTCGTAAACGCGCGTCGTAATTGCGCGTCGTAAATGAGCGTCGTAAATGCGCGTCGTCTATAGATGACGCGCAAAAGCGCGTCGTCTTTCTTTATGACAGGGCCTTCCTTGACGCGCATTTGCGCGTCGTCTAAGCCTTTTACGACGCGCAATGAGCGTCGTAAAAGGCTGTTTTTCTAGTAGTGGAGGATGGGACACTAAGGCGTTAAACATTTCATTTTTGTTAACATAATGTAATTGATTTAGAAACATGTAAACTTATACTGTGGTGTAACTTTTTCAATTATATTTATGTTGATTGTGTTTACTTTGAGCACTATTATATTCTTGTTGTGGTACTATACATGAAGTCCTCCACCCCCGAACGTTTCCGCCATCCTTGGTTTGGGGGTGTGACATTATGCAATTATTATGTATGGTTGATAAATTAGTTTTCCACATGTTAAAATAATTTTGAACAAAATAAACATCACTTGGAGTTTGGGTTTCAAAATTTATAATATGGACAAAAGATATAACAAGTTATTGTATTTAAACTAAAAACTGATTTTATAAAAAACGTTAATAACGACAAATTTTGAAATAGTGAATTGTAAGTTTTAAAATAGTGATTTTTGTAACTTATACAAAATCCGAATATATAATTAATAAAAAGAAGTTTAATTAAAGATATAAAAGGTTCAAAAACGCTCAATCTCAAACGTAATATCGGTTATTAATTTTTAAATTGAATCGCATCAAATTATATAAAAAATACTAGGTTTTTCTATAGAACATTTAAAAGTGATTTTCTTTTGAAAATTGGTACCATGACTTATTCTATGCATGTAATAACCATGATATCATAGGTTTTTAAAACTAGAATTATGAAACATAAAACGACCCTTTCAAACCTCAAATCTACGCAATCCATTTTGAAGAACAATTGCACATCTTTTGTATGTACTATTGGGATAAAGGATACCTAACCACTTAGTGTTATCTTTTGATGACCAATATGTCTTTACCAATTTCTAAAACCAAGTTATAGGTCGATTACATAAGTTTTACAAATTGGATGATTTGATCAGAAATCTTTTGTGATAAAGGACACCTAAGAAAGAGAAATTTGAGGCATAGATAGGATCAAACATGTTTAATTAAATTTGTTATTAGAGATCCCATAAATCTAGGAATTATATAGTAAAAAAATTGATAATCGATATTTACCGAGTTGGATTTAAATGGATGAGATAAATTACTACTAGAAAAACAGCCTTTTACGACGCTCATTGCGCGTCGTAAAATGCTCAGACGACGCGCAAATGCGCGTCAAGGAAGGCCCTGTCATAAAGAGAGACGACGCGCATTTATGATGCGCATTTACGACGTGCGGTTATGACACGCAATGCGTATCAAGGAAGGCCTTGTCATAAAGAAAGATGACACGCATTTGCGTGTCGTAACCTTACGACGCGCGTGTTTATGACACGCAATGCGTATCAAGGAAGCCCCTATCAAGAAAGACCATGTCATAAATGAAGACGACACACATTTTTGCGTATCGTAATTTTAAATTTAAAAAAAAAAAATTTATTTATAGATTTACTGATTTTCAAATTAAATTTGCATTTCATGTCTCGTAATAGAAAATAAAATACCATATACAAAAAATACCATACATTGCATAAAAGTTAGTGTCATACAAATAGTTGTTGCATGGAAAGATAAAATAAATCAATAGACGTAAAAAAATTTACAAACTAATAGTTCTAATAACCTAATGTGTGCCTCACTGTAAACAAGATATGTGCTGATTTTTTTAAATGTGTGTCTGACTTGTCTCCACTCTTCCTTAATAACACCACTGAAGGACTCTAAATCTATGAAGTTAGTCACAGTATCTATATTGCCTGCAAAAAAACATAACTACAAAATAAGTGCTATCTAGGATCAACAATGTTGCCAAACTAGTAAGCATAATAAAAGTATAAATATATAATACAACAAAAAGTTGAGTAATTTTACAAAACAATCCTTCAAGTTGTTATAAAGAATAATGACTTTACCATACCAGTAACATCTATTGTTGAAGATGCAATAGGAAGCATTGGATTTGGATAGTCCATGTGTAAGACATTGATCAAGGCCCAATGTTGCCATTGATCAAGGTGGATAGTGTAAGAACAGTTACTAATTTTCTTTGAATTACCTATAAACATGTAGAAACATAATATTTAAATAAATAATGACATTTTATCTACAAATGACAAAATATGACCCTCAATAATAGCATAAATGGTTCATTTTCCTATAAAAATATATATCATACGTTGGCATCATGTTATTTGAGTATTTCCCCAATTAGTAAGCTACCAAATTAACTAAAAAATAAACAGAAGAAATTTCATTTGTTTTGGTTGAAGGTTATTCACATGACCTTTATTAACTTCTAGTCTAAACTTCAAAACTATCAAAAACGACAAGTTAGTTTCTATTATAACTTTCTAACCCTGGTTCAAAAGACAAAACAAGATTAAAGATAGGGGCTCAAGCATCATTCAAGGTCAGCATACCTAGAAGTGTTTTTCCTTCTAGAAGCTCCAAGCTGGCACCGACACCTATCCAGATGTGGCTCATCTTGTCATTCCCTGTCCACTAAGTTCCACTAGTTTCTTCATAATAGCCTAGGGCAAGAAAACTCATATGAGAAGGGAATAGTTCTAATAAGTTGATTCATTGACAGATCAATGTAATCTTTTATCATATGAAATTCTTTTTTTTATTGAGTATAAGAATCAAGAACAATACCCTATAAAAGATCAAGTGTTCTTAGATTGTTGTGATATCATCAGAAAAAGTCATGGGTTGTATGGATCCATTAAGATTGATACTGCTCAGGATTGTTGTGATATCATCAGAAAAAGTCATGGGTTGTTTCTCTTCTGTTGTTAACCCACAAGAGTTCTGGAAAACGTTGGTCAGGCTAATAACATCCTGCAACATAATAAAATAGAACACTATGATAACTTGATAAGGACAAAGATGTATGATATGTAATAAAGATACATGCATGAATCAACATGAAAAGCTACCTGATCACAAAAACCAGTGAACTTGTACTTCAAACCATCTTTGATTCTAACAGCAAGCTGATTAGTTCATGGAACTTTCATCCATGTAAGACCAGAAATATCAGATTTATCAACTTCAACAGCCATAGGGTTGTGTTCAACATCCTCCCCTATTGTGTTTAACATCCTACCCAATAAAAGTGAATCCAACTTCTGTAGAGTTCTTCCAAGCCATATTTGTAATGTACGTTTGTGATGACGGTATTAGTATAGATGATGTACACGTATATGTCCAGCTGGCAAAGTAATATAGGATAATGATGAATGTATATGAAGGGTATCTTAGTAATCTTACCTCCACACCACGACTCATCTCTTGTATAGCTGATAGCACTGATAAGCTATCCAGAAGTTGGAGGTACTCAGACAAGACCTGGAATGTCTGTACATAAAAAGATTGTATATTTATTATTTACAATGCTATGATAAAAAGAAATTCTAATATATATATATATATATATATATATATATATATGTGTGTGTATATATATATATATATATATATATATATATATATATATATATATATATATATATATAAGGGGAGCTAATAAGTCCACATCTTTTTATACATCCATGGATTTTTAAAGTAAATTGACAGTTGTGCCCTTCATCATCTATCTTTAGAATGCAATTAATTTATTCAAAGGATGCATACACTTCATTTTTGATAAACCATTACACCAAATGAACTCATTCCTCATCTCACAGTGCTAGAGATCCCCTTGAACCACAATCTCCAACAGAGTCCTATCACCTGTGACCATCATTTTCACCTAAATATGCTCTTTTCCTAATGCATTTCTAGTAATAGGCTATACCGTTCCAATTCCCCATTTTAGATGGTTTGTACAAAAAAGGAAGATAGCTATTTAGGTGGAAGAGTGAGAGACGGAGAAGGCCATATAAATGAGGGGCGAAATAGTCAATATGGTTTAAAATCCGTGGATTAAAAAAAAGAGTCGTGGCAATATCACCTCACATATAAAAGATGTTGTAAACTGAAAGAAAAATGGAAGTGAATCTAAAAAGCAGCAGGCATCAGTCTCTTCAACAAAACTCGTCTCTGTTGAAAATAAAAGAATGAGCACATTACCAAATAATCCTTCGATTGACTCTAATTTGGAGTCAAATCGATATCCATTCAGCTAGATAATACCAATTTCAATTTCAATTTCATGTACTCTATTGTTTACTGATCCAGATCCAGTTATGATGATGACATGTTAAAAGCCATGTCTCTAAGAGATTGAAGAAACGAGCATCATACCAAAATTTACAAACAAAACTAATAAAGATAGAGATCGTAACACACCTCGAGAAGTGAACAATTGACCGTCTGATTGAATTCATCGAATCTTCCTTGTCGTTCTCAGATGAAGTGTATTAGGTCAAAAGCTTGAATTCCAACTGTCGCCATAGTCGTCGGCATTGGGCGGTGAATCGCCATAGGATAGCCATGTTAGGATTTGGGTTGATGGGTCATTGGACAAGAAGGTAATAGCCACGCTCTGCGTAAGGTCAAGGAGCAAAACGACGATAAGAGGGAGTACTGATGATATTTAGATGCGTAGGGTTAAGGAAAAGAACGACGATAATAGATGGCATGTATGATGATACGATGAGCACAGAGACCACGATGGAGGCGTAAGAGTCTAAGACGACGACGGTGAGCAGAGCGATGCGATAGAGGCGGGTTCGTGATAGAGAAAAGAAATAAGGATTCAGAATAACATACGACTAGGGAAGGAAGGATGTGAAAGCATAAAAGGCATGACTTAGGGTTCTGGTGGGTTTGCTAAAATTTAAGGGCCGGATTGAGTGAATTAAAGTGAAGTCTGGATTCAGATTTTAAGGTTCAATGGTGGTGGCGGTGGCGATTAGGGTTTACAGAGAGAAGGAAGGAGTGAATGAAGGGTTATATTGATGAGAGAGGGTAGAAGCGGGGTTCTTCAAAATTTTAGAATTTCACGATTTCGTTTCCCCCCTTTAAAAACGCGCGTTTAAGCAAAAATATAAAGTGACATTTGAAGAGGTCACACGTTTAAGATAAGCGCCCTCCGTGTTTGTATTTTTTTTTCTTTTCTAACACTTATTTCAGGGCACGCACAAATGCGTGTCCACTATCCTTCAAATTTTAGAAGAGATGACATTATTTTTAGGGCGCACGCTTTTACACATCGTAAATCACTGCGTGTCATTGTTTGCGCGTCGTAAAAGGTTGTTTTTCTAGTAGTGAATGATACCTAACCATTTATTTTTTGCAACTTGGATCCTAAACTTTAATAATTAATGTTTTTAGAAACTAAAAGGGTGTTAATTACTAAAGATTAAATACTGAAAATACTAAAGGAATCTTGTTAAAATTTTGTAGATATAAATAATCCATTCTCATTACCATGAATTATCATTTTCTTTAATGACTTGAAAAACGATAACATTTAATAGATACAACTTCAATGAACGAGTTTTTGTCTTGAGAGACAATCTCATGAGAGATAGTATACACTTAAAGGTTCTAGTCCTAAACAACTTGCTTTGAGCAATAGTCCTGAACATGATACCTAGTAAAGGCATCACTGTGATGCTCAAGATGCTTCTAACATCAAACTAAGAATAGTTATTCCTAACTTCCAGGAAGTCTTGGATAATTTAGATATATATTTGATGATACAACAAATTAAGCAATATTCCAATAATAATACAATGATATTTTGTTCACACGTTAAAATATTGCTAGGCTAAAATAGTCACTTTGTGTGATCTAAGAAACCCATGTTTCGTGAACTAAATACATTTAAGCCCAATAAATCCAATAAGGTCCACATAGATGGATCTTGTTTCGTTTTTGGAGAAATTGAACATTGGAAGAGGAACTACTCCTTTTTCTGGAAAGTAAGTCTGGAAAAGACTATAACTTTAGGTATCTACTAGCACTACAAGAAAAAGACCCTTTTATGACGTGCAAACCACGACACTCCTTGATTTATGTTACGCAAAAGCATGTGTCATTAAAAAAGTGTCATTTCTTCAAAAAATTTAAGGATTTACGTCACGCATTATTGCGTGCCCTTAAATTAGTGTCTAAAAAAACACGAAGGACACTTATAATAAAATGTGTGTCGTCTAAGGATGTCGCTTTACAAATTTTAATGGAACGCGCGTTTTAATAGCTAAGTGGGAAACGAAATTCCCAAAAATTAGAAAACCCCCTTGTCTCATCTTCCTTCGTTTCTACATTTCTCTTTTCCAAGGTTTGGCTTGATTCTCGTTTGTTTCTGATTTCCCATAGATAAATCAAAACAACACACATACAAAGAACCCTAGCCAGCGTCTTCTTTCTTAGTAGGTAGTTGGAGGTCTTATTTTCTTCTAAAATCCCGATTGTCTCATTTTTCTATCGACTTAGTACGTGGTAGGGTTTTTGGTGGTGATTGACGGGTACGAGACATAATAAAACAACCGAAGAGGCTATTACAAAGGGTTGAAATCGTATGGAATTGTCTAGAGATGATGGAGTTTAGCTTTCACCTTTGTCAAATCTTAAAGCGGAACAATATTGTTGAGATTGAGGGTTTTTTGCTCCCAAAAATAGGTCTTACAAAATCATTATGATTGAGGGATCTATGAAGAAGAACTAGCGATTCTAAGCCCAACAAGGTTTCCTCCTCTCCTTGAATTCATGTTTTCAAAACCTAAAAGGCAATTTAGGTTTCTATCTCCTATTTTAGAGCTATCTTATTAAATCGTGTTGTTCCTTCACCCATCTTGGCTATGGATTCCCGGTATGGCATCACAACCTTGCGACTTGGTTACTCTCGAGCCTACAAGGGTCGTTGAAACCCTCAAGAATCTCACCACAAGGTTTCTTGACTACAGAGTGGTTGATGTCCTGGAGAAAATACCTGCTCTGAAGCTATTTATCTCAATGATCTTCAACAAACTGTACGTACACTCCCTCTCTCATTTTATCATCAAAATATAAAAATCCAATTTACTATCTATGGTTGATAGTTTTTTTGATTATATCTTTCATTATTTTTTTTAGTTTGGACTCTATCGCTTTCTCTCATTATAAATATTAAATCAAGTTGATCATTCTATTAAATTGAGGATCATGTGAAAACTAAGTTGTTTTGCTATTATTTTATCTATTTCATATGTTTTGAGTCGTAAATTGTTTTTTTGAGTGGATTTGATTTTGAATGCTTCTTGTATATTTCACCTGTTCAATTCACATAAATTTCAAACCAAAAATAGCACAAAACCAACAAAGTAGAAATGACGGAGCAATGATGAATGGTTTTAAAAGAAATTACATTAACTCCCATATTTTTCGCCATTCATGTTCATTTATATACAAAGGGGGTTAAGTATTTAAGTTTGATCATTTAATTAAGCTACATCTTTTCATGTTCTATACTATATAAGGTTGTGTTTCAAGATTTTAAAATCCTTATTTTTCTTTCATCATGTTGCCATTTCTTTCTGATTCAAGCGAGAATTAAAACATATTTGGAAAATAGACGACATTAAGTGGCTTGAGAATTTCATGTAACTTTGTATAAAAAACGTGATTCATAATTATCCATTCATTATATGAAACATTAATAGTTAATACTTTGGTTATAAAGGGCTAAATTTATAAAAGGTAATTTGACATATCTTAGGTACATTGTGCATTTATGAGGGGCTTGAATTGCAAAAAGGAATTTTTGTCATGGCATGAAGATAATCACCAATAAAACATGATAAGTAACTTTGTGCATTTATAAGGGCTAAATTACTGTCTGCATTATAAAATGTTTATGTTTTTTTTATCATCTCATGACCTCACTCTAGAGTTCAGTAATTTTGAGCGATAAGTAACTTTGGGACAGTAAGGGTGTAGCTTGAGGTGTTTATGCAAAAGTTATATATGTGTAGTTTACGTGTAATTATTAAAGTTATGTCATACAAGCTGGTGTTGGTATCCTATTTTTTTTTTTTTTTTTTGGGGGGGGGGATTAGCTATAATTTAATGTTGTATATTTCGGTTTGTGTTCAAAGGCTTATGTAATACTATGATATTTTTATAAGTTATTTACCTCTTCATCTTCATTCCCTAAGATCGAAGTAGGATGGAACTTCTTTTTTCAAGATTTGAGTTGGGACTTTTTATCAGATCCAAAACTTTTTATATTTCTTTTTCATGGTTCTACTTTATCTAGATGAATAGTTTTATGTTATTAAAAATATAAAAAAAGTTGAATAAAATTGTTCTGAAAGTTGAAATGGCAATTATTAAGGGCAATTTTGTCATTTTTGCATTCTATTTGTTTCTTGTAGGCTGCTTTCATGTATTTTTTTCTTCTTCCCTAATTGTTGTTTGATCCGCTATGTTTTAGTTGCTGAACTTGTTAGATGTGATCATTGACAATGCGGAAAGCAAGCAAGACCTGCTCAAATGTCCA
The DNA here is from genome assembly GCF_002870075.4 of Lactuca sativa. NCBI lineage: Eukaryota > Viridiplantae > Streptophyta > Magnoliopsida > Asterales > Asteraceae > Lactuca > Lactuca sativa. Next base: position 216,901,305 of record NC_056626.2, on the reverse strand, counting down.
CATTAAATGCTGATGCTGTTGGTGGCTCAGGCTTCAATGCAATGAGGCCAGGTATACTGTATGCATATGCTAGCAGAATGTCTTAAATACCCTTCAGGCTTCCATGCAATGATAACAAAATAAGAGGCAAATATGTAAATTCACAAGCATTTTGTTTTAATCAAGTGTTGTTAAAAAATATATTTTATAAAATGAAAATGCACTTGAAAAATGAAAACAACATAGCTAACATTTAAAAAAAGATACAACTATATATAGGTGAGGTGTTGTTATTAATCCATACAAAATCACTTTTTTATTGGCATATTAAGATGGCTGCTAATGGTCGAGCTATCATTGCAGAAGTAGATTGTGGTTCGCCTTAGATGAATCATAGAACAATGGTTATTATATCATTATAATACCAAGAAGAGAATCAAGAAGAAGGTGATGTTGAACCTCAGACAGCAGATGCTAATGCAAATGCCAATATGCATCTTCATATTTACTTTCTGTTGAGAACTAAACACATTTGAATATATGAGATAAATAAAAATGGGCTATTTATTGGTCGCTTTCATTCTTTCCTAAATTTAATGCTTTCCATGAATCTTTTCTGCTTGCCCTGTTTGCACTTTTAAATTAGGCTTTTTGTATGAAGGGAACTAATCTTTTTAATGGTGTTTTCAGAGCTGTTGTGGGTGGTTAGACGACTAAGTGTTCACTAACTTTTTTTAACAGAATCAAGAAACTATGAGATCATCTGTTTTGGATGTTCTTTTCGAGATAACAAAGTTTTGTGACCTTTATCTCATGGAAACAGTCTTAGATGATGAAAGTAAGGTATTATAATTTATATCTTTACTTATATCATGGGTCCCATTTAAATATCAATCAAGAATAATCATAAATTTGGTAATTATTAATTTTTTTTGTTATCTTGTTGGCTAATTGATGCTATTATTTGTTGCATAAAAAGGTTTTAATTGCATTAGAAAATGGTGGGATTTTTACATCGGGTGGTTTGGTTAAATACAAGGTAACAAGTAAAACTAACATTCCTTGTTTGATATGTATATGTGTTTGTGTGTAAGCTGGTGTCAAAAAGCTTGAAGATGTTCACTTTTCCCTCATTTGACCACTCACATTTGGCACAAGTATTTGCAACTGACATTCCTTGTTTGATTCTTCTATTAATTAAATTAGCATATTAATTTTTTGACTTTTATTTGATCAGGTCATAAGAATTATCGGAGCAGGGGTTCATTAGTGTTAAAGAACTATGAAAGGCAAGATGCAACTCTACTTAGTTGGAATTTGATGTTTATCATCTTTTTATATATCTATTTAGTTTGTATAGCATTACTTTGTAGAAGGTGTCCCTTGATATGCAATGTAGTATTAGGTTATATAGTTAGGGAAATCCTCTTAATAACAATGTACAATTAGATCCCCTTAATATCAATGTATTACAATTTTTTGACATGATGTTATTGGATGAAATTGATTGTTTTGGTATATATTTATTTATATATTTTTGTATTATGGATAAATGAGTATCGTAAAGATGCGTCTTAAATGCATATCGAAAATGGTTACTGAAGTTTATGACACGCAATTGCGTGTCATCTTCATTTATGACAGGGGCTTCCTTGATACGCATTGTGTGTCATAAACACACACGTCGTAAGGTTACGACACGCAAATGGGTGTCGTCTTTCTTTATGACAGGGCCTTCCTTGATACGTATTGCGTGTCATAACTGCGTGTCGTAAACGCTTGTCATAAATGCGCATCGTAAATAGACGACGCGCAAAAGCGTGTCGTCTGTAGTTATGACAGGGCCTTCCTTGACATGCATTTGCGCGTCGTCTGAGCGTTTTATGACATGCATTGCACGTTGTCTGAGCGTTTTATGACACGCATTGCGCGTCGTAAAATGCTATTTTTCTAGTAGTGTAGATAGAACTATTGCTTTTCATATAACACTTAAGTACTTGGTACTTAGATGTTAATCTAATATTTGTAAATGACTTGCAGATATTTATAGAAAAGTAACCAGCTGAGTATAATCAAGTTGGAACTATACTCTCAGAGTTTAGTTTATTATGATAGAAACATAAATTACTTGTAATGTAAAACAATGTTTTGTTTTAGAACATTGTATGTTTTAAATTTAGGTTGTCCAAATATATGTCTCAGTTAATTTATAAAATGATTGATCATTTACTTAAATCGTTTTTTCCATATCGATCACCTTCATATTAAAAAATAATTAAATTTCTTTTTATGAGAGTAGTTCTCTTAATAAGAATTATAAAGTAAGTATCAATGTTTCATAGCTAACAAGTTTTATATGCAAAATCAAAGTTATCTAAGATATTGTTATCTTTATTATATATAAATGACATTCATATATTCCAACTTAAAGAAAAGGACATTCGAAGACAAATAAGGTAGCTTATTTGACATATATGAAATCTATTTATATATAAAAGATTCCTAATGTTATTTTCACTAAGTAGTAAAGAAATTAAATTATTAAGGAACTATATATTGTGATGTATGACTTCCTTTCTAATGAATGTCTAAGATTTTAGCATAACGTACCAAATCAACTTTATTAACAACTATAATTTTTATAATTATATTTTACATGGTAAAGCATAATTCTGAAATCTTGGTTGAGGATTTCAAATATAAAGTTGAGATACAAACCAATAAGAACTATCTAAAGCCTCAATGATAATAAAGGATGAATTAAATCTTACTTGGTATGATTAACTTTTAATAGGTAGAAATGTTCTCCTTTATTTTCCTTGTGATAAAACCTAGAACACTACAAATTGTACACTGAGTATAAATACCATCTAATAAGTAGATAAAATAATTTCCTTATAAGATTTTGTATAGAAAGGCTCCATCCCCTTCTTATTTAAATGTTTTGTTGATTTTAAGCCTATGTTTGACTAAAGTTTCTAAACCCAAAATGTACTAAATACATATTTGTATAGTGATATAAATACGACTTAAATTATAATATGAAAACCCATCAAAAATAAGTTTTCTTATTATTGTGAAATCTAAGTTCGTAGAAAACAAGCTTGTAATAACAAGGCAAGTAGGTGTTAGGGCTAGGATCCTAAAACTACTATAGGATCCTCAAACCTCAAGATCCCAAATATACTTCAGGGTTATGACTAATATTTATTATTATTATTATTATTATTATTATTATTATTATTATTATTATTATTATTATTATTATTATTTATAATGGCTATATATTCTTTTGTCTTTCTCACATGTGTAGAAATAACCAATAAAAGTCACATTCTCAACATATAGTTGTCACAACCATGAAAAAGACCCGGAGGACCAAGTCAAGCCACGACTATAAGTAATCTCGAAGGATTTCGAAATTCTCGGAGTTATAATTATTAGGTTTTGACAAAATAAAACACTTGTATTCATCACACTACACACGATTTACCTGCTGAATACGATCGCTTGTTCTTGTACTCATTACATTCACATTGTAATCGTTCATTTCAATCAATAAAAACATCAAGGCTTGTGTTGCTTTGATCTACATTACATATTTGCTTTATATTGAGCATCACAGCCTCTCATACACTTTGGTCTATCTTTGTTCAATCATTTTTTTACTAAAAAAATTTAGCGCCCACCATGGGGCTGTGGTGTTCAAATTCTATCGAAAAATCATGTCTACTCAATTGACTCTCTCCTCCTCCTCGATTCCTCCAATTTCCTCTAAAAACCTTCTACCACCACCGACTGGAGCTCCCAAGAAAATATATGAGACTCCGAAGAAGAACACCTATCCGGTCACTTCGGGGCCCCATGATCCTCATGTGCTGATTTCCAACAATGAGATCTTTGCTATGATGAAGAGTCTGGAACGACAGGTTGCCCAACAGTAGGAATATAACAGGGCAATCCTCAAGGAGTGGAAAGAATAAGGACAAAATTCCACAAGCCTTAGGAGGCAGCGCCCTCGGTCTTGCAGCCCAAAATCCTGAACTTTGACAACATAGGATTCTCAGTGATCCGTCGCGAGATTCAGGATCCTAACGAAACCTTTGTTGCTCCCAATAACAGGGATTCTGGTAACTCTACCAATAATAATAAATTTACAACTAACTCAATGGATCTTGACACAGATTTAAGCCTGATCATGACTAAGGAGCTATAACAACTAAGACAAATGATCTCAAGCGTACCGGGAGTAGTTCAACCGCTACCAAAAGTATCCCTCACAAGTCACATAATCTCTAGATTCATTCCGACGATAACTGACATTGAAGTTCCAAAACGCTTTCAGACCCCCAACATGAAACCCTACGATAGAACTACATATTATGAGAAACACATGGCATAGTGTAGGGAGATGATGAAGATTATTCTCATCCCCACTCACTTGAAAGAAGCCTGCATGTGCAAGGGCTTTGGTTCCATCCTCATGGGATCTGCTATAAAATGGCTCCTTAATGTTCCTCCTTACTCTCTCTCTCCTATTCTCTTATACTACATGTTTTAAGACTTGTATCTTAGTTATTTTTGTATTTTTCTTAGTTGAATGGGTTGAAAAAGATAAGGTTTCCGTGTGTTGTAAGTTAGGAAAGATGAATAAAACAAAGACAAAAAATTAATGTAATAGTTGGTTGAATGGGTTGGGAGGGAATCCCCTCCTCAATAATTAATGATCGGTGATAAATATAAATGATGACCTTGTTTTGACAACACCTCGCCTGGGTCTTTTGCATGTTTCTCTTTAGCGCGGCACCATCCGTAATATTCCGTATAATCCACAATCGGCTTTCTATCCTGCACGACTCCATCCTCACAAAGAAACAAAATGATATCGGAAAAAGGGACCAAATAGCTTGTTGAACTAAGTTTACACATAAATAGCTTCCCATTTCTTCTCTTTCTCTCTCCTTTTTAAATTCAGTCCTATCGCGCCTTACATTCCCATTCTTCGAGTAGGGTTTTAGCAAAACCCCTCTTTTTTATTTCGGTCATTACTTTTGCTGTCGTTTTTCGGTGGTTTACCTGTCGGACTGTCGTTTTCCTTGTTTGACCGGAAATGTCGTCGTCGGTAGCGCTGGAGACAGAGAAGAAAGAAGAGGATGTGAAAGGAGGGGAACTGTTGTTCTGTGGTACGACATATTGGGGCACCGCTGACCGCCGTCACGTGCCACCGATAAGCAACTTAGTTTCTCCCACACGACTTCGTCCTCTCGTCGGCGTCGACATCCGCTTCGTTGCATCAGGCTGCGGTAAGTCCCGCTCAACGTTTTTTCATTTTTGGACCATGATTCAACAGATACACTGTTAAAACCCGAAACTTTATACTGTTCTTGAACATCTTATGAAGCATCTAGTCATTGTGTGGCATTGGATATCCATGGACGTTGCTACACATGGGGACGAAATGACGTGAGTTCATATCATTTCTTCACATATACCAAAATAGCCATCAAAATCGAAATCTCGTATGATTTAAACAGTAAATCACTGTGTTATTTTTGCAGAAGGGGCAACTTGGACATGGTGATAAAATCATTCGAGAGAAGCCAACACTCGTGACTGGTTTGTCTAAGTAAGACAAAGATTCGAAACCTTTTTTACCCTTTAAGCAAACTACACTCTTCGATTCTAGTCTATTTCTGTATTTGTTTTTCGATTTTGAAAAATTTCAAATCTTTTTCAGGTTCAAAGCTGTGAAAGCAGGAAGTGGGTTAGGTCATACTGTTGTTCAAACTGAAGATGGCCTTTCTTTCTCTTTTGGTTGGAACAAACATGGGCAACTTGGAACAGGGTCAACAAAAAATGGTGAGTGATTTCCTCTGTTTTCTTTATAATCACGTGCTTATTTTCTGGCTTCTAGAAGATTCTTTCATTCTTTAACTTTAACATCTTTTGATTATGTAGAGTTTGAATTATCTCCAGTACGTTGTCTTATAACGGATGTAAAAGATGTTTCATGTGGGGCTGATTTTACTGTTTGGTTATCTTCCATTGAAGGCGCTTCGATACTGTAAATTGTCAATTTTACCCTCTTCGATTCACACTTGTTAACATGTTTAAATAAAGTTTTTTTTGTTGGTTTTTAGAACTGCGGGACATCCACAGTATGGTCAACTTGGACATGGAACTGATAATGAGGTATTTATGTAACATGTTAATTTCTTTCTTCTTTTAGTTTAATTATAATCTTTAATTTTTAATGGATTGTGTTTATTTTTATGTAGTACAACATGAAGGAAAGCTCTGTGAAGCTTGCTTATGAAGCTCAACCTGTGCCTAAGGCAATAGCTTCTCTTTCTGAGGAAACAATAATCAAAATTGCTTGTGGGTCTAATCATACAGGTAGTTTAAATTTTACATTTAAAATTTTTTAAAAGATTTGCTCATTCTTTATACCTTTCTTTTGTTATACATTTGTTTGTTTTTACTTTGTAAGTGTTTTGACTCTTCAGTTGCATTGGGTTCAAAGGGCTATCTTTATACGTAAGTTATCATGTATCTAGTTTATGATTATATGTTTTTTTTTAGAGATGACTAATGCTGCATCTTGAATACATTGTAGGTGGGGAAATGGAGGATATGGAAGGTAAAATATGACTAATTCCATTCCATTCAATTCTTTCAGATTCCAATTCCAATTCCATTCTTTAATCAGTAATAATACGCTCGAGTTGATGCAACATCTACAATCTTGATAACATAACAGGCTTGGACATAGAGAGCAAAAAGACGAATTTACCCCACGTCGTGTTGATGTTTTCACAAAGCATAATACTTTACCACCCACTGCGGTTATTTCAGCTGGTTGTGTAAACTCTGCCTCTACTGCTGGTATACTTTCAATTCTTTATTTAAACACTTTTATTTATTTATTTTATTTTATGAATTCATTTCATTTTTTTTTGTAATAAAGGTGCAGGGCAGATGTACATGTGGGGTAAAATAAAGAACAAGGGTGATTGTTGGATGTACCCTAAACCTCTCATGGATCTCAGGTTTTGACATTTTTTTCTTTAAATGATAAAGAACAAAATTGAAAAAAGTATGAAGTTTTTAATTTTTAATTCTAAATAAATAAATATTCATCTATCTGTTGCAATGTTACAGTGGATGGAACGTACGTTGCATGGATTCAGGGAATATGCATTATTTTGTTGGTGCAGATGCTTCATGCATAAGTTGGGGCAATGCTCTATTTGGTCAACTTGGATATGGACCTAATCAGCAGAAGTATATAATATATTTATATAATTTCATTTAAAAAAAATCATTTCATGGTTTTTGCTAATTTGTTGTGTTTTATATATGGGGGGGTTTCAGATCTTCTGGGATACCCAAAAAGGTTGATGATCTTGAGGATATGCATGTTCTCAGGTTTGTATTTTAGTCATACATATATAATTAATTATATATACATATGAACATATTATGTATTTTTATTTTATTTATTTTTTTTGTGTTTGTGTAGTGTTGCATGTGGTTCAGCACATTCCTTGGTGGTGGTTGATAGGGCAAATGTAGGGAAACGGCTTGACAAGGTATTCCTTATCTGTAGTACTATAGAAACAGGGGAGGAATGGAATGGTTAATTCCGTAGGAATCGAAATTATCTGTTTATTGGTTTTACTTTATTTAATTCCAAGTTGACTTGTTGTTTCTATTTCTACAGCTTGATGTTTATGATGGCAAAGATCCCAGTGAAGGTATGCATGCTCATTTACTTACATTTCACAAATGAGATTCAGTTTTATAATTTTAGATTCTCTCTCTTTAATTTATACCCTAACCATGAATTCCTTTGATTCAGTGATTGAAGAACCTTCAACTGCTAAGAAACCTAAAAAGAAGACTGAAAAATCCAGCAAGGCAAAATCTGAGGAGCCACCAGAGTCAGAAGTTGAAGAGGAAAACAGTAATGAAAGTGAAGATGATAGTGATGAAAAAGCAAATAGGGGTGGTAGAAGGAAGAAGCAGAAGGGTGGCAAAGGCCGCCCATCGGCCACCACAAAGGGAGGAGCAACACCTGAAAAATCCAACAAGAGGAAGACGAAATCTGAGGAGCCACCTGAGTCAGAAGTCGAAGAGGAAAACGGTGATGAAAAAGGTGGAAGGAAGAAGCAGAAGGGCCCATCAGCCGCCACAAAGGGAGGAGCAACACCAACACCAACACCAACACCGGCCAAAAGAGGAAGAGGAAGGCCCAAGAAATGTTAGACAAAGGGGTTTTGGCAGTTTGTAGTTGTTGTAACTTTTTGTTTCACTGATCTTGTATGTATATTGATTGATGATTCACCCTTTTTTAACCATGGATTTATGGTTGGGATGTGGTTATTTTTAGTGGGTGTTTGGGATTGATTCTGAAATTGTTTTATTAGCTTATTGACTTTTCAAAAAACCAATAAGCTAAAAAAGTGTTTTGGCTGTTTAAAATGGCTTTTGAAATGCTTCAAGTTCAATTACCCTAAAAATTAATCCCTTTTGGTCATTTTTCCATTAAAAAATTAAGCCAAACATTTATCAATGACTTTTTAGTTTTTTCCACCACAAAATCTAAGGGGTTTGGGTCGAGTAGGTCCAAAAATAAATCCATTTGACATGTTTGATTTGGCTTCTACGGGGGTGTCTGGCTCAATTTTTCACAGCTTAAAAATCTTTTTTGGAAAAGTTATAAAAAGTCAGGATTTCCTGACTTTTTCAAAAAGTTCATTTTCTTGTATAAAAACTTCAAAAGTAGTTTTTAAAACTAGTTTTGCCAAATATCTTTTGTTTTTTTTCTTTTCCAAAAAGGACTTTTGGGCTGTGAAAAAGTAAGCCAAACACTCCTTACATATTAGACCCCATGGGGGTTTCAGGGCGGGAATGCCTACCCCCGCCCCCGAAATTAAAACGGGGGTTAACCTTTCCCCCACCCCCGTCCCCGCCCCCGGTTTTTATAAAAAAATTCCGCCAAATGGGACGGGGACCCCACGGGAACGGGGTCCCATGGGACTTTTTGACATCTCTATCTTTCTTGACTTAATCCATTAAGTACAAGTCTCCCACTTCCAGATCTGAATCAATAAGATGTGTAATGGGATAAAGTTTCCAACTTTATCCATACTAATGCCCCAATCATTCTAGATCTAAACTTTAATACACCAAAATGGCCTAAAGGAGCAAGATAACATGCATGACTTAAAAGGAAGGCAAAAGATCATAACTTTCCTAGTCCATCAATATAGTTGTTTTAAATTTCTAGGAATAGAAAAGTGGACTATTTTCCCCCTTTATATTGCTTGTTGATAACTTCAAGTTCTCTATGTTTCTTTTATGATCGTTGTGGGTGTCATGCTGAGATGTACTATGTGGGTGTTTCTTTGATGTTTGTGTTGCTCTTATGTTCTTTAACATAACTACCACCCAACTTCCATGTCCTACCTGGTTACAACCATCGTATAACACACATCCACCGAGAGTATGACATTTTAAATTGAAATGAGTTAATAGTGATTATTTATTTAAATTGTCATTCAAAGTTCACTTTTGACTATCGATGGATGTGTGTTAGCTGATGGTTGTTGTCAGGTAAGGTATGGAGGTTAGGTGGTAGTTAGGTTAAAGAGCATAAGAGGAACACTCACATAGTGTTTCTCACCATGACACCTATAACGATGCATAAGAAGGAGCGTATAGAGTTTGAAATGGTCAACAAACAATATGGGAGTACGTTGTCCACCTTTCCATTGCTAGAAATAAACAACTACAACTTTTACTTTGTTACTAGGCGAATGTCCGCGCGTTGCGCAGGAACAACTATATGGTTGAAATCTTTACAAATATATGTTTTTTTTTTTTTTTAAAAAAAATACAACAATAACATTGTTGTTAAATTTGATATAATAATTCGTATACTAAATTGATTATTTTGAATTATATGATATATATACATCTATTATAACTGCATAATCTCAGCCGTTTAAATGATTTCTACCCGCGAGTTACTCATGAATAAAATTAAATAAATATATGGTTTAATATTATTTATAGTTGTTGTTATTGTTAATTAATTTTTTAAAATTTATTTGTTTAACGTTTTAATTTCTATCATTATAATTATTTAAAACATCAAACATTGTTTTTTTATTTTAAAGGTAACAATATAATCATTTATATAAAGTTATTTTTAACTATTGTTATTGTAAGTTATTTTAAGTTACTTATTTGAAAACTTTTAACGATTATACAAATATATTTAGAAAATATTTTAGTTAAATTTATACTGTAATTTAGTTTTTGCATTTAGCACTACAATTTATCACTTTAAACTATTCACAAAATATTCATTGAGTTTTTTAAGTGGAACTGACATTTATATTTAAGTTGACAGGATAATGTTATATTTAAATTAACAATTTAAATAATTTGTCTAAACTGTTCAAAAGTTGTAGGTTTAATTTGTTAATGGTTTATATACAACAACATATTAAATCTAATAAATTAAGTATAATATTTTAAAAGTTAAAGACATTACTTTATAAGTAGAAGTAAATATATTATTTTAATATTGAGATTTAGTTTATTTATGATTATACTTTAGGTTTGATATTTATTTAACCTTATTAACCAACGTATAATTATTATTAGAAAGATACTACAATTTATCACTTTTAACTATTTACAAAATATTCATTGGGTTGTTTAAGTTAAAGTAAAATTTATATTTAAGTTAATCCTGTAATTTTATATTTAAATTTGTAATTTAAGTATTTTATACAAATTGTTCAAAAGTTGTAGATTTAAAATGATAATGGCTTATATCCAACAATATATTAAAACTAATAAATTAAGTATAATATGTTAAAAGTTCAAAAAAAAATAACTTTATAAGTAGAAGTAAATATATTCTTTTAATATTAAAATTTAGCTTATATATGATTATACTTTAGGTTTAATATTTATTTAATCTTATTAACAAAATTATAATCATTATTAGAAAGAAATTGAAAAGTCATGAGAGTTTCAAATGAATGTGGTTTGAGGAAGTTAAAAAAGGGAGTTTCAAATGCATAAGATTCAAGAAAAAATGCTAGCTTTATAAGTATGTATGATAATAAAAACAATATGTTGCGTTTATAAATGCTTTGTAATAATAATATACATTAGTTCAAGGTTAATCTTTCAAAAAGTCTTAATATTGACTATTGATTAAAAATAAGGTATTCTACAAAAATGTCCTAATATTTTGACTAAGGTATTCTGTGAAACCGACCGAATAGAGCTTTTTCGAAGTTTTAGCTGACATTTTTTTCTTTTTTAGTAAAAAAATATTAATTTCGGATTAAACCGTGAACTGACTCAAAATATTAGAACTTTATCGAAGATTTCCTTTTGGCTTTTGGGATCTGTCCCAAAGCTTTTCCTTTCCATAGGTGTGAGTCCCCAGCCTGAAATTGTATTATTTTTTTTATTTCTAATTAATAATAATAATTTTTTTCGAAAGAGCCATCCTCTTTTATCCAAAAAATTATATATATATATATATATATATATATATATATATATATATATATATATATATATATATATATATATATATATATTATATCGCGAAAGGCCCTATTTTTATTTTACCGTGAGCCTCAAATTGTATTGGGACAACTTTGATTAGGAAAAGAGATGACCCGATTACTATAGAGCATCCAAGTGGCTACGTAGCAACACTACATTTAACAAAACCCGCCTTGAGTGTTTTCGAGATGATTACACCATGTCTTGCACACGACATGCATTTTAAAACCATGCTTAAACACAAGATGCAAGTTTATAAGAGCAAAAGGATGTTTTAGCATTTAACATTACCATCGATACATTACTTAAGGCTGCAGAGAGTGGGGGTCACTATAACCTCACTAGCCTCACTAGTACACACCACACACCGCCCCCAAGGCTTGCCAAGGGTGCAACGAGATGAATCAAGAGACAAAATGGAGAGGGTGAGTTTGTAGGGGGAGGATTCTAAATACACATACTTAAAACCACTTTTAACTTAGTCAAAACCACTAATCAAAAGTCAAATAAAATATTAAAAAAATATAATAAAAAATAAAAATGTAATTTACTGTGAACTGGAAAAATTATAAGGGTTATAGGGCCTACACTTTTTAAGCTAAATGTATCAACTTTTTAAAATAATTTGATCTATATTAATATGTAATTGCAACTATGCCATCTTTAATCTAAGTCATTTCAATGTTATAATTTTATTTTAAATTTATGTATGTGCATTTTTATAGTAAGTTTTAAGTTATGACTATTCATTTATTAATTGCTGAATAATAACGTAAAACCATTGGTATAACATTCATTACATAATAATAATATAAAAATAATGTTTTTATGTTCTCATAAATAAAAACAATAAAAAAGTGAGAGAACGTAAAAACACTATTTTTATGTTATTATTCTGCAATGAATTTTGTATCCATAACTTTATGTCATTATTCAACAATGAATAAGTGAATAGTCACATGTTAAAACTAAAATTCGAATTTGGTACAAAAATACACATACATAAGTATATAATAGAATAATAAAATTCTAATGAATATATGAATAATGAAACGTTAATATTAATATTAGAATTACTTCAATACTACACATCTACAACATTCATTATAGAATAATAACATAAACAAAGTGTTTTTATGTTCACACTATTTGTTGTTTTTATTTGAACTTACTGATATATATATATATATATATATATATATATATATATATATATATATATATATATATATATATATATATATATATATAAATGAGACTTTTCTCTCGGCCTCTTTAATGTTTCGCTAGACTGTTGAGTTTGAGCTATGAGTTCTGACCTAAGCTAGTCTTTCAGATTAGGCAGGGAACATGAGGGACAATTCCTCACTATCGAAATTCCCTTACAGTTCTAGAATGTAATTTTTTATAGATTTCCGGGCACCATTCCCGACTTCTCATGTTGCTATAGTATAATAAGAGATAGACGCCTATCTTTAAGTCACTTATCGACACTCAAGCATGTTCATCCTGCTTTTTTTCCTTTATAAGACTGGAAGACTACCTCACCTTCCTGCAATTCAATTCCCTAATGAAATCAACTACCTGTCTAAATGCACTAGCTGACTTCTCTATTACATAACGCTTCTCACCTGACTTCATAATCACAGCTAAGCTGCCTACTGTGAGGATCTAGTTGTTGCTTCATGCTCACCTTCCTTCATAATTATAGGCTAGGAGAGTACGATAGTGATTAGCTATGATGAGTTGACCCTTCCTCCACCCCGCTTGATGAATTCTCATTCAAAAAAGGTCAATTAGCTACAATGTCTTTTTAGCCGATCCCTAAATTAACACACCATTACTTTTTATTTTTTTTTATCAACTTTGATCTATCATTCCTGTAACCTACAAAAAAAGAAAAAGAAAAAAATGATATTATATCAAAAAAAATCTGATTATTCAAAGGATGCTACCCCTTTCCATATCCCACTTTTTATCTACTCGTCCTCCGTATAGAAACAAAATGACATCGGAAAGAGCGACCAAATAGCTGTTGAACTATAAATTTAAACATAAATAGCTTCCCATTTACTTACTTTCTCTCGCCTTTTTAAATTCATTCCTATCGCGCTTTACATTCTCATTCTTCGATCAGGGTTTTAGCAAAACCCCTCTTTTTTTTATTCGGCCATCACTTTTGCTACCATTTTTCTGTGGTTTACCTGTCGGACTGTCGTTTTGCTTGTTTGACCGGAAATGTCATCGTCGGTAGCGCTGGAGACAGAGAAGAAAGAAGAGGATGTGAAAGGAGGGGAACTGTTGTTCTGTGGTACGACATATTGGGGCACCGCTGACCGCCGTCACGTGTCACCGCAAAGCAACTTAATTTCTCCCACACGACTTCAGCCTCTCGTCGGCGTCGACATCCGTTTTGTTGCCTCCGGCAGCGGTAAGTCCCGCGCGATGATTTTTCATTATTCGACTAAGATTCAACATATACACAGTTAAAATCCCTAAGTTTATACTGTTCTTGAACATTTTATGCAGCATCTAGTCATTGTGTGGCTTTGGATGTCGATGGACGTTGCTACACATGGGGACGAAATGACGTGAGTTCAAATCATTTCTTCACATATACCAAAATAGCCATCAAAATCGAAACTTCGTATGGTTTTCGACATTTAAACTGTAAATCACTTTGTTATTTTTGCAGAAGGGGCAACTTGGACATGGTGATACAATCATTCGAGAGAAGCCAACACTTGTGTCTGGTTTGTCTAAGTAAGACAAAAGATTCGAAAGCTTTTATACCCTTTAAGCAAACTATACTCTTCGATTGTAGTCTATTTCTGTATTTGTGTTTCGATTTTTGAAAAATTTCAAATCTTTTTTCAGGTATAAAGTTGTGAAAGCAGGAAGTGGGTCAGGTCATACTGTTGTTCAAACTGAAGATGGCCTTTCTTTCTCTTTTGGTTGGAACAAACATGGGCAACTTGGAACAGGGTCAACAAAAAATGGTGAGTGATTTCCTCTGTTTTCTTTATAATCACGTGCTTATTTTATGGCTTCTAGAAGATTCTTTCATTCTTTAACTTTAACATCTTTTGATTATGTAGAGTTTGAATTATCTCCAGTACGTTGTCTTATAACGGATGTAAAAGATGTTTCATGTGGGGCTGATTTTACTGTTTGGTTATCTTCCATTGAAGGCGCTTCGATACTGTAAATTGTCAAATTTACCCTCTTCGATTCACACTTGTTAATATGTTGAAATAAGTTTTTTTTTGTTGGTATTTAGAACTGCGGGACATCCACAGTATGGTCAACTTGGACATGGAACTGATAATGAGGTATTTATGTAACATTTCTATCATGTTTTAGTTTAATTATAAAATCTTAAATCTTTAATGGATTATGTTTATTTTTATATAGTACAACATGAAGGAAAGCTCTGTGAAGCTTGCTTATGAAGCTCAACCTGTGCCTAAGGCAATAGCTTCTCTTTCTGAGGAAACAATAATCAAAGTTGCTTGTGGCTCTAATCATACAGGTAGTTTAAATTTTACATTTAAAATTTTTTAAAAGATTTGCTCATTCTTTATACATTATATGTTTATAATTTATGTTTTTTCTTTTATTATCTATCATGGGTGATTTTTCAGTTGCATTGGATTCAAAGGGCTATGTTTATACGTAAGTTATCATTATCATGTATCTATGTTATTAATGATTATATATTTACATGTCAATTGTTGGGACTCTTTTATTTTTTAAACTATATTAATTTTGTATCTTAAATACGTTGTAGGTGGGGCAATGGAGGATATGGAAGGTGAATAATTTCTTTCTTTCATTTAATTCCCAAACATTTTTTCCCTATCAAAATTACTCAAATACCCTTTTAGCCTATTGTTTCTCTCTTTTCGCTCACGGATTCCATTCCATTTCCAGCCAACCAATTCCAATTCCAGTTCCGTTCTTTAATAATTAATTAATATCTAAAATCTTGATAACATAACAGGCTTGGACATAGAGAGCAAAAAGACGAATTTACCCCACGTCGTGTTGATGTTTTCACAAAGCATAATACTTTACCACCCACTGCGGTTATTTCAGCTGGTTCTGTAAGCTCTGCTTGTACTGCTGGTATGCTTCAAATTTTTTATCGAAAACTTATTTATTTTATTTTATGAATTCTTTTCGTATTTTAAATTTGAATCACTTTTTATTTTTTGTAATCCAGGTGCAGGGCAGATGTACATGTGGGGTAAAATAAAGGTTACTGGTGATAATTGGATGTACCCTAAACCTCTCATGGATCTCAGGTTTTGACTTTTGACTTTTGACTTTTGACCTTCTTCTCCAAATGATATTTCTTGCATTTAATTTTGTATTTTAAATAAATACTCATCTATCTGTTGTAATGTTACAGTGGGTGGAACATACGTTGCATGGATTCAGGGAATATGCATTATTTTGTTGGTGCAGATACTTCATGCATAAGTTGGGGCAACGCTCAATCTGGTGAACTTGGATATGGGCCTAATCAGCAGAAGTATATAATATATAATATATATTTTTCTTTATTATTTCATTTAAAAAAAATCATTTCATGGTTGCTAAGTTGTTGTGTTTTATGGGGTGCAGATCTTCAGCGATACCCAAAAAGGTTGATGATCTTGAGGATATGCATGTTCTCAGGTTTGTATTTGAGTCATACATGTATAATTTTATATACATATGAACATATTATGTATTTTTATTTTATTTTATTTTTTTGTGTTTGTGTAGTGTTGCATGTGGTTCAGCACATTCCTTGGTGGTGGTTGATAGGTCAAGTGTAGGGAAAAGGCTTGACAAGGTATTCCTTTCCTTATCTCTACTATGGAATGGAATGGTTAATTCCATTGGAATCAAAATAATTTGTTTGTTTTTCATTCTAATAGTAATGAGAATAACCAATGGGCCCACTTTTGTTTGTTTTCTTTATTTATCACTTCCTTTTTTTCACTCTGTCTTGGAATTGAATGAAAAGTTGCATTATTACTGATTAAAATTGTAAAAAAAATCAAACAAGATTTGTATTTTGAACACACAAATCTTGTTTATTTTTTTAAATCAAACAAATAGTTTTTCTTATTTACTTATTTGGGGTTCAGTAGAGTGCCTAACTTTTTTTATTCAAACTACAGTTTTCTATTTTTCAGTTATTGGTTTTACTTTTATTTAATTTTCAAGTTGACTTGTTGTTTCTATTTCTACAGCTTGATGTTTATGATGGCAAAGATCCCAGTGAAGGTATTAATGCTCATTTACATTTAACAAATGAGATTCTTATTCCAAATGAAATTTTATAATTTTAGATTCTCTCGCTCTTTTTAATTTATTCTACAAATGTGACCCTAATCATGAATTTTTTGATTCAGTGACTGAAGAACCTTCTAGTAAAACTGGAACTGCTAAAAAACCTAAAAAGGCGAGTGCTGCAAAAACATCTGAAAAATCAAAGAAGAAGACAAAATCTGAGGAGCCACCTGAGTCAGAAGTTGAAGAGGAAAATGGTAATGAAAGTGAAGACGGTAGTGATGAAAAAGCAAATGGAAATGGTGGAAAGAAGAAGCAGAAGGGTGGCAAGACTTCCGGCAAAGGCCGTGGTGGAGGCCGCCCATCGGCCACCACAAAGGGAGGAGCAACACCTCAAAAATCCAACAAGAGGAAGACGAAATCTGAGGAGCCACCTGAGTCAGAAGTCGAAGAGGAAAACGGTGATGAAAAAGGTGGAAGGAAGAAGCAGAAGGGCCCATCTGCCGCCACAAAGGGAGGAGCAACACCAACACCAACACCAACACCGGCCAAAAGAGGAAGAGGAAGGCCCAAGAAATGTTAGACAAAGGGGTTTTAGTTGTAACTTTTTGTTTCACTGATCTCGTATATTCATGATTCACCCTTTTAAGTTTTAACTGTGGATTTCTGGTTGGGATGTGGTTATTTTTGGTTGTAGGAAAAGAGAACTAATGTCGGCTATGATGGGTTTTTTCCCTTTTTGCTACCATAGTGGAACGATTCTCTTAAATGATTGGTGTATTTTGGTCTTATGATTTTGCAATTAGGTATGGGTTATGATTTGTGTATTTTGGTCTTATGATTTTGCAATTAGGTATGGGTTCCGGGAATACTTAGTAAATACTTAGATTTTTATGACATTTGTCCGCTAAAATACTGTCTAAAATAATAATATTTAAAAAAAGGAAATCTACAGAAATTCCCAATATTTTGGGAAATGTTTTAAAAAGTCATAAATTTATTTTTTAAGAAATTTATTCAGTTTAATCTTTTTTAATCTATTTAACTAGTCACCATGCCAAGTCACCATACCATCTGGAGATATGTGATGATTTGGGTTGACGTGGACATGCCACCTTAGCTTATTGCTTGGTAATGGAAAAAATTGTTTTTTCGAAAAGAATAAGGCGTGCGGTGTGCCATCTAGACATATGTGATGTTTTGGGTTGATGTGGAAATGCCACCTTAGCTTCTTGCTTAGAGCATTTGGTATGGATTTTTTGAGGTGATGTTATAACACCTTATAACATCAAGGGAGAAATAATGTTCATGGTGTTATGACCATGTTATGAGAATGTTAAGAGAAGAAAAATAGAGAGAGATGAAATGTGCAGCCAATCAATGTTCCCGTTTCATGGTGTTATGACTATGTTGAGATGGCACATCAGCAATATCACTTCTCGTTTCATGGTGTTATGACTATGTTGAGATGCCACATCAGCAATATCACTTCTCGTTGCCCATACCGTATGCTCTTAATAACGAAAAAAATTGATTTTTCGAAAAGAATGAGGTTATGAGGTTTCGAACTCAGGCTTCACTCCAACATCTCAACAAGTTAACCAATTGAGCTACAAGACATTTATGTACTATCTCCTTTCGTTAACATATATATATTATGCATGAAGCTTTTTTATTTAAAAAGAAAAAACAAAGGCCAGAGGGTTAAAAACTACGCCTACACATACCAAAAGCGTCGCTCTTACTAGTTGAGGTACATGCTAAAGAGATGTCAAGATATGCCATATCAGATTTTTCTGCCGCCTAATCTCTTGTCGTAGAAAAAAAATTAAAACAAAAATGCAAATAAAAAATGACCAATAACATCCAGCCTTCTAATTTTAGAATAAAAATAAAAAAAACAAATATAAAAGGACCACAACCAACTCCAAAGAATCTTTTCTTCTCTCTCTTCTTCCTAGTGAACTAACGAGCTCTTTTTAGCATATTGCTTGACATGGTGAAGGGAGTGGTGTTTTGTTAATGCCAAGTTTTTGGGGAGTGGGCTTGTCGCCCCCACTCCCTTTACCTTACATGATGAACCTTTAAATACATTTATTATTATTATTATTATTATTAAAAACGATTAAATACTTATAAAAAAGATTAAATCTTTTTTTTATAGAATTGTTTTTATATTTATTTAATCATTTTTATACAGTTTATAAAAAATGTTTTTATACATTTAGAAAAAGAAAAATTCTTATTTATTAAAAAAACATTAATTTAGTTATAAAAACATATATTAATTATCACATAATATTAATTAAAATAACGATTAACTTTTTTTTCATTGCGTTTTTAATAATAAAATAATATTAATTGAAATAATAATATAATTGTATTTAAATCTTCATAATTGTGTACATTAAATACAAGGAGAAGGAATCAAAACAGTCAAGGTGCATATCACAATAAGAGGGATGTTTTGTGTTTGTGTAGATGCAGGTTTGAACCGTGCTTGCTCCTATTTTTTTTTAGAAAAAGCGTCATGCATAATAGATATATTAAGTAATGAAAAAAAAGAGTCATAAAAGTCTTACGGCTCAAGGTAAACTTGCTCAACTGGTTGAGGGGAGGCACGAGTGAGAAACTGTCTCCCGTCATTCTTTTAAAAAATGCCATTTTTTTCATTACCAAGCAATAAGCTGATGTAGATTATCATACGTGTCAATAGGTAAAAATGGGCTAAACTAATGCCAAGTGGAATGGTGACATGCTGAATAGGTAAAAATAGACTAAACTAAATAAATTTCTCAGTTTTTTGGGTTTTCTTTTTATTCAAATTTTTTTAAGGATTTTTTAAAAATATTTCTGAAAAAATTTAAGAAGGTTTCCGTTAAAAAATAGTTAAATGGTGGTTACTTAAAAATGGAACACAAGACAAAGGATAAATTTAAAAGTACATATCTAGAAAAAGAACACTTTCTTTTCTTGATATTATTAATCAATTTATTCTTTCTCCAAAAGAAAATTCATACATATTTTACATTTTACATGGTTATATATATATATATATATATATATATATATATATATATATATATATATATATATATATATATATATATATATATATATATATATATATATATATATATATATATATATTTGTTTCTTACTTCCACAATTTTTGTCTATTTTAGTCCCTGGATTTTATGTTGTTTTTTGGCAAAATTGGTCCCTGTACTTTGGCAACTTTGGTCCTTATTTTTTAGCCATTTTGACACTTTTGGTCATTGTAATCGATATTTTTACATTGTTTAGGAACCTTTTAATATTTAAAGTTTGGCCACAAAACTTTAACGGTTTGACAACTCTGATCCCTTTTCTATTTAGGAACCTTTTAATATTTAAAGTTTGGCCACAAAACTTTAACGGTTCGACAACTTTGATCCCTTTTTAAAAAACTTGCTAATTCCTACCACTTTAATTCTTTAGCCATTTTCACACTTCTGGTCCTTGCAGTCAAAACTTTTACATTTTTTTCATAAAAACATGAACAAAACGGTCCGGGGTAAAGCCCGGGCTTGTCATCCTTGCACTTTCTGCGTCTGTCATATTTATCGATTCGGAAACAACATTGAAAGCTTCTGGCCCCGCGTAACGGGGGTAATCTTTCTAGTTTTTATTAAAAACATTAATTAAATTAAAAAAAACACCCATCTTACTAACCTTGGCTAGAAAACACAAATATCAGTCTTTTACAAATACATGAGCTACAAGGCAAAGATCATTCTTCTTATGTATGGTTACCCCAGGCATAACATCAAAGTCTATATCAACACTGTTCTTATCATTCGGCAACCCCCAATCAAACAAGTAAACAAGATTAGCAAGCAAAAGTTCCACAATCATCACTCCCATTGAGATTCCAGGACATATTCTCCGGCCAGCCCCAAACGGAATCAACTCGAAATCATTCCCTCTAAAGTCAATATTGCTACCCATAAACCTCTTCGGCAAAAACTCCTCTGGCCTTTCCCAGGATTCAGGGTCCCTTCCGATGGCCATTGCATTCACGAAAACAAGTGTTTTCTGTTTGATTTTGTAGCCATGCAAAATGGTATGTTTTGCTGTTTCTCGTGGTATTAGAAGAGGAGCCGGAGGGTATAACCTCATGATCTCCTTCACCACTGCTTTCATATAGGTGAGTTTTGAAAGATCATCCTCTTCTACTATACCCTTCTTTCCCACCAAATTTCTCACTTCTTCTTGTGCTTTCTTCATTACTTTAGGGTTCTTTATCAGTGATGTCATTGCCCACACCACAGTAGCCGTACTAGTATCTGTTCCGGCTACCAATACATCCTAAAAGAAGAACGAATTAAGGAACAATGAGAGAGACAGAGAGAGATGGAGATAGGGAGAACTATAAACTCTTGTTCAGACATTAGTGATTACCATGAGCAAGGCTTTAATGTGATCGTACGTGAGGCTTAAGAGCTGTTCTTCTTTGAGTCGTAATAAGATGTCAATAAAATCTTCTTCTTTCTCACTTGATTTGGGGCTTAGATGTTCATCAATAAGTTTCTGATAAAAAACATCAAAATACTGGAAGCATTTATCCAGACGACCAGTCTTGCCCAATAACCTATCAATCAAACTCACAAAAGGAAGACCACGCCAAATATCAGAAACGTAGAAATCAGCAAATATCAACTCGAGTTCAGTTAGTAGTCGAAGAAGCTCCTTTCTTTCATGTTCATCTCGGAACTTCTTGCCATAACCCACTCTCATCATTATAGTACCCGCCACACTCTTCACGAGTTCGCTCAAGTTTACAGGCATAGACGAAAGAGCCATCTCATGTATCTTCTTCATGGCACTCGAGACCTCTTCTTCACGGATATACCTAAAAGATTCCACCCTTTTAGGTCCTAACAAATGAAGCTTAAAAATCTTTTTCATCTCTCTCCAGTACTTGTTGTAGGGTGAAAAGGTCACATCAAGGCCGTTGTAAGATAACTTTTTTAGTACAACAAATGATGGCCTATTGCAAAAGATGATATCTTGTGTTTTTAAGACTTCTTTCGCTAGACTCGCTGAAGAAACAACGATTACTGGGATGAAACCGAAGTTAAGGGATACGATTGGACCGTAGGATTTGGAGAGCTGCCATAGGAAAGTAGGGATGTTTGAGTGATAGATTATGTGATGCAAGTTTCCAATGAAGGGTAGTCCAAGAGGGCCTGGTGGAGTGAAATTCGATCTGCCTTCGATGATTTTGGAAAGAAGGTAGAGGAGAGGAACAAGAAGAAACAGAAAAAGCAGACCCATTGTTGACTGTTAAGGTGTTATGGATTTCCAGTACTAGTAGTTTTGCTTTAATACTCTACAAGTCTACAGGAATCTAAGATAAGAATGCTGTGGATTCATGATGTCTATACACGTGAAGTTCACATGCACTTTTTTTGGTTGTTATAACGTACGAATGTTTGTACAATCTTGACATTGTGTGATCATATATATATATATATATATATATATATATATATATATATATATATATATATATATATATATATATATATATATATATACTAGCTGCTTACCCGCGTAATGCGACGAACGACAAATATTTTGTTTCAACCATTAGTTTTTTCGGAACCAAAACCATATGAACCATAAATGTAACGAAAAAAGTTAAGGACAAAAACAAAGAATCTAAAAAACCACCGAGACCACAAAACGCAATTCGTACCGTACTTCACAAGATATCAGTATTTATTTATTTAATCTATGCTTATTGTGCTTTTAATAAAAAGTTACATACAAATTTATAGAACATAAGTATTCAAATTATCTTTATCCACATATGTTACGATTAATCTATATATATATATATATATATATATATATATATATATATATATATATATATATATATATATATATATATATATTGTGTATGTCTTCCTTAAAACCCATGCTTGTTAACAATTGATCTAAAACTCAAAACATTTATTTCATGCTTTCAAAACTTGTTTCTTTTCTTCAAGTGCTTTCTTCCCAAAGTATCATTTTCTAACCAATAACAATATAGGTAAAATGATATTGAGATTTAATCCAATGATAGAACCCATAAACAGAAAAGCATAGATCTAAAATGAGTTTTAAAAATGTATTACTAAAAAGAAAAAGTAAACTTACAGTTGTATATGATATTGTGTGATTGTCAATAACTTTAGGAAAAATGATTATCTAAGTAAAACTTTAACTTTCAAAGTTATGTGAATCACTATGAAAACAATTATGTTCCTCACTTCAGGTAACATTTTTCTATGACCAAAAATCTCATATTCATACATTAATAGCATTTTACTTTAACTTTTTTTTGTCATTAATTGATTCGTTTGATGAATAATGAAGCAAGTGAAGCAGATCTGGGAAAGGAGCTACCAATATTTCCTTCACAATTGCGTTATACTCTTTACTAAAAATCCAACATCCCCAAGCTCACAATCCTACTAAGCCAATAAGTTCATGTAGATTATTTCCATACTTTGCAACCCAAAACAGTGTTGTTTTGTCCCAAAAGAGAATGTAAAGAGAAAAGTTGCTAGTTGGAGCTACATGATAAACATGTCAACCATCATCATCTCTTTAGTATGATCTCCATATCCGTAATAGTGTCCATCGATTTCGAAAATGAACCACCCACCTTATCATGATTATTCTGAAAGAACATAAAATTGTATTAATAATAAAAAAAAAAATCAAAAACTTAAAAGTTCAAGTAGGTTAACAGTAATATAACAAATTTATCGCATTGTATTTTCATATTTCTAACATATATGTCAAAATAAATAATCAATTAAAAAAATGCCCAAATGCATTACCCGTTACTGTTAAAAAGGCATAGCATTAATAATGTATAAAATGTGGTTATAAAAAATTACTACATGTCAACCAAACATGATTCTACAACAATGTTTTTTGAAATCTTACATCTCTTAGTATTTCCACAAGCTCTTAGGAGACTTTGCAGAACGACATTAGTTATTACTTTTTCTCAATGTTGTCCCCTAAATCATTTAAGGTTGTACATAAAAACACTTGACTATGTGAGTATTGATATTTATTAACATTTAAAAACTTAAAAACAATAGGCATGACGTTTCCTTTTACAATGCCTACATTTATAGGCTATTGTATTAGATAGAACACAACTTGCACCAGCCAATTATTACAATAATGTATGAAAAATTAAAATTAAATAAAAAAGGAACATTTAGAAGCTAGAAGGGTGTAACGTACAACAACCTGATGAAAGTTATTTTTCCTGCATTATGAGCACCCATTATTCTAAGAGCAAAAAATACAATTGCAACGTGTGTCAAACACCATTAATAGTAACTGCAACATATATACAACACCATTAATACCAATAATAAGTCTAAGAATAAACTGTTCCAGAATAAAAAAAATTGTGCAAGTAGCTCCAGAAAATGCAACTATAAAACAAATTTTGGAAGTGTAGATTCACATCGAACCATTAGACTGGATCCTTTACTTACATTTGTTAGTTTTGTGTTCTTGAAAAGATGACATCTAGTCTTGAAAAGATGACCCCCAATCTCATTTCTCTGTTTATCTCTCATAAGCCTTGCTATCCTAAAACCAAAAAATTGTGAACCATCAGAAAAATCATGTAGAAATAAATATAATAAAAGATGATAAAGAAGGCTATTTTCTCCACTGAAACATCCATTAGAGATCAATAACTCGACACAATGATTGGATGCTACTTGGGTTTGCTGTAAACCTATAACAAACAGTAAACACAAACAAACACCAGGATGGTCGATTAAATAAGAGAGAGAGAGAGAGAGAGAGAGTGTGTGTGAGGGATAAGCGAAAACTCTCTTACTGGATTGAAGGGAACATCAAGTCATACAGTAAATTCTACAGCAACAACAAAAGCCAACTAAATCACAAGATTATGTCAAACACAAAAATAATTAATTGAAAAAGAGGGGATGGAAGAAAGCCTCACCTGATAGAAATCATCATAATAGATGACGTGGTAGTGTTCCTTAATTGGCTCAAGTACTCTACAACCATGTCAGAGGCGAAGGTGTTGGTGGCAGATAGGAATAGGAACGATCGGTATGTTGGTGGTGACGTTAGGAATTATGAAATGGCAAAGTGTAGAGAAGGATTTTTCAGGTGATTGAAGGCGACAGTAAGAGGGAAAGAAACCCCGATGGTGCTGCCGATGCGGTGTCGTAAAGATAGTGGTGAATGATCAGCGAAAGTCTAAGTTAGAGAGAGATGGTAGGGGAGTGATGGTGCCGACGATAAATTGTGGCTTAGGGTTTGAGATATAGAGCATCGTGGTGAATGACATTGTGGTTTGCAATAACATAATGATATGCTAAAACCAGGCACCCGCCCTGCCTTTAACAAAGCATTAAAAGAAGAGGACAGAACCAGCGATGCAGTTGCCGGAAGCAGAGGCGATGTGAGAGGGGGTAAATATTGAAATCAGGGCAAGCCAAGTTATTTAACATAAATTCGAGAATGAGAGTGTTGGTGGTGGTTGCATTGACTGATGAGGGAGATAACAGGGTCGACAACTTTTGTTTTTGAGAGAATAAAACGAGAGAGTTTGTGAAGGAGATGGAAGCCGAAATAGTTGGGATTCTAGATGGGCCTGAATCGATTAATTTTAGCCGATATATCTGGATTCTAAAAGGATTAGGTACGATCTCATCAGGGATTAAGGGGCCAGCTCAAAAGCTCGAGTGAAATAAGAAACCTATACATTGAGTGATTGTATTTTTTTTTTTCTAAAACACTTGGACGACTTAAATTATAATATTATAATATTATAGGTTTGTTGTATTTTAAGCTTAAATATTTGGACGTTTTAAAAAAAATATTATTATTATATTCAATTTATTTATAGAAAAAGTGGGATTTTTTTTATAAAATAGTAAAGATATATATATATATATATATATATATATATATATATATATATATATATATATATATATAGATCTGGTAAGAAATTTTTTTTGGTAGAAAGGTAAGAAGTTTTTTTTTCTACATATTTTTTTGACGAACAAAATAAATGAATCACTAGATGATTCACAAGAAAAAATTCTTAAAAACACATATTTATGGTTCATTTTTAAGTAAATTAAGAAAAAATTCACTTTTATGACAATTTTAGTGAATAACCACAAAGTCATTGTATAAATGAATCATCGAGATGTTTTTTTGAGAATTTTTTCTTGTGAATCATCTTACAAATGAATCATCTAATGATTCATTTTGTTTGTTCGCGAAAAAAATATGTAGGAAAAAAACTTCTTACCTTCTTACAAAAAATTTCCTTCTTATTTGATCTTGACTCTCTCTCTCTCTTTCTATATATATATATATATATATATATATATATATATATATATATATATATATATATATATATATATATATATATATATATATATATATATATATATATATATATATATATATAGGTTCAGGTTCATTAGAGACCATTCTAATTTTGTGAGACCGTGAGACCAAATTTAAAAATAATTTTAAAATGCAGAATAAATGGAAAAATCTAAAAATTCTTTTTTTAAATATTATTTTCGGAACTTGAATTAACTAAAAAAAATAAAAAAATAAAAATAAATTCTATTTTTTTTGAAAAATACGTGAAATATTCTAATAGAATATTACACTGACATATTCTAAAAAATAATTTTAAAATGCAGAATAAATGGAAAAATCTAAAAATTCTTTTTTTAAATATTATTTTCGGAACTTGAATTAACTAAAAAAAATAAAAATAAATAAAAAAATAAAATAATTCCATTTTTTATGAAAAATACGTGAAATATTCTAATAGAATATTACACTGTATTTATTTTAAAAAATAATTTTAAAATGCAAAATAAATGGAAAAATCCAAAAATTCTTTTTTTAATTATTATTTTCGTAACTTGAATTAACTAAAAAAAATAAAAAAAATAAAAAAATACGTCTCACGGTCTCACAAAATATAGGTGGTCTCAAATGAACCTAACCCTATATATATATATATATATATATATATATATATATATATATATATATATATATATATATATATATATATATATATATATGATTGAGTTCTATGGAAAACAAATAACTAGGGCAACATCTACCGGAACCAATAATCAAATGACACATGTCCATTTCTTTATTCACAAGTAATGTATTGTGGAAGTTATTGTGAAAGTGATGTGTTGTCATGTTTTCATTGGTTCAAATATGTGTTGCCCTAATCATTCATTTTCCATATAACTCTTCCATATATATATATATATATATATATATATATATATATATATATATATATATATATATATATATATATATATATATATATATATATATATATATATATATATAAAGGTTGTGATGAACTTATATATATCTAAAGGTTGTGATGAACTGTACAAGTAAGAACGAAAAACAAAATTGTTTAATTACTCCAAATGTGAAATTATAAAAGTTAGGAAGGCCAAACTTGTTACTTATGGAAATAAATCATGATTTATTAAATGGAATTAACTATTAAATTTGAAGGATTGTTATGTAACTTCTATTTATTTAAAAGAAAAACATTCATTTAATTAAAAAGGTGAATTTAGGTAGGGTCAAACCCACATCAAACATGAATGAACACGTGTAAGGAATGAGATTTTGGCGGGTAGGAAGTGACATTTTTCATTTATTATTGAAGAAACAAATATATATATATATACACACATTATATAATTTTTTTACATTCGGGCCCTATTTTTTTCGGAGCCGCTCCGAGGCCCTGTACACCCTTAGGGCCGGCCCTATATATATATATATATATATATATATATATATATATGAAAAAGTTCAATAAAGAACCATTATTAATTAAGAAACCAAGTAATCAATCCAAAGTGTCGAAATTTAAAGCGATCAACGGCAAAAAGAAGGGTTGTAGACTTTTACAATGAAATCACAACAAAATCCATTTCTTTTTTTCATTTAAATTTTTTTAGGCCATGTTTTTTATCGAAAAAAACCGAATATAAACCGTTGTTCACGAGTTTTCATCATCTTTCCAAAGAGATCCATGATGATATATAAAAAACGAACCTTTTTTTTTTTGAAAAAAACCCACTTCATTTTTTTTTTTGAAAAGTTAAAGTCTATTTTTTTATAGAAAAAAGAATTAATAAATATATCAAAATTCATGATTTTTTGTACTTTTTAAACATATATTCATATTCATGTAAAAAAATGATATTTCAGTTCAGATTTATATTGTAAACCTGTTCAGATTTATATTGTGAAGCTGTTCAAATTTACATTGTGAACCTTCTCATATTCACAATGTCCATAATAGTAAGTCAGATTCATAGTGTTAATCTGAACTGATCGGAACTTTTTCACATTGTGAATGTTAAAAATTAAAATATTTACAGTTTAGATTCACAGTGTGAATCTACACTAATCGAGGTTTTTTTTTTTTTTTTTTTTTTTTTTTTTTTTTGTGAACTTTCTAAGATTCACAGAGTGTATAATAGTAAGTCAATTCACAATGTGAATCTGAACTATTCGAGCCTTTTCACCTTGTAAATGTTACAAATTGAAATATTTATAGTTTAGATTCACAATGTGAATTTACATTATTTGAGTTTTTTTTTTTAATAAATCGGTGTTGATATTTATTAATAGAGTACAAAAAATTTATATTTTTGGTATAATTTTTTTTTTGATAAAAGTAAACTTTAATATTGAAAAAACTAACAAAATGAGGTGAGTTTTTTTCGAAAAAAAATTTATTTTTTATATATCAACATGAATCTCTATGGAAAGAGGACGAAAAATCGAGAACAACGGTATATTGATAAAAAAAAGTGGCCTAAAAAAATTTAAACGAAAAAAAGATGTGAGTTTTTTGGTAAGGAGGTGGATTTTTGGTATAATCCGGTATGTGTCTGTCCAATGTAAAAGTGTACATCTATTTCCTTGGCCGTTGATCATTATGATTTCCGACGCTTACGATTGGTTCCTTGTTAATTATGGTTCTCTATTGAACCTCACTATATATATATATATATATATATATATATATATATATATATATATATATATATATATATATATATATATATATATAGGCTTAGATTATTTTGTTTTTACAAACTATTGTGTGCCAAAATGCACAAATCTGGACCAATGGATGGAATTCATCAATGGACAAGATTTTAGAGTGTATGATATTACAATGGGATAGCATGTACCATATAATCACACAAATTTTAGCAAAAATGTATTTTGGACAATTAAGTACAATTATAAAAGGAAATTTTCGGATCTTTATGGATAATTAATTCTCCTAATTTTAAAAATATGATTTTTTTTAATTAATTCAATTTTTATTCTAACATAATTTGTAAAAATAACCGATTTATTCTGTCAGAATATTTTTTTAGTTAGAATGATGCTCTTTCAGAATTTTATTCTATTTGAATATTATTGAATAATAACAAAGTTCTGGAATCCGAGGTTGAAAAATAACTACATTCTAACATATTTTGTCAGAATAACATATTGCCAATCATAAACTATTAAATACATTCTGAAAAAAATACACAAAATAGATTCTTGAACTAATAATATACCAAATAATTAATTGTGATTCTTTGAATAATAACAACATTCTGAAAGAATAACAAGTGTAATTTTTAAAAAATAACAACATTCTTAAACACTGAGTGTGATCATTTTTTAATTCATTCTTCAAACCTTTCCCATCAGTTCTTCAAGCCATTCTTCAAGCCATTTCTATCACAAATTCTGTTAGAATACAACAATAAAATTCTGTTAGAATACATTATCAACATATAAATATTAAAATTTTATCAAAATGAAACAGTAAAATTCTAGCAGAATTTGTTATCAACATATAAATAATTAACCATAAGCATAATCGGAAGACATGAATAAAAAAAATTAACATATTTTTATCCTCTCAATTTATTAACAATCAAATGAATAAAAAAAATTAACAGATTTGATACTTCCATGGTCCTGCAAAACAATTTATAATAAAAGTGAAACAAAGTTGATTCAAAAGTTTTGTTAAACACCTTACTTACAACAAAAACCTTTATGAAGAAACCATTTATATTTGCCAAAAAAATAGTTGAACTTATATAAAAAGATTGGATAGAAAATCTAGAAACCTGATTTAAGCATTTTATCGAGCAGTTGGTATGCAGCATGAAACTTTCTTTAAATTCTCAATAATGATAGCTTATCCCGTGGCCAATCTTGAAACCTGTGAAAAACATGAAAAACAAAAATCCTGTCTCTTAGGATTTTTAACAAACAATTGGTAGGCACTAAATAAATAATTAGTTGCTCAATGTCTTTTTCAAATTCAAGCACAGGGGAGCTCAAACCTTTTATCACTCCATCCTCCTTCTTAATTGGATTACGAATGACATGATTAACCATTGGAGAACTAGCGATATCAGCCATAACCACTTTAGAAGAAATCTTCGATCCCATCACAGCACCCTCAGAACCATTCGACAATCCCAAGCCCTTATTCTCAATAGAAATCGCATCACATCCAACATCCAAAAGGGAATCCACCAAATTCACTCCAGACCTAGGGCCTTCAGATTTACTCACATCACTCGATCCTTTTATCATAGGAGATTTCACTTCTGATTCAAACTTATTGACAAGAAGAGTGACTGATTTAGCTTTCAGAGGATCAGATGGTAACTTATAAGCCTCACCAGAATCAATTTTCAGCTTGTTTCTCGGGTTTTCATTTTTCCCCTTTCTTTTCATAATAACATCAGGTTCCAAATTAGGAGGAACCCCCTTAATGAGAACAACACCAACAATATCCACGTAATAAGGAAGAAGAGACGAACATATTAAGACCAGCCATGAGCTAATCCGCCACCAGAGGAACAAACGGCGCTGGAAAAATGAAGGTGAAAATCGCTTGATGCCTTCTCGACCTGATGAAGAGGGAGGAAGAAGATATCGGGTCTCTCATGTGCCTGCTGATCGAAAAAAGAAAAGAGCAGGGATTAGGGTTAGTGAGATGAACAACGAATTTAAAAAGGATCTGCGATACTCATTTAATGATTTTCCAAATATACAACATTTAATTTTCGTTTATAAAGGTAAAATGACTAATTTACCCTTTATTATTTAATTAATGATTTCTTTTTTCCTAAATTCTGATTGGAGCATTTAGGCACACAATATTTGCTAAAAACATTTG
The DNA here is from genome assembly GCF_002870075.4 of Lactuca sativa. Taxonomy (NCBI): domain Eukaryota; kingdom Viridiplantae; phylum Streptophyta; class Magnoliopsida; order Asterales; family Asteraceae; genus Lactuca; species Lactuca sativa. The sequence goes on along the minus strand of NC_056626.2, from coordinate 216,870,092 downwards.
AACCTATCTCTAATATATATATATATATATATATATATATATATATATATATATATATATATATATATATATATATATATATATATATAGAGCTAGGTTCAGGTAATTTAAAACTATTGACTTTAGTTGCCTAGGTTTTCTCCATCGACTTTTTAAAACCACCACCTATTCAACCCCAACCATTACTGCCGATGTTGAAGGGCACAACATAACCATAATTACTGTCATCACCGATGGTCCTCCACCACTCGTCGCCTTCATCCACCAATGTCGGCCAGCAGGCGTAATCAACTGCAAGGTTCGATTTGAGACAAGCAAATGCAATTGCGCTGTGAAGAGGCATCATGGATTCAACCATTCCCAATGCCCTAACAATCCTGAAGAATAACACCACAAAGTTTAAATCAAATTTTGCAGAATTTAGAAATAAGGTTGGTTGTAGTGCGTGTTTTGGTGTGTTTTTTTGTATGTGTAATCGGTAAAGCATCTACCTTGAAGCTGCACCAGGGAGTGTTCTTGTAGATGACAAAAATGGAGAAATATGTACATGTTTTGGGGCTAGGGTTCTTGAAATTATGGTGGTTTGAGATGCGATTGTTTGCATACCAGACATTAACGCTGATCTGCTTGCAGATGCAATTGCGTTGTGAAGAGGCATCATTGAGGATATCAGTGCAAGCCCAAATTTTCAAATCCGAATCTTAGATCGTTCGCAGGTAAGAAGTTTGCAATATCTCAATTTTGAGTTTTCTGTTTGACCATTCAATGGCAAATATCCTTAGATCAATCCATTTAAATTCAAAACCCGATTTTATTCGCTCCGATTATCACACTACCGACTGCGAATTCAATACCATTTGTTCCGATTGTAATCACTATTCTGATTTTGACTTTTTATTGATTGACAATCCAAATTGAGATACAATGCAGTTCGTGCGTTCATCATCTGTTCATCATAGGACTTCAAGTTTTGCTTTTAACAAACATATGTGCAAGAATATTTTTTTTGACTTTAACAACTTCTTGTAGAATAACCATAGAAAGGTAAGAATGTTCTGATCTTTTGCTTTCTCGATTTTATTATATAAAAGGTGGAGAATGTTCTGATCCATTGTTTTGACAAAAATTCAGTGGAGTGTTGATGGGTTTTGATTTTGATTGTTCTTGATAGAAATGGATGAATGGAATGGATTTCTGGGGTTAATGTTTTATAGGAAATTGTTTCTTTTGCTTAAAAAAATTCGATGTGGTGTTTATTTCTTGAAATTGCCATGGAAAGAAGATTAAGAAATAATAATGAGTGGTTGTATTTCTCATTTGCAGGTATACATGAAATCAAGAACAAGAATGTTCTTGTTTTCTTGGTTGGGAACGAAACGAGAGATATCAAAGCAAAACATGGTACATATGAAACTTACAACATTCTACTGGAATGGAATCTTGAATTCTGATTCGGTCAGAATAGAATCTTGAAGATGAATATTGTATGGGATGAAGATGAACAATGACCACCAATTTTACAAAAAGAATGGATTATTCTACCAGAATAATATACAATATAATGAAGAAAATATATGTAATAGTATATTTGATATTGCCATATTTATACTTATTTTTAGGCAATATTTAAGCACATTTTTATTAAAAAGTTGGTAATTTGTTTAGAATAATGGTACTTATGAGCTTAAATGTTATTTACAGCAAAAAAGAAGACATTTTGAAGAAAAGGGACTAAAAGCGTTAAAGAAAGAAACTTTGGGAATTAAAAGATTAAAAGTGAAGAAAATCTGGAAAAAGATTATTCACGACGTGAGACTTAAAGAATTCACGATGTGAATCGTTGGTTCTAGAAGATATGTACGTGGGTGAAGGAATCCTTGATGGGCACGGTTATCTACAATTCACGACGTGAATATCTTATTATTCACGACGTGAATTTATGGATATCAGCAACTATATAAATCCTTGACCATTACGAATAGAGAAAATTTTTGGCTGGAAAGAGGAGTTCCAGAAGACGATTTTGAGGAGAGAAAAGTTCTGGGAAGAGGCTTTCAACATCAAAAAGAGTGAAAGTCCATAATTTAGTTTATTTTAGTTAATTAAGAACATGTTTCCAATCAATTCAACTTGTGTTATTTTGTTAGTTGCTATGATGAGCAGCTGAATCTAGCTACTCTTGTTTAGCTAGATGAAGCTTCTAACTTATGAATAGCTCAATTTTTATGGATTTATTTAGTTGGTAAAATTGCTTGTGTTTGATTTGTATTACCTAGCATGCTTATGTTTGTTTCTCTAATTGCTTGATTGCATGTTCTGTGTAGCTTAGTGACCATTAAATGCATGAACTTGTTTACCTAATGATTTAGTGAACATTGAATTGTTAGAGGTAGGATTGACCAATCTTAGTTAGTAATTAGAGTAAATAAGCTTAGCTGTGCTAGAGAACGTGTATTGTGACTATAATTGCGTTTATATAACAAATCTTACATAGCGTATTTACATTCATAATTAGTTCCGTGTTTAGTTGTGTGTGAACATACATGGTTTGACATGAATTAGTTAATTATTGGTAAAGTTAGAACTAAATTACTAATATAATTAAAACCAACTAGATTATCCATAAACATTAGCTAGCCATAAGAAAGAAGTGGATTCAAACTAAACAAGAGTGTGTTTTTACTTATTGAATTTGAATTAAAGTTCGTATGATCTTGTAAATTCAGATAAAACCCCTTTTAAACTTGTTAATAATTAGGTTAATTTAATAGTACGTAAATTAATTAGTAACACCGTTCCCTGTGATCGACACCCGACTTACCCAAACTATACTGTAATCTGACTAGGTACACTGCCTATAAGTGCATAGTTAGTTTAAGTTTGTTAGGTTATAAATATTAAAATTAGTGGGTACTTTTGTGCACATCAAGTTTTTGGCGCCGTTGCCGGGGAACGGCTTAGATTATTAGTTTATTTGGTTTCATTAGATTAATCGAACCCTTTTTGTGGAATAAAATCTGCAAAAAGTTAATTAGTTATTTATTTGTTATTTTAGCTTAGTTGGTTAGCATATTATTTTGTTTTCTATCACAGAATTCACGACGTGAGTTTTAATAAGCTTACGACGTGAAAGCTGTGATTTCAGTTTTTAGTATTTTCTTATTTTAGTTCAGTTTTACGTTTTTTTAGTTTAGCAAGTTGTAGGAGTTCATGACCCGAGGCTCAAACACACCCTTGGTGTCACCACTTGAAGATCCCGAGTCTGCAATTCACAAGAAAAAGACACCCTTACAAGAATTAAAGTCATTTTTGTCAAGAAAGTCAGGAAAGAAGACAGGAGAGTCAAGTTCATCCGCGAGGCACAAGAGCAATTTTGAGCACTTGGATCAAACACCCATCCAAACCGAGTCCGAATACGATACCGAGCCGGAATTTGAAGAACACACGAGCGAACCCGAGAACGAGCCAAGGAACGAGATGGAAACAATTGAAGAAATGTCCATGGGAGCTTACAAGAAGCGGATCCGAGAAGATATGGGTCCCGGTTTAGTCCAACCCGCAATACCTGCCACTGCCACATTCGAGTTGAAGGGGCACATCTTGACTGCACTAAAGGATATCCCATTTTTTGGGAAAGATCATGAGGATGCTTTTAAGCATCTCGATGAAGTCAAAGACATTGCGGATTACTTCAATGTCCCAAATTTCAACAGAAACACCGTCTTGCTTAGGATGCTTCCCATCACTTTCAAAGGAGCTGCTAAGGAGTGGTTAAAGTCACTTCCACCGGGTACAATTACCACTTGGGCTCAAATGCGTGAGCAATTCCTGGACCAGTTTTGCCCACCATCCAAGATAGCCAAACTCAAGAAGGCAATAGCCAACTTTGAGCAACAGCCGGGGGAGTCATTATATGAAGCATGGGAGCGGTACAAGGGCTTGCTCAGAAATTGCCCTCAGCATGATCTAAATGTGCAACAAGAGATGTCGATCTTCTATGATGGGGTCAACGTTATGACGAGACAACTCCTTGATTATCAAGGACCTTTAACAAAGAAAAATCCAAGGGAGGTTAAGGAGCTGATTGAAGAATTCGTGAAGCACTCTTGCGAATACCACAACCCTATGCAAGATGGAATCAAAAGCAGTGGAGGGGTCCAAACTGAAGAAATAGCAGCTGTGATGGCTATGCTGAATAATTTGGATCGAAGGATAACACAAATGGACCATTCAATACATGCCATAAGAGTGGGTTGTGAGAGATGTAGTGGTCCACACTTGACCAAGGACTGCAATTTAGATGAGTTTGGGAACAGAAAAGCTCAAGTGTGCTACTCAAGTGGGGATAAGTTTGATGAGGACTGGAGGAAACCGAAGAAGGAGTGGCTGCCATATGAAGAGTATAAGAAGCAAAAAGAAGAGAAGTATAGGCAGACAGGTCGAGGCTTTTATCAAAAGGAGCAGCCACCAGCCGAGAAGAAACCCGATCTAGAGACTATGTTGATGAAGTTTATGGAAGCTTCGGAAAAGAGACACGATGCCACTGATTCTTCTATTAATGAACATCAAACTTTAATTAAGAATCAGCAAGCCTCCATCCATAACCTTGAAGTTCAAGTTGGTCAACTAGCCACTTTAGTTCATGAGAAGTTATCCCCGAAAAATACCGAAACGAAGACCCAATCTCATGTAATGGCCATAGACACCGAAGAAGAAGCCATCTTTGAGTTCCTGGAGGCATTGGAAGAAGAACCACAGCAGCCTGATCCAAAGATGAAGAAGACCAAGCTCGAAAATAATGAAGCTGCTGAGTTCCAGAATTCACGACGTGAACATTATATGTTCACGACGTGGGCCTGTCATGAACAGAAAAATTCTGCAGTTGGTTCGGTTTATCAGCCGCCTTTGCCTTTTCCTTCCCAAGCTACCCTCAGTCCACTGGAGAGAGTGCGTAGAGAGTTTGTCAAGCATGTGAAGGGGATCCCGAGTAATACTCCCTTTGTCGAGTCCTTATCCAAAACTCCTGAGCATCAAAAATTACTGCAAGATTTGATAGACACTCGCAAGCAATTAAAGAAGCAGTGTAAGGTGGTTCTAAGTGAACAAAGCTCAAAAGCTGTGTTGGGAGAGATACCAGAGAAGATGGGGGACCCTGGACGCCTCACTCTACCGTGTGAGTTTGGTAATAAATTGAAGGTTAATGCTTTAGCCGATTCTGGGGCTAGCATTAATTTGATGCCTTTTTCATGAGTGAGCCATCCCTTTAAGAAGGGAATTATCGCAAAAAGTCTCTTTGAAAGGTCACTCTCATGAAAAGAAAATTTATAAAAAATTGGAAATTCAGAAGATGAAGGCTACAAAAATGACGATTCACATGGCGAACCGTTTAGTGACACAACCCCGGGGCATAGTGGAGGATATTTTGGTGAAAATTGGAAAATTTGTTTTTCCAATAGATTTTGTAGTAATGGATTTGAAGGAAGATCCCGATGTTCCAATTATCCTTGGCCGTCCATTGCTTAACACTTCTGGAGCTTTGGTTGATATCCGCGAGTCTAAGTTCACCTTGAGAGTTGGAGATGAAAAAGAAGTTTTTGGGATAGAAGATGGCTTCCCAAAGGAACATGTTCAAGAAGAGGTGTTCACAATCAATGAAGATAATGAACTTGAAGAACTGGAAAAGCTTATGGAAGAAGAGATCAAGGCAGTTCATCAAGTCAAAAGAACAAAACCTAGAGCATCTGTTCCATTTTTGGTTGAAGTCATAGCTTACAAGAGTCCACCTTCTTGGGTGAGCAAAGAGGAGGAGGAGACGACAAGTGATGAAGAGGAGGTCACTTCAAGAGTGACAAAGCTGGTGGTGAAAGAGGAGGAGGATGCGATGAAGTGCAAGGAAGAAACTAAAGGGACCAAACGCAAGCTTGAAGAAGAGGTGAAAGTTAAAAAAGAGAATTCAAAGAAGGCTTACAAAAGGCGAGTTCAAGCTTACAAGAGGCGATTCAAGGAACAAAAGATCCTAATGGTGGATTCTTCCGAGGACTCAACGTAGGAGGCACGGAGTCCAGCTCAAGACTCCAAGAAAAAGAAGCGCTTCTCGAGAGGCAACCCGAGTTTGGTTTGCAATTTTTTTTTCTTTTTCTTTTTGCATTTTAGTTTTAGAAACTTAGATCATGTCATCCAACTCTATTAGAACATAATTAAGCACTGAATGTAGGGACCTTAAAATGGAAGTAGTAATAATTGAGAACTTAGTTTAAAGTCAAAATTGATTTTTCTTCCAGACTTTATTCACGACGTGAGTTCTTAAGAACTCACGACGTGAATTGTGAATGAACTGGACACATAATCCATGATATGGCTTAACCCATTAGACTAGCAAGCCCAAGATCAGTCAGTGAGTACATGGCCCAAACTTAAGCCCAGACACTATTCACGACGTGAATCCTTAAGAACTCACGACGTGAATTTTCAAAAGTACGGGACCACAGAATAAATCCCTAGAAACCAGTAAACCCTTCAATTGTTTATTGTTCACGAAGTGGAAGCAGAAATTGGTCCCCCCTTGGTCCCCATTGCTGCGATTTTAGCCGATAACTCTACTAATCATCCTTGTGCTTACGTAATACTTCCAACAAAGGTAATAATTATTGGTTATTAAGTTTAATTTTTTGCTCTAGTAGATGAACTTAGGGTTAGGGTTTGTTAATTGAGTGAAATGACGAAATTAATTCTTTACAGTTCGTAATAAACTTTGAATGTTCATGCTAAGTGTTTGGAAGTAGTATAGGAGTAAAACCCATTGGGATTTTGACTGGATTTACCCCCTATTGTTACGATTCTGCCTTCTAGGATTGCGAATTCACGACGTGAATCTTACAGGATTCACGACGTGAATCCTGGGGCTGAACAAAATTCGTTTCCTTTATGTATAATTTGTGGATATTTGTTTTGGCTGTTTTTTCCTTGTTTTTGCAGGAATGGCTCCAAGAAGAGAGGTTCCAGCTGGGGTTGCGGGTTTGCACCCGTTTTACAAATTTCCCGCAACAACGCCCCATGATGTCCTGACCCGTTGGAACAACAGATTGGGGTGGCTCTACAACAGGGAAATTATAGTTGCTCCAACAATCAATTGGACAAGATTGAAGGAAGTAGGGCTCGTAGACCGGGTGGGCCCGTTTTTGACAAAGATATTTATCAGAGATGGGTATTCGTTTACCTGTTCTGGTTGGCAGAATTTGTTCCGGGTACATGAGCGGGTCTACAAGGAGTTTTGTGTCGAGTTTTTCGCAACGGTGACATTTTAGGAAACTGTTCAAGATCTACACTGGCCACAGGCGTTGGTATTTCGTTTGGGGGGTGAGTACCAGGAGTGCAGCCTGGTTGAGTTTGCTTGGAGAGTAGGACTGTATGATCGACAGGAGGCTATGACTCCCAAGTTTGGCATGTTTTTGAGTGGGGCTGCTAGAGGTTATGCGGAGGGTGTCACGGGGTATTCTCTTTGGCATAATATTGCCTCCGGAATGTTTAATTCTGGAGTATCTCCCGAGAGCAGTATTCGGTCCCCGATTCATCGTTTACTCCACCGGTTCATCACCTTTTCCATCAACCATAAGAGGCATGGCGCCAAAGTGACTAAGCAGAACTTATTCTTCTTATGGTGTATCTTACAGCTTGGTGTCTGTTGCAACATCCCGTATTTTCTAGCCCGTTTTCTGGCCGGGTCTGCCGCGAGTTTGCACCCTGGGAGCCCCATTTGTGGGGGGCATTTTGTTACCTGTTTGGCCCGATCTTATCATTTGGTTGTTCCCGATATTACTAGATCCATGACGTGTGTAGACGAGCATGACTTTGGTATGGGATATTTGGAAACTATGCGGGTGGTCAGAAATTTTGGGTCGCATTGGGGCATAGTACCATCAGATGTTGAGGGTGATGATGAGGATGATCAGCCGGCTGACCAAGCTGCGCCAGAGCCGAGACCGAGGCGCAGGAACGTGAGAGGAAGGGGAGACCGCCGACAGCCGATACACCCACCTGCTTCCATGGTTGGTGCGCCTTTTGGGAGTGATATGGCTGGTTACTTTGACCAGTTATCATTGAGTGTGAATTGGATAGGTGGCACTATGGAGAATGTTGTCCGGCATCTTGGGGTGGAGCAGCCGCCTCATTTAGGGTATCATTACCCGATTTGCCCACGATGGTCGGAGTATGGTGGACGCGGAGGTGATGGAGCTAGAACCAGTGGAGCACATGAGGATGAGGAGGATGATTGATCGTTATTTATTATTTTGTTTGATTTGTTTTTAGTTTGTTTTTAGTTTGTTTTTATGGGATTGTAAGAACTACTTTGAATATTATGTTACTTTTATTCTTCGTTGTTGGTTTTTTCTCAGAAATTGCTAGGAGCGCCTTGAGAGGATAGCGAGTTATGAATGCGTACGTTTTTAGCCGGGAGTGTTTAACGCCGAGAGTCGAGACCCATATTTTCAAAATAAGTGTGGGGTAAGTCAAGAGAGTGGAGAGTCAGCGAAAGAGTCATAAACTGATGACTTTAGAAGAGTCTTAATACATTAAGACATTAGAAGAAGAATTGGCAATGTTTTTCTGACTGCCCGGTTTTCACGACGTGAACTTTTATTATTCACGTCATGAGTCAGTTATCAGGAGGTTCTCAGAATACGCTTAGTTACGATTTCACGTCGTGAATTGTCTCAAACTCACATCGTGAATATGAGATTTTTACATTTTCAAGGCCCTTGACATTTTAGTCTTCTATGGGTTGATGCTATTCTTCTTGTCAATATATTCAAGATTATTTTGGCTCATTTTTATCACCATACAATGTGGCGTATGCTTTCCCACATTGGTCATTCTACTTTTGGAGATTTACACCATATTTGAAGACGATTGAAGGCTCGATTTCATGTTGTGCCGGTATACTCCTTATTTCGCGAGTTCAAGATCCAAGTTTCTATTTTTGGAGTCCATATTCAAGATGCACGTTTTCCACACTTTTGGAGATGTTCACGCCACTATCCCAGGGGAGTCTGTTCCTTTTTCTCCCTTTTCTTTAATTTTGATTTATTTTATGCATACAACGAGGGCATTGTATGAAATAAGTGTGGGGTAGGGGTAGAAAAAGTAAATTGCTAGATAATGATAGAATTTGATAGTAAAATTGAAAATTTAAAAATTGAAATTTTTAATAATTGAATCTAGTAATAATAATTTGAACTGTAGTTGCTAGTGTTATATGGGATGATCCGATAAAAGTTCATATGTTTAGTTGAGCCAATATACGTTATAGTACATTTGTGGCCTCCCTTATTTTAGTGAGATCATGGAACAAAAACATAACCCCGCTTGGTTTGAGGGATGCAATATGTTTAGCAGCCTAAACCTAAAATATATCCAGGAAAATTATTATCATTAACCAATAAAGGTTGAGGTTGAACGCCTCTGCTTAAGCATGTAGGCTTTGAGTGAAAAAAGTGAGGTACATGTAAAAAAAAAGAAGAAAAAAAGAGAGAATTGCAAGAAAAGTTTGAAGAATTTTGGAGCAAATAAAATGAAGATCAAAAGATCAAAATTCCTAGAAATTTAAAAAGTTGAAGATACCAAAAATCAAACAACAAAGGTGGTGAATGCAAAGAAATCAAAGATCAAATTATCAAGGAAGTGAAGAATTCCAAAAGAGCTCCATAGTGGTATCATAGATTGTAATTCTAGATTATGTATGCTTAGGTTGCTCAACTAAAAATACCTTGAGGATAAGGAGGTTTTCTGCGGATGGATTCGGAGGGTTGCATAAAATGAGCATTGTTCGGAAAAAGTGGGCGAGTGTTTATGAAGATTGTGAGTATTTAAAATATGGGGGGGGGTACTTTAGGAAAATTTTAGACACAAATGCAAGCATTGAGGTCTTGGCATAATGGCTGAGCTGGAGTCGGATTGTTCTATGTGATGTTAGTAATCAAGGGTTAAGTTTAGATTTGCTTGAGGGAAAGCAATGTCTAAGTGTGAGGTATTTTGATATTGCCATATTTATACTTATTTTTAGGCAATATTTAAGTACATTTTTATTAAAAGTTGGTAATTTTTTTTAGAATAATGGTACTTATGAGCTTAAATGTTATTTACAGCCAAAAAAAAGACATTTTGAAGAAAAGGGACTAAAAGCGTTAAAGAACGAAACTTTGGGAATTAAAAGATTAAAATGAAGAAAATATGGAAAAATATTATTCACGACGTGAGACTTAAAGAATTCATGACGTGAATCATTGGTTCTAGAAGATATGTACGCGAGTGAAGGAATCCTTGATGGGCACGGTTATCTACAATTCACGACGTGAATATCTTATTATTCACGACGTGAATTTATGGATATCAGCAACTATATAAATCCTTGACCATTACGAATAGAGAAAATTTTTGGCTGGAAAGAGGAGTTCCAGAAGACGATTTTGAGGAGAGAAAAGTTCTGGGAAGAGGCTTTCAACATCAAAAAGAGTGAAGGTCCATAATTTAGTTTATTTTAGTTAATTAAGAACATGTTTCCAATCAATTCAACTTGTGTTATTTTGTTAGTTGCTATGATGAGCAGCTGAATCTAGCTACTCTTGTTTAGCTAGATGAAGCTTCTAACTTATGAATAGCTCAATTTTTATGGATTTATTTAGTTGGTAAAATTGTTTGTGTTTGATTTGTATTACCTAGCATGCTTATGTTTGTTTCTCTAATTGCTTGATTGCATGTTCTGTGTAGCTTAGTGACCATTAACTGCATGAACTTGTTTACCTAATGATTTAGTGAACATTGAATTGTTAGAGGTAGGATTGACCAATCTTAGTTAGTAATTAGAGTAAATAAGCTTAGCTGTGCTAGAGAACGTGTATTGTGACTATAATTGCGTTTATATAACAAATCTTACATAGCGTATTTACATTCATAATTAGTTCTGTGTTTAATTGTGTGTGAACATACATGGTTTGACATGAATTAGTTAATTATTGGTAAAGTTAGAACTAAATTACTAATATAACTAAAACCAACTAGATTATCCATAAACATTAGCTAGCCATAAGAAAGAAGTGGATTCAAACTAAACAAGAGTGTGTTTTTACTTATTGAATTTGAATTAAAGCTCGCATGATCTTGTAAAATCAGATAAAACCCCTTTTAAACTTGTTAATAATTAGGTTAATTTAATAGTAAGTAAATTAATTAGTAACACCGTTCCCTGTGATCGACACCCGACTTACCCAAACTATACTGTAATCTGACTAGGTACACTGCCTATAAGTGCATAGTTAGTTTAAGTTTGTTAGGTTATAAATATTAAAATTAGTGGGTACTTTTGTGCACATCAATATTCTAGTAGAATGATTTATATATTGTGTTTTTTTGTTATTAATAAGTGTAACATTCTCATAGAATACTATATAATTTTTTTTTCTTTTCTAAGAATGTAATGAAACTTTTTTTTAACTTGTAACCAAAATTTTGTTATTCTTCAAAAAGTTCATTAAAACAAAATATATATTATGTCAGAATGTGTATTCTTGTATAACTCAATCATATTTGTTATTTTTCAGTATATTTATAAACACATTCCGTCAGAATTTTCAAATTAGGAGAAATATCATCCATAGAATCAGATTTTTAAAATTAATAGAATCTATTTTCCCTTAAAATATGCAATTTTCCTTTTTTAAATTTATGTTAATTTACTAAGATACCCTTAGAATAAAATTAGATGGTATATTTTAATTATATTTAATTTAATAATATGTATTATTCACTTTGCAAAAATAAGTAAAATGATTGGCCCACAATTATACATACAATAACAAAATACTTAGTTTAAATATAATAACCTAAGCCTATATATATATATATATATATATATATATATATATATATATATATATATATATATATATTGTAGGGGAGCATTCAATCCAGAATATTTTTCCCGCGAGAATATTTGAGAACAAAAGTTATATTGTAGGGGTTATCCAATTAAATTTTTGGAGCTGTCCATCTCTACGAAGATTGTTTCTAGATCTAATCGGTGGCATAATTGTAAATAAGTTAATTGCTTCCAAACATATCACATTTTAAAAATTAGGGGGTATAATCATAAAAAGGAATATAAGCTGGTTCCAAACATATTTCGTCGGAATCCTCGAAGCAATCAAAAACCCTCATTTCTCTTTAGAGAAAATCCTAGCTTCTCTCTAAAATTTCAACCATTTTCAAATATTTTCAACGAAAATGATACATGTCATCTAAAACAGAGAAACCGCCGTCGAAAGTTTCATCGAAAGGTAAATATCACTTGATTCTCATTATTATCAAGTTTTTTTTATGAGTATCACTCGGTTTTCGAGTTTTCCTATTGTTAGTTTCATCAATATACAAGAAATCGACATTATTCAAAAGTTTTTTTTTGAAATCAAGCCCTAGTTTCGATGTCGAACAATTCAACTAAGTTTTCTATTAAAATAACACTCAATTTTACTAATATTAACGTTTAATTTCTCGATTCAGTGTTCTGTTATTCATGTAATCCTTTTTATACTCATTTATGATTGAAACAAAAAGAAAATATTTTCAAAGAAAATATTGTGTAAATAAAGTCGGTTTGAAATTGCAGATGTTACTAAAATGTCTGAAAAAAAACATTCCAGAAAGAGGATAGATCCAAAAAACATGCATGAAGGTGATAAATCATATGACCGTGTTCATGTTTATAATAATATGTGATTATAAACATATGATTAAAACAAGTCATGATGTAAATCACATGTGATTGAATATCTTTTTTGTAATATAAATAATGGTAATCACATTTGATTATATAAGATTTATGTGTTTATGTTTATAATCATATGTGATTGAGTAATACATTTGTCATTTTTTTTTCTTCTGTTGTTCTCTCTACTTTTTGTTACACTATCCTTTTTTCCTTTTTTCCTTTTTTCCCTTTTGTTTGGATTTTCTTAGATATAAAAAATCAATTAAATGAATTCTAGATTGAACAGTCATTATAAATAAAAATTCGTTAATCATAATTGAATGTAAATCACATATGATTTCTATCATATGTTACTAATACAAACATTATCAGAAAATCATATGTGAGTAAAGATCAGAAAATTATATATGATTAAATACAAATTATAATCATATGTGATTGAATTATATCTTTGTCGTGTTTTAACTTCGACCTTCTTTCTGTTGTCTCTTATTCATTTGATCCTTTTCCTTTTCCTTTAGAAAGACAAATTGTAAAAAAAGAATAAATTATTATGAATATATATATATATATATATATATATATATATATATATATATATATATATATATATATATATATATATATATATTTAATCAGATGTGATTGAACATATTGTAATTAATATATGTAAATCACATGTAATTTAATATGTTTTTTATAATATAAATCATGGTAATCATATTTGATTATATAAGATTTATGTATTTATATATGTTTATAATTATATGTGATTGACTTTTATAAATCATGTTTAGGAGCATAATCATATGTGATTTAATATACATTTTTTGTCTATTGCTTTTTCCTTTTATTCTGTGAATAGTACAATAGTTGTAATCAAATTCATATTTGCCTACAAATCAATAATAAATAAGTATAAATATAGATATAAATCACAATCAATAAAACAATGTTATTATAATAAAGCTTAGAGTGTTATTGATTGATGTTAATCACATGTGATTTTTGCAGATGTTACTAAAACGTTTGGAAAAAGACATTCTTGAAAGAGGATAGATCCAAAAAACATACATGAAGGTGATAAATCATATGACTGTGTTCAATTATATATGATTTGCTGATGAATTCTTACTTATAATGAGCGTTTGCAATCATATATGATTTGTTGATGTTATGATCTCCAAAATGATTGAATCACATGTGATCACATTTATATATAGAACAAAGATTGAATCACATGTGATCACAATCTATATAAACATTATATTATATATTTATCATGACTTGAAATAATCATGTATGATTTTCTTATAATACATATATTTTTACATCTTAGAAACCAATAAAGAGCAGCCAGCACATAAAGAAACGAGTACTCAAAAATTTACAAAAGCAACAGCCAGAAGACCAATTAAAAATGGTAACACTTAAATAATTCAATAATCAGTTCTGATTCATATATTTTATGTGTATAATCAAATATGATTTTATAATTATATATGTATTTTTTTAGAACAAAACAAAGAAAAGTCTACACAGAAAAAACCTACCGAAAGCAAAACAACAAGAAAATCACCAAGAAATATAGTTGAAAAATGTATATTTCAATCACAAATGATTATAAAACGAAAAAAGAAAACAAACACTCTGTTATTAATCACATATGATTGATATCTTTTATGTACCAAAACATATTCAAGAACATGTAATTATTATCTGTTGTGAACATTATATGTACACAAAAGATATTTAATCACATGTGATTAAAACTGACTTTGTAGTTTTTTGAGATGTACAAAATATATACAATCACTTGTGCTTAACATCTATCAAATAAAAATGTACGTTTTATAATAATAACATTGTTTTATATATTTATATGTCTCAGAAAAATCTAAGGGAAAAGGAAAAACAATCGATGAAGAAGAAACAACAGAAAAGACATCTAAACAAAAACAAGGAGAAGGTATAACTCAATCACATGTGATTATAATCAATATTAAAAAATTATTACTTAAAATAATTAGTTCTTATTCATATATTTTATGTGTATAATCAAATATGATTTTCTAATTATATATGTATTTTTTTTCAGAACAATACAAAGAAAAGCCCACACAGAAAAAACCTACCGAAAACAAAACAACACGAAAATCACGAAGAAATATAGTTGAAAAAGGTATATTTCAATCACAAATGATTATAAAACGAAAAAAGAAAACAAACACTCTGTTGTTAATCACATATGATTGATATCTTTTATGTACCAAAACATATTCAAGAACATGTAATTATTATCTGATGTGAACATTATATGTACACAAAAGATATTTAATCACATGTGATTAAAATTGACTTTCTGAACATTATAAGTTAAAAACATTATTTAAAAACATGTTCCTTCAAGACATGTGATTAAAACAGGTATTGAAAAATATATGCTTATTTATTAACTATTTGTTTTAAATCATTTACTTATTATGACTTTATGACTTCATAACATCTTTTTACAGGACCAGAGAAGAAAAAAAAATAAAAAAAAAAAGGAAAGAAAAGCTGAAGAATCAATTTTTGAAATGAAAGAGATTAAAAAAAAGAATAAGACTTGAAATAAGCATTTTGATACAATTAGAAACATGTATAGCTTTGTTAATAACAATATGTTTTAATTCAAAAATGATTAACACACACACACACACATACATATATATATATATATATATATATATATATATATATATATATATATATATATATATATATATATGAATACATTAATATGTCATTTAAAAAACAACTATTCGAAATGAATCATATATGATTATAAAGATAAACATAACAAAAACATAAATAATCACATATCAGATTAATGAATCACATATAATTTTACTTATATATGAATAAAATCATATATAATTTGAAAACTTTATGATTAATTTGTTTTAAATCAAATATAGTATAAATAAAATCATATATGATTTGAAAATTTTTTGATTAATTTGTTTTAAATCAAATATAATATAAATAAAATCATATATGATTTGTAAACTTTTTGATTAATTTGTTTTTGATAATAGGTGCTCACCTGGAGCGTTGCTATCAATCATCCAAGGTTTCAATACAATCCAAAAAGATTGTGCGAAACAAATGGGATTTAGTGATCTACTAAAGATGAAAATGATTGAAGTCCCAGGGGTATTAAGCTGTTATGTTATTGAGAAATTTGATCCAACAAAAATGAAAATTATTCTTTGAGAGGGAGTTGAGATCGATGTGACACGAGAATCAGTGAATCAAATGATAGGATTCCTTTGAAAAAAGAAACAATTTTCAAAACTCCCATTTAGAAAAGAAAATGATAACCGTTATGACGAATGTGCTGAACAATTTAAAAACAAAAGAATCATTAGATTGCACGAGATTAAGATGAATATTGTCGCCTCGGACAATGCAGATATGAACTTCCAGATGAACTTCATTGCCTTGTTGATCAACTCTCTTATAGAATCAAGCTCATGCGGAAAAGCAAACACATATCCCTTGAACTACAACATGAAGAATACAAACAAAAGCAACATTGACTAGTGCTCCTACTTGCTTAATTGTTTGGTTAAAACAAAACAATCTTTTGATCCGTCCAGTCTAACAAGCAATTTTGTTGGACCATATGTTTTTTTAG
Source organism: Lactuca sativa (assembly GCF_002870075.4). Classification (NCBI taxonomy): domain Eukaryota; kingdom Viridiplantae; phylum Streptophyta; class Magnoliopsida; order Asterales; family Asteraceae; genus Lactuca; species Lactuca sativa. Next base: position 216,853,650 of record NC_056626.2, on the reverse strand, counting down.
TTGTATGTTTAATAACTTCTCTTTTATTTAATAACATTTAAATTCACATGTACTTCAATAGTAAAATGTTTTAAATCACATATGATTATAAAGACATAATGCTTTGATCACATGTGAATTGGTAAACTTTTAAAATAACTATAATAACATGTTATATAAAAGAAAAATAAATTAATCTTATATGATTGTAATAACAAATATATCTGTGACAACCCGAAGTTTATTCCATCGTCGTAACCCATTCTATCCATAAAAACTCATCTTTTGCGAATTGTTCCGATTTCGTTTTGAGTTAAGTTATCTAAATTGATATTTAGATTTTTATCTCGTAAGTGTCCAAACCCCTTAGAAACTCATGAAAACATTCCAAATTTTTAATTGAAGAATTTTTAGTTTTGACCACATCGGGTTACGACAACTTAATCGGGTGCGACCAAAAGCCCCGTTTAATGTCGGTATCAGGTAGAATTCCACCGTGTCCTAAAATCGAACCATATATAAAGTTCAAAGGACCTCATTTGAAGCCTTTTTCACTCTCTCTCTACTCTCTCTCCTCAAATCCAAGTCCTTGGTCCAAAATCATCCAATTCAAGCCTCAAATCGTTAAGGTAACTACCCTAACTCATAGATTAGCATCCTTAGCCTTCAAATTCGTGTTCAAATCATGGAATAGGACCAACATCATGTGTTTACGACCCTAGAATAGTCTTGGGCCGCAAACACACATAAAAGGGGTTTTTGAGCCCCAAAACCCTCCCAAATCACCTTTGGAGCTTAGATATGACTTAGGGCTTTCAAGACTGGACTTGGAACACCAAAACCTTATCAATTGAGGGATGAATATGAGTTTACGGCCCAAGAACATGCTTGGACCGTAAACACCCTTTCATGTGCAGTAAACTCCTTTTTAGGTGTTAAGATGCCCCTTAAAAACCTCCTAAGCCTTGGAATAAAGTCTAGAAGCAACCACAAACGAGTTAGGGGCCTTAAACTTGATAAAAACCACTCCCTTAGGAGTTCATGGCCGTAAACCCCCCAAGGAAAGGTTCCTGGGCCGTAAACTTCTATAACTTAGTCAAATGATGCCCTAACTTCATTCCATGGCTTGTTTAATGACTTAGAATCACATGTGATTAATCTAGGACCACCAAAACACATTAAGAATGGGTACATAAGAGTTTACGGCCGTAAACTCCTAGTTTACTACCGTAAACTCCTCAAATGGTCCTTATCTTGTTCAAATTCCATTCCAATGCCTTAAAACCAAGCCTAACATTACCCCTCAAGAGTTGTAAGACCATTTAGCACCCAAGAACACCCCCACCATGAGTTTACGGCCGTAAACTCATGGGGAGTTGGTCTTTGGGCCGAAAAACCCATTAGGAGTTTACTCTTGAAGAGCAAACTCCATATTCAAGCTATGCACACCCTTAGATGCTACCCGGGTCACTCCAAACACTTGAATTGAAGTGTTTTCGCGTCTCGAAGTGTTTATTCATATTTGATTAGTGGTTCAAGTCTAATTAGATACAAATGTGTATCTCTTCATATTACATAGGAACGTCGCGCGTTTTAAAGCCTCGAACTGACGTTTAACATCCAAATTGACACATTTCTCGACCGATGAGTTCATACCTCTACACCTTTTTCCGTGGTTTCAATGTTTTCAGGGGGGAATACAAGCAAAAGTACAAGAATATCTTGTACTCAAAATTATTATTTCATTTGAAATGTTTTCATATTCCGTATGCTTTTAACAATTGAAACCGTATTAACCAACCGTTTGACTTGCAGAGTTAGTTTTTAAACTGATTGCAAATCTTATTACATAGTGTTATATTGTATATTTCGCAAATGATTTTTCCACTTCATTATTGTTAAAAGTCATTAAACTTAGAACTTTAGATCCGTCTTTGATAACACTCCCCTTAGATGCGAGAGTGAAGGACTTCAGCACTTTAGATCCGTCCTTGATAAAACTCCCCTTAGATACGAGAGTGAAGGACTAGTAAACAGAGTTTTTCGTATTATTATTACTTTTACATGTCCTTGGTAAAACTCCCCCTAGATTCGAGAGTAAAGGACAACTTTTAAAAATTCATTAATCTTAAGATTGGAGACACGTCCCTGGTAACACTCCCCCTAGATACGAGAGTGTAGGACTACCCCTGTAACCAGAATCTCCTGGAGGGAGAGTGTGACTTGAGTGTATAGATCTATACAGGAATGACTACCCCACACCTGGCTGCTAGCTACAACCGAACCGAAAGGTTCAAGGGTGACAAAATTCATAAAAGGATACTGGCCCCGTTCGGAGCCTTATTTAGTCTGTAGTATGGTTATGGAACTCGCGATCAAGATTATGAAAACTTTATACTTATTTATTAGTTTTATATACGTGTTAAAACTAATGTACTTTTTCAAGGGTAACCAGACTTTCATGAAACTTCACGCACACACTTTAAGTATGGTAGATTCTTGTACATTACATTCAGATTCGATAACCAATCACAAACTTTTTAAGGAAAATAAGGGTTTTTCCTGGGATAACTGAACTTGTTTTTAACCAGAATGTGTAATAACCAGATAACAAACCGTTCTTAACCAAACTGTGTAACAAACGGATAACTAAACTTTACTTATAAGAAAATATGAGATTTTCTTGGATAACGACTTTTTTAGAAAACCAAAGGAAACTATTTCTTTTTTAGAAAACAAACCGCTTATGAACTCACCAACTTTATGCTGATTTTTAAACTGCTTGTATTCTCAGGTCCACATTAGATAGGTACCCACGATCTTTTGGAAGTCGGAGCGTATAGAAGACCCGTCTTAGCTTTTGTTCATATGATACATATATGTATAACACTTGTAACACTTTGTTTTCAGACAATGTAAATGAATCTATGTAATGTAATGTTTTGTGTTTACTATGCTTACTTTGTACATTGGTTGCGATACTTCATGATGTCCTCCGCCCCGCAACGTTTCCGCCTTCGGTTTCGGGGTGTGACAGATTGGTATCAGAGCCCTTTTTTATGGTGAACTAGTATACCAAACCTTACATGGTATAAGACTATAAACACTAAGGGGACTAAGTGCTCTGAACTAAAAGTATACTTTAAAATATAAGTACTTTTAAAAGTATACAAGTATACGTAACCGCCGGATTCCGTAATTATGAGTAGAACAAAACATAAGTAAACGGGTGTTGTACGCTACGGTTAAACCTAGGTAGTTATGTAGTCGTGTCTAGGGTCAATATAGCCTGATCAACTATATTCATTCGAGACACGGCCAACATGTGCTTGGGAGTGACTGTGGTGTTCAGCATGCCTAAAACTTACCCAATACCCAAACAACGAGCCTTCGTCGCAGCGAAACATGAAATACTATGGGAGTATTTCTAGAGCCAACTTCGTTATAGAAATCCTCATTCAAGCGTTACTTCTCAATTATTCATTTAGCGATAGTTTATCTGCTTTGATCACTCTTTCCTACTTTATAGCTTAATAAAATTCTATACCTGTCATAATGAGATATCTCTTGTTCCATATCTCTTGAATCAATATAGAGGACTTACCATTCTCTCTCTTTCTTGATCTTTTTAGATCAAGATGCCTCCAAGAAAGAGACCCAACTCAAAGAACAACAACCCTCCGCCACCACCTCCTCCCCAATTTGATCCCGTAATGTTCTAGGTAGCTGTTACTGCCGCAGTGGCAGCCGCCATGTCTCAAATGAACCCTGGTGTCCCCGGTGGTCCAGGAGGTGGTACCCAATCTCAAAACCAGGATGGTGGCCAGGGACACCGAAAGGAGTGTTCCTATAAGGACTTTATGAACGCGAAACCCACATCTTTCGATAGCACTAGAGGTGTCATTGCCCTAATCCGATGGTTCGAGAAAATCGAATCTATTTTCGAAATCTGTGACTGCTCTGAATCGGATAAGGTGAAGTTCGCCGCCTGCACGTTCACCGATAGAGACCTGACTTGGTGGAACGGCCGAGTCAAATCCCTAACCCTACCTGTAGCCAATGCTATGGGTTGGGAGGCCATGAAGGAACTTCTGCTTGTGGAGTACTGCCCACGGGGCGAGATGCAGAAATTGGAGCATGAACTTTGGAACTTAAAGATGAAGGGTTCTGATATTTCCGCTTACACTTCCAGATTCGATGACTTGGCGCTACTTTGTCCGAGAATGGTTACCCCGGAGAGTAAAAAGATTGAGAGGTTCATCTGGGGGTTGACCTAGCCAACCAAGGGAAATGTCTTGGCTGCAAAGCCAGACACCTACGACAGCGCCAAATGCCTAGCGCAAACCCTGATCGACCATAGCGATGACCTAGAGGAAGCAGCCACTACTCCTGAGCCGACAGAGAGGAGTAGTGAGAAAAGAAAATTTTGGAAGAAGAAGAAAAGTCAGCCGTCGCAGGAGTCCTCGACGAAGCAGCAAACTGTGGCAATTCACGCTGCTACTATCCCTGCTGCTGTTTCTGCCGTCGGATCCACAACTCAAACACCTGCCAATAGGTATGCTGGAACCCTCCCTATGTGTAACAAGTGCAACTATCATCACCTCACTTCCAGCCCATGTCGAGAGGTATTTTGTAACAATTGTGGCAAAAAGGGTCACACTGCGAAAAATTGCAAGACACCAACCCAATCAACCAATCAAGCTTATGGAGCGGGTATCAGTCAGGCCTGCTACGGTTGCGGCGAAGTCGGGCATTTCAAGCGAAACTGCCCCAAGAGAACAACAACTGGCAATATTGGAAGAGTCCTAGCTATGGGACAAAATGAGGCAGCCGCCGATCCCATCGTTGCCACAGGTATATTCCTCCTCGACAGCCCTCATACTTGCAATCCTTTTCGATTATATTGTTGAAAGAGAACCAGTTATCGATTCATTCAAACATCATCTTAATCTTAGTCCTCCATTAGTAACCGAAATGTCTACCGTCGAGATGACTATCAATGAGAAAGAGGACGCTAGCGATATATTCATAGGTTGTACCCTTACCCTCGGTGATCATTATTTTCCCATCGATCTTATGCCGGTTTTTCAATAAAGAAATTTGATGTTATCATTGGCATGGATTGGTAAGTCCCAATCATGCAGATATCCTTTGTTACGAAAAAGCCATCCGTCTTAATCTCCCCTCTGGCCAGACCCTCATAATCTACAGCGATTAACTTAATTCCAACCTTCACCTCATTTCATACATCAAAGCCCAAAAGCTTCTGCGAAAGGAATGCCATGCATTCCTAGCCCATGTGGTAAACGAGAAACAGGAAGTTAAAGATCGAGAGCATCCCCGAAGTCTGCAATTTTCACGATGCCTTTCGACCTAATCCCTAGAGCTACCCCCCGGTAGCCAAGTCCCCATATCACTTAGCGCCAACAGAAATGTAGGAGTTATCCAGTCAGCTTAGTGAGCTGCTCGACAAAGGGATCATCGGACCGAGTTCCTCACCCTGAGGAGCCTCGATATTGTTTGTGGAGGGGAAAGATAGATTCCTTCGGATGTGTATAGACTACCGCGAGTTGAACAAATTGACCATTAAGAACCGATATCTTCTTCCTCGAATAGACGACATTTTCAATCAACTTTAGGGAGCCAAATACTTCGCGAAGATAGACCTCAGGTCAGAGTACCATCAGATATGAGTTCATGAGAATGATGTTTCCAAGACAACATTCAGGACTCGAAATGGTCACTACGAGTTCGTAGTGATGCCCTTCGGTATAACCACTTTCCCTGATCACGTGGTAAGCGAGGTAGGCATACACGTGGACCCGTCCAAGATCCAGGCGATATAAAATTAGTCGGCACCGAATACACTCACATAAATCTGTCAATTCTTGGGTCTCGTCGACTACTATCGTAGATTCACTCAAAACTTTTCCAAGATTGCCAAACCCCTAACCACTCTGACATAGAAATGTGTACTCTTCTGTTGGAGACCGTGTCCTGTTGAAGGTCTCGCCCTAGAAGGGCATGATACGCTTTGGAAGACGCGGAAAACTTAACCCCAGGTACATAGGACCTTTCGAGATCCTCGTTAGGATCGATCCCATAGCCTACAAACTCCGACTACCCTTAGAACTTAGCAGCATCCATCCGGTATTCCACGTCTCTATTCTTAAGAAGTGCCTATTCGATGAAACCCTAGTAATCTCTTTGATGAGACCGAAATCAACGAATGTATGAACCCCATAGAAGAACCAATCGAAATCATAGATCGAGAGATTAAACGTACGAAACAAAGCTGTATCCCGATAAGTGAAGGATCCGAGTTCACTTGGGAGCGTGAAGATCCGATGAAACAGAAGTATCCGTATCTCTTTCCAAATCCTTGAGTTGTATCCAAAGTTTGAATTTCGGGATGAAATTCCCTTTAACGGGGGGATAATGTGACAACCCGAAGTTTATTCCACCGCCGTAACCCATTTTGTCCATAAAAACTCGTCTTTTGCGAATTGTTCCGATTTCGTTTTGAGTTAAGTTATCTAAATTGATATTTAGATTTTTATCTCGTAAGTGTCCAAACCCCTTAGAAACTCATGAAAACATTCCAAATTTTTAATGGAAAAATTTTTAGTTTTGACAACATCGGGTTACGACAACTTAATCGGGTGCGACCAAAAGCCCCGTTTAATGTCGGTATCAGGTAGAATTCCACCGTGTCCTAAAATCGAACCATATATAAAGTTCAAAGGACCTCATTTGAAGCCTTTTTCACTCTCTCTCTACTCTCTCTCCTCAAATCCAAGTCCTTGGTCCAAAATCATCCAATTCAAGCCTCAAATCGTTAAGGTAACTACCCTAACTCATAGATTAGCATCCTTAGCCTTCAAATTCGTGTTCAAATCATGGAATAGGACCAACATCATGTGTTTACGACCCTAGAATAGTCTTGGGCCGCAAACACACATAAAAGGGGTTTTTGAGCCCCAAAACCCTCCCAAATCACCTTTGGAGCTTAGATATGACTTAGGGCTTTCAAGACTGGACTTGGAACACCAAAACCTTATCAATTGAGGGATGAATATGAGTTTATGGCCCAAGAACATGCTTGGACCGTAAACACCCTTTCATGTGCAGTAAACTCCTTTTTAGGTGTTAAGATGCCCCTTAAAAACCTCCTAAGCCTTGGAATAAAGTCTAGAAGCAACCACAAACGAGTTAGGGGCCTTAAACTTGATAAAAACCACTCCCTTAGGAGTTCATGGCCGTAAACCCCCCAAGGAAAGGTTCCTGGGCCGTAAACTTCTATAACTTAGTCAAATGATGCCCTAACTTCATTCCATGGCTTGTTTAATGACTTAGAATCACATGTGATTAATCTAGGACCACCAAAACACATTAAGAATGGGTACATAAGAGTTTACGGCCGTAAACTCCTAGTTTACTACCGTAAACTCCTCAAATGGTCCTTATCTTGTTCAAATTCCCCACCAATGCCTTAAAACCAAGCCTAACATTACCCCTCAAGAGTTGTAAGACCATTTAGCACCCAAGAACACCCCCACCATGAGTTTACGGCCGTAAACTCATGGGGAGTTGGTCTTTGGGCCGAAAAACCCATTAGGAGTTTACTCTTGAAGAGCAAACTCCATATTCAAGCTATGCACACCCTTAGATGCTACCCGGGTCACTCCAAACACTTGAATTGAAGTGTTTTCGCGTCTCGAAGTGTTTATTCATATTTGATTAGTGGTTCAAGTCTAATTAGATACAAATGTGTATCTCTTCATATTACATAGGAACGTCGCGCGTTTTAAAGCCTCGAACTGACGTTTAACATCCAAATTGACACATTTCTCGACCGATGAGTTCATACCTCTACACCTTTTTCCGTGGTTTCAATGTTTTCAGGGGGGAATACAAGCAAAAGTACAAGAATATCTTGTACTCAAAATTATTATTTCATTTGAAATGTTTTCATATTCCGTATGCTTTTAACAATTGAAACCGTATTAACCAACCGTTTGACTTGCAGAGTTAGTTTTTAAACTGATTGCAAATCTTATTACATAGTGTTATATTGTATATTTCGCAAATGATTTTTCCACTTCATTATTGTTAAAAGTCATTAAACTTAGAACTTTAGATCCGTCTTTGATAACACTCCCCTTAGATGCGAGAGTGAAGGACTTCAGCACTTTAGATCCGTCCTTGATAAAACTCCCCTTAGATACGAGAGTGAAGGACTAGTAAACAGAGTTTTTCGTATTATTATTACTTTTACATGTCCTTGGTAAAACTCCCCCTAGATTCGAGAGTAAAGGACAACTTTTAAAAATTCATTAATCTTAAGATTGGAGACACGTCCCTGGTAACACTCCCCCTAGATACGAGAGTGTAGGACTACCCTTGTAACCAGAATCTCCTGGAGGGAGAGTGTGACTTGAGTGTATAGATCTATACAGGAATGACTACCCCACACCTGGCTGCTAGCTACAACCGAACCGAAAGGTTCAAGGGTGACAAAAGTCATAAAAGGATACTGGCGCCGTTCCGAGCCTTATCTAGTCTGTAGTATGGTTATGGAACTCGCGATCAAGATTATGAAAACTTTATACTTATTTATTAGTTTTATATACGTGTTAAAACTAATGTACTTTTTCAAGGGTAACTAGACTTTCAGGAAACTTCATGCACACACTTTAAGTATGGTAGATTCTTGTACATTACATTCAGATTCGATAACCAATCACAAACTTTTTAAGGAAAATAAGGGTTTTTCCTGGGATAACTGAACTTGTTTTTAACCAGAATGTGTAATAACCAGAGAAAAAACCGTTCTTAACCAAACTGTGTAACAAACGGATAACTAAACTTTACTTATAAGAAAATATGGGATTTTCTTGGATAATGACTTTTTTAGAAAACCAAAGGAAACTATTTCATGAATTGAAATCATGACGGTCTTTGTAAAGCTTGGTGCTGCCACTCTTTCTTCGTACTATCCACATGTTAAGAGGATCATGAAATCCCGAAGAAATGATCGCAGATCTATCACCCTACGTATCTCTAAAGCGAACAACTCCAAGATCCGTAAGGATGATCGATGTTTGATCTGCAGGTGCATTCTTGTCAGAATTCGTCTTAAACAAGAGTTGTCCTTTTTCAGCAGCTTCATATTGTCTATCACGTATAATTGCCTCAATATGGGGAGCATGGGCAGGTTCCTCATCAAAACGATCAACAACCCGTGAAGTCTGAACGGATGGCATGGTAACAGGAAAAGCTTGAGTATGTAGATTGATCCTATACTTGTCTGCAGATGTTTGGTACTTGTCACCAAAATCACCTTCAAGCTTCTTCTTCAACTCAAAATAACTGGAGGTCAGGAGATTAAAATGGCCTTGAAGATTAGAGATTTTCTTTGTCTTTATCACTTGATCATCCTGAAGATCAGACACTTGAGACTTCAGCTTGGCATTCTCATTCAATAACTCATTGACTTGAATATCAAGTTCAATGTTCTTCTGATCCAGGACATTGATCTTCTTTTAAAGCTCATCAACTGACGGTTTATCTGCTCCTTGATGACCTTTTTCGAAAGAAGTTCCTTTACCACGAGAAGAAGGATCTACATTTTAATTTTGAGCAAGATGCATAGCTAATCACACAGATGCATCATTAGGATCTACCCTAGGAGGAGAGAATCCTGGTGGAGCAGAGGAACCACCAACTTCAAAAGTGGTGCTAGGACCTCCATGAAATGTTTATGTTAATACGATGGCAGGTGTAGTAGTTGGCATAATCGGCATGTCATGAGACATGTCAAAATCCAAAGGCCCAAACCTAGGATCACGTCTTCTTCTCTTAGGTGGAGGTTGCAAGGTCTGGTCTGTTTTATCATCACCCTGAAGTGGTTCAATAATAGGTGAGACAATGTCAAGGGGAGGAATCCCTGACAATGTCACCGTTGGAGCTGTAGAATCAACCACTTGATCAGTAGACATGGGTGTTGATTCAAGAACGTCTTCTGGATCCCTTCTCTCCGTTGCCGTGTGATCAACATCACTGATATTATCAAGCATCGTGTCGAGGTTGACATTCGACAAAACATCATGATTGCTTCCAAAGTTGTGGAATCTTATTTTTATCAAAACCTGTAAGATCAAGGTCTTCATACTGATTAGATTCAGTTGCATTCTTGGAAGACCCTTCATTGTAATCACCTTCAACTTGGACTGTGTGCAGGTCATGCTCCTCAGCTACTGATACATTAGGAACAACATTCTCTTCCATTTCTTGGTCTGATACCGTGATCACATCTCCTTCCGAAATCACCCTTTCTGATGAAGTAGGCTCCGAAGATATCTTATCAGATGATCCGTGGGACTCGGTCGCTTCATTCGACTCAGCAAATCGTCCGAATTTAACTAATGGATACAGTCCTTGAAAGATAACCCTCCCTTTGCGATTTTGTTTATTGAGCCCAATAGTGTTCATATCAAGCGTTTCTCCCTCCTTTACCGTTTCAGGAAATTGTTTGTTGACGAAGAGCTAAATGAATCGAGGGTACATTAGGAAGGTTTCCCGAGTGGTGGCATTGATGTTGAACACAAACTCGTCCAGGATAAACCTAGAAAAGTTGAAGCCAATCCCCGCAGCAAGAGAAACAATAGCTCCAGTGTTTCTCAAGGATATTTCATCCGCACCAGACCTTCTACCGGAGATACAACTCACGAACACGTGGGCTAGGAATCTCCAATAGGGCGGTAGAAGCTTCTTCATTGTAGGAGGCAAATCACCTTCATACCCCATCTTCTTTAAAATTCTTTGAGCGTCTTCAATACCAATTGCAGTGGGAAAGCTTGGTAGGTCATTGATCAAAAATGTCTCTCTCATGAACTGTTCATCGATCATAATTCTGCATCCTTTACGACTGCATATACTGTCACTGCTCCATCATCGTCTCTGCTCATTTTGGTAGTCTTCCAGAACTCTCTGATAATTTTCTGATAAACGACGGTGTTCATGGTGATGGTGGAGACCAGACAACATTCCCTTAGTCCATGGATCATCGACTTAAATTCTCCATGTGCCACCGGAGGATCTGTCAGTACTATCGCGAGATTGTGCATGTCTGCAAACTTTAGAGCTGCCATTTGGTCTGCACTAAAACATACCAAATAAGAAACGAAAGACACTTGAGCAATGAACAATATATTTTTTATTAAATCAATTTCAAATTTAGCCCAAAATAATGAATAATTTTGATCAAAGTCAATTTTACAGTTAACATAGGGTTTACGGTCAAACTTGAGTTTGCGGCCGTAAACCCATGGCCGTAAGCTACCGGCAGTAAACTGTGTTTATGGTCGTAAACTCCTGGCCGTAAGCTTGGGCCGTAAACTCCGACAGTTAGTTTTTCGTCGATTTTGGCCTCAAAACTCATCGATTTCATGGAACAAATGCATATCCTTGGTCGGAATCCTCTTACCTACGAGATGAACGGAGCAATTTCACAAAATCAGACAAAAAAATTTCGAGGTTGAGAGAGAATGAAGGGGTGTTTGCGGCCAGAATCAGAAAAATGAGGGGTTTCCAGCTGTAAACCTCTATAAATACCTTTGACCTTTTACCTGCTTTCCACACTGTGTAAGGCATAGTCCAATTTTTTTTAAAAGTTTTCCAAAAATAATACTTTGAGGATTTTAAAAAATTAAAATAAAACTAAAAAATAAAACAAAATAAAAAATTTAACAGGAATAAAAATAAAATTAAAAAATAAAAATAAAAATAAAATAAAAATAAAGACAAAATTAAAATAACAAATAAAATTAAACTTAAAATATTTCTAAAATTTTGACATACACAAAGATAAAATAAAAAAAATAAAAAAAATAAAACAAATAAAACTTAAAATAAAACAAAACAATTTCCAAAATTTTAAATTTTAAGATTTTGACAATTACAAAATAAAATAAAATAAAACAAAAATAAAATTTAAGACAAAATAGACTAACTTTATCTAAACAAACACTGAATATAAATTTTATGACTTTGGGATCAAAGTTGTTAGATAGCCTTAGTCTACTTATTGGTACCTTTATCTTCATGTCTATGTCTGATCCATCGTCAGTATTATGGTCCACTTAAAAACGAAAAATTTGTGACAATTTTGAACAGACTAATAATGACAAGACATTTTGATCTTATATTCTTAGATATAATTCCTAGGGACCATTTAGTTGACGGTGACAAGGGATATTGCTGTCCACCTAAATTGAGCAACAAGATCTACAGACAATCTGTATGTGTTCAATTTTAATTGTACCAGAACATGTTTCCTGCTTCCTGATATGCTCCGGTAATAAAAAATTTCCAGAATACTCCTTACACCGGGTGAGCAGAAAATTATTAAGAGAGAAGATAGATTTAGAATGCATATGCTATACACCCAGGTCAGATCTCTTCCAATCACGCAGATGATGAAACATATGACTAGCTGAAGTTTTAGAGGGATTGAGAAAAAGAATGATGCATATGCTGTGTACCAGGTTGGATTGTGAGTCACGCAGAGGAGACAATATATTGCTAACAGATAGAAAGAATTGCATAGAAAGAAGATGCAGAGAGATAAAACTGCATATGTTATAGTCCAGGTTGGATCTCTCGATCATGTAGAGGAGGCAACATATGGCTAACAGACAGAAAGAAATTAATTTTCTACAGACCTAATTTATCAGAATTCCCCAGTCACCCCATCAGAATCCGCACATCGAGGAAAAGTGAATCCACAGTTCTAGATATGGGTTCTTTTAAAAAATTTGAGTTTTCGGTCAAAACAAGTGTTTACGGTCAAAGGGGTGTTTACGACCGTAAACTCTGTTTACGGTCGTAAAGAGTTTGCGGTTTCTGTATACGGTCTATGAGTCTAAGCTTGCGGTTATTGAAGATGCTTTATTCACGGTCTAAGAACGGAGTTTACGACCCAAGAAATTTCTTGAGCTTGCGGCCGTAAACTGAATTTTCTGCCGTAAAATCTAGGTAGTAAACTCTCAGTACTTCAAAAAATCATGATTTTTGGATTAAACTTGAATCCCCTTCGCAGCAGACACCAACTTCAGTCGCAAACAATGAAGAATATGGCCAAAAACTCGATTGTAGGATGCTTTGACACTGGTTTTGCTCTGATATCAATTGTAAGGTCCTGAAACGGATCTTACCAGTGATCAAACAAACAAAACAATCAATAATAACAAGAATGAAGTAAAAACAGAAATCAAAACAAGCTTGCACACGCTTTTATTAATGAAAACGTCTGGTACAACTTGTCAATAGCAGCCGCGAACTCTGTGGCATCAACAACCATTAAATGACCTAGCTAGCATCTATAGGTTTTGGCGGAAATGTAGATGAAGGAGATACATGAGAAGGTAAAGTTAGTGGTAAGGAACATCATATTGCTGGGAAATTTGAAAGTGGTGATAACGATAAAGGTGATGTGACTACATATGTTATAATCACATATGATTACATATGTTATGATCATATGTTATTAATAATTTTTTTTAATTATACTCAGGTGTGGACGCTAAGAAGCTAGATGGGAAGAATGCAGGTGAAGAAAAACAAAACCTTCAAGAAATAAGTAAATATGAGTATCACATCTGATTTCTAAATTCATCTGAATCATATTATTATTATAAAAATCTTTATTTAATCACATGTGCTTAATCACATATTTTATTTATATATAGGTTTTGAAGGAAATGTAGATGAAGGAGATACAAGAGAATGTAAAGTGAGTGGTAAGGAACATCATGTTGCTGCGAAATTTGAAAGTGGTCATAATGATAAAGGTGATGTGACTTCATATGTTATAATCACATATGATTACATATGTTATGATCAATTTTTTTTAATTATATTCAGGTTTGGAGGCTAAGAAGCTGGATGGCAAGAATGAAGGTGAAGAAAAAAAACGTTCAAGAAATAGGTAAATATGAGTATCACATCTGATTTCTAAATTCATCTGAATCATATTATTATTATAAAATCTTTATATAATCACATGTGATTAATCACATATTTTATTTATATATAGGTTTTGGCATAAATGTAGATGAAGGAGATACATGAGAAGGTAAAGTTGGTGGTAAGGAACATCATGTTGCTAGAAAATTTGAAAGTGGTCATAACGATAAACGTTATGAGACTACATATGTTATAATCACATATGATTACATATGTTATGATCATATATTATTAACAATCTTTTTTAATTATATTCTGGTGTGGAGGCTAAGAAGCTGGATGGGAAGAATGCGGGTGAAGAAAAACAAAATGTTCATGAAATAGGTAAATATGAGTATCACATCTGATTTCTAAATTCATCTGAATCATATTATTATTGTAAAAAACTTTATATAATCACATGTGATTAATCACATATTTTATTAATATATAATGGTTTTGGCAGAAATGTAGATGAAGGAGATACATGAGAATGTAAAGTTGGTGGTAAGGAACATCATGTTGCTGCGAAATTTGAATGTGGTCATAATGATAAAGGTGATGTGACATATGTTATAATCACATATGATTACATATGTTATGATCATATGTTATTAACAATTTTTTTTAATTATATTCAGGTGTAGAGGCTAAGAAGCTGGATGGGAAGAATGCAGGTGAAGAAAAACAAAACGTTCAAGAAATAGGTCAATATGAGTCTCACATCTGATTTCTAAATTCATCTGAATCATATTATTATTATAAAAATCTTTATATAATCACATGTGATTAATCACATATTTTACTATCTACAGGTTTTGACGGAAATGTAGATGAAGGAGATATAAGAGAATGTAAAGTTGGTGGTAAGGAACATCATGTCACACCCCAAGACCAGGAAGACGGAAACGTCCGGGGGCGGATAATGTCATTGTGCAGTATCATAAAAATTGGATATAAATGAAACTTAGCAATTCCAAACATCATACATTAAGATAACAAACTTAAATAGTTTTTACATCATGTATTTGTTCTCCATTAATACAAAAGGGATAAATCATGATGCTAAAATTTCTACCGTGGTTATAGTCATGGTTCTAAAAAGCTTAACATGGCGCGTCTCAAGGCATGCCATGACGCGAGACGTGCTGTATCCGTTATGAAATCGTCCAAAACGGGATTGTTAAATGTGACGCCCAAATAACGTGTCAAGGTGCTCCTTATCGTGTTATGATGCGGGTTTTTTTTTCAAGGCACAAGTTATTTTTGTTTTGTTTTGTTTTGTTTTCTGATCGATCCTAAAATGATTGACTTTTTATTAAATTTTTTTATATTAAATATTAATATAGCACTTCTACAACTTGATATATTTGATAAAATCAATAATTATATGATTTATCCCTTTTAATGTATATAAACTAGTCACAACTTGAAAAACGTTATGATTAGCCATGGTTTAACTTTGACCTTGCCGCCAAGTCTCTCCTCACGTTATTTAGAACGTTGGTTATACCTTCTAATTTACACTATTAGGCAATCAACAATAGGAATTAATATAAGGTTCAATAAGACTTCAATGCATTTGAGTTTGACTAAACAAAAAGTTCATACCATTGAATTCATTCAATATTGAATTGTGGACCCAATGTATATAGTTATTAAAAAGATAATCATTTAAAGTATATTATTAATACCATTATTTAATAAAAGTTATACAAAATATAATTTAAAGATAAAGACCATTTATTGTTAGATGATTCAAATCTCTCAATGGAGATAGGAATCTTTAACTGTTCAAAGTTTGTTTAGAGGATTTTCATTCGTTCATTCAGAGGTCTGTCGGGTAATGGATGTTAATCAAATCAGAACGTGTTGATGGTTCCATCCGAAAGCTATCATATATAGCACCTAAACTTACTTCATATTATAGATGAAAATTTTGTCTGAAAACCCGAACTGAACCGAACCGAACCGAATCGAATCGAACCGAACCGAACCGAATTAAGCCTAAATAAACAATTCGATTCGGGTTTTGGGTATCTATATTATATTTATTCGGTTCTCGAGTTATTCTGTCCAGGTTACCCAAATAAAAGCTTATTTAGTTCTAAATACCCCACCCGAATAAGCATTCCCCATCCCTTTTCGCCTATCGACAGAAATCAAAATCACGATTCACACTCCTATCATCGTCGTTCATAATAGAAAAGAAAAACCCTAAGCTCGTTCTCGTCGTTTCAAAATCCACTAATCTTCTCAACTATTTTCAAACCCGAAATCACATTTGTCGATCATTCATCTTGTTTCAGACTTTCAGAAATCGACCAATCCTATTGTCTCTAAGGATTCATGAATTGATACTTTATCTACTCATGAAAAATTGAGCTCTAACTCAAAAACTCAACTAAAAATTAATTTTCATTATGTTAATCTACTACGTAAATGTTATTCTTTTAATGTGTTATTGTGTTATATTGGTCTTTGAATGTTTTATGTTGATGTATAAAAGTACATTGTTATTCTATTATTCGGGTTATAGAATCCTAATACGGGTTATTCGGTTTTTTTCCGGTTATATTAGGTTCTTAATGCATTTGAGTGGAATTGAATAAACAAAAAGTTCATACCATTGAACTCATTCAATATTGAGTTGTGGACCAGTGTATATAGTTATTAAATACAAATTCATTTAAAGTATATTATTAATACCATTATTTAATAAAAGTTATACAAAACATAATTTAAAGATAAAGACCATTTATTGTTAGAAGACTCAAATCTCCCAATGGTGTTAGGAATCTTTAACTATTCAAAGTTTGTTTAGAGGATTTTCGGACACAATTTTCATCCATAATATGAAGTAAGTTTAGGTTCAATAAGAGTGCAATGCATTTGAGTGGAATTGATTAAACAAAAAGTTCATACCATTGAACTCATTCAATATTGAATTGTGGACCTAGTGTATATAGTTATTAAATAGAAAATCATTTAAAGTATATTATTAATACCATTATTTAATAAAAGTTATACAAAATATAATTTAAAGATAAAGACCATTTAGTGTTAGATGATTCAAATCGCTCAATGGAGATAGAATTCTTTAACTATTCAAAGTTTTTAGAGGATTTTCATTCGTTCATTCATAGGTCTGTCGGGTAATGGATGTCGATCAAATCAGAACGTGTTGATGGTTCCATCCGAAAGCTATCATATATAGCACCTAAACTTACTTCATATTATAGATGGAAATTTTGTCCGAAAACCCGAACCGAATTAAGCCTAAATAAACAATTCGATTCGGGTTTTGGGTATCTATATTATGTTTATTCGGTTCTCGGGTTATTCTATCCAGGCTACCCAAATAAAAGCTTATTCGGTTCTAAATACCCCACCCGAATAAGTATTCCCCATCCCCTTTTTCCTATCGACATAAATCAAAATCACGATTCACACTCATGTCCTCGTCATTAATAATAGAAAAGAAAAACCCTAAGCTCGTTCTCTTCGTTTCAAAATCCACTAATCTTCTCAACTATTTTCAAACTCGAAATCACTTTTGTCGATCATTCATCTTGTTTCAGACTTTCAAAAATCGACCAATCCTATTGTCTCTAAGGATTCATGAATTGATACTTTATCTACTCATGAAAAATTGAGCTCTAACTCAAAAACTCAAGTAAAAATTAATTCTTGTTATGTTAATCTACTACGTAAATGTTATTCTTTCAATGTGTTATTGTGTTATGTTAGTCTTTGAATGTTTTATGTTGATGTATAAAAGTACATTGTTATTCTATTATTCGGGTTGTAGAATCCTAATACGGGTTATTCGGTTTTTTCCGGTTATATTAGGTTCTTAATCATTTTGTACATATTCGGGTTATTCTGGTAATAACTACACCGAACCGATTAATACTCGAACCGAACCGAACCCGTATTGGTTAATCGGTTCGGTTTTTTGTTCATACAATTACTCTTATTCGGTTTCGGGTTCTGGTCGATTCGGTCCGGTTCCAACCCGAATAATATCTCTACTTCATATATCCACAAAAATTGAGAAACTATTAGAAGACAGTGATAGACATATATAAGAGCATTAGCAAGCCTTTACTCATAACATTAAAAACACGCTAAATATATGGATAATCTTCTTTTACAAGTACGTATGAGCCATAAGGCAAAGATCATTCCTCTTGTGCATGGTTATCCCAGGGTTAACATCAAAATCTATTTCTTCCTTGTTCATACCATTGGGCAACCCCCAATCAAACAAGTAAACAAGATTAGCAAGCAAAAGATCCACAGTGACAACTCCCATCGAGATTCCAGGACAGATTCTTCTGCCAGCCCCAAAGGGAATTAACTCGAAATCATTCCCTTTAAAGTCGATATTGCTTCCCAAAAACCTCTCCGGCAAGAACTCCTCTGGGCTCTCCCAGGATTCAGGATCCCTTCCAATTGCCAATACATTCACGAAAACAAGGGTTTTCGCTTTGATTTTGTAGCCATGTAAAATGGTGTCTTTTGTTGTTTCGCGTGGTACTAGAAGTGGAACCGGAGGATATAACCTAAAGATCTCTTTTACAACTGCTTTCAAATAGTTAAGTTTTGAAAGATCATCTTCATCAACTTTACCTTTCTTTCCAACGACTTCTCTGACTTCTTCTTGTGCTTTCTTCATTACTTTCGGGTTCTTTATGAGCGCTGTCATTGCCCAAACCACTGTAGCCGTACTAGTATCTGTTCCGGCTACAAGTATATCCTAAAAGACAAACAAAAGAACAGTTAGACACTAGATCCAAGAAAGAGATCATATAGAAGTGAAGCAAACTAATAAAAGTTTGTTCAGCGAATTACCATGAGCAAGGCTTTAATGTGATCGTACGTGAGGTTTAGGGATTGGTCTTCTTTGAGTCGTAGTAAAATATCAATAAAATCCTCTTCTTTATCATGCGACTTTGGGTTTGGAGAACTGAGGTGTTCCTCAATGAGTTCTTGGTAAAACACATCAAAGTATTGGAAACATTTATCTAACCTATCCTTCTTGCCCAATAACCTATCAAACAAACCCACAAAAGGCACACCTGGCCAAATATCTGAAACGAAGAAATCCGCCATCATCGCCTGAACTTCAGTAAGTAGTCGAGGAACCTCCTCTCTTTCCTGTTCATCTTTGTACCTCCTGCTAAAAGCCAATCTCATCATTATACTACTCGCAACACTCTTCATGAGTTCGCTCAAGTTTACTGGCTTTGACGATAGTGTCAGCTCATGTATCTTCGTCATGGTACTGGAGACCTCATCTTCTCGAATATACCTAAAACGTTCAACCTTTTTAGGTCCTAACAAGTTAACCATAAAGACCTTTCTCATCTCTCTCCAATACTCATTGCAGGGTGAAAAAACGACTTCGAGGCCATTGTAAGATACCTTTTGTTGGCCAATCAATGAAGGCCTATTGCAAAAAATGATATCTTGGGTTTTCAATACTTCTTTCACTAGACTCGCTGAAGAAACAACGATAGCTGGGATGAATCCCAAGTGGAGGGATACGATTGGACCGTAGGATTTGGAGAGTTGCCATAGGGAAGTATGGAGGTTTGAGTGATTTATCTGGTGCAAGTTTCCGATGAAGGGTAGTCCAAGAGGGCCTGGTGGACTGAATCTTGATCTGTTTTTGGTAAGTTTGAGAAGAAGGTAGACGAGTGGAAGAGACAGAAGAAGAAACAGCTGTAGAAGCAATGCCATTATTGAGATGTTGGACATCCTCTGGTACTCAATTTTGGCTTTATAGAAAACGTCGGGAAGCGAATGATTAAGACAACGGTTACCGCTTCTTGGGAGATGAAATTGGAAATAAACATAAATGTCTTTATCTTAATGTGATAATATCGGAGAAAATAAAAGCTATAGAAAAACTCCAAAAATACGCGCCAGTACACAAATCAGTTTATCAAACTGAAGCGGACTGGTTTTAAATCGGTATTGATATTTTCTCTAAAATGGAAAAAAAAAACATTTTGATGCAAAACCGGTTTGGTAAA
This sequence comes from Lactuca sativa, assembly GCF_002870075.4. Classification (NCBI taxonomy): domain Eukaryota; kingdom Viridiplantae; phylum Streptophyta; class Magnoliopsida; order Asterales; family Asteraceae; genus Lactuca; species Lactuca sativa. The sequence continues at coordinate 216,833,620 of NC_056626.2, read as the reverse complement.
AAAATGTCCGAACCTATAATTAGGCTATACGGGTGTCACGAAGATCTCACTGATAGTATGATGATGTGGAGGGGTTTTACCGGCGGTGAATACTGCCCCCAATGGTATTATTGCGGGCCGTAATATACCGATGGTGGAAACCCACCGTTATCTCTTTCATCTTTGCCATTGAAAATCAATCTATTTTCTTCCCTTTTTACGGGTGGCAATCCTAAACACCTTATATTTTTCATAGGCAAAATATTAAATCCTTTGTGAAATTTAAGTGACATCGGTAAAAACTTTAGGACACCGTTCAGCCTTACATCCGGTTTAATAAAAACTATTGGAAAAACCTAAGTTTCTGCCACTTTTGCTGCATGTTTTAGACTTTAATCTGGGATCGTTTGGAGCTTCAAAAAGAGATTTTTCTACTTTTAATTTATAGGAAAATGTTTCTTGGGTATTCAAGATTCGAAATCTGTATTGGAAAACCACAACAACCTTGTATCATCAACAATAACGACACTTTTCTACTATATAAATATCAATTTTTTATTATTTGAAAACCGTTTCAATAGTTTCACCGAAACCACTTCCAATGGTCCAAAACTCAAACCAACTAATCTTTGTTACAAGTGGTGTTCAAAATATCCGAAAATTGAAAAACCGAACCTAAATACCAAAAAACGGTATCGATTTTCAGGTTAACCTAACCGATACTTTTAAAATTTACAGTTTGTTTAACTGAACCGGTAAAATCTTCAGTTATTCGGTTCGTTAATGGTTCATGTTTTTTTTTTTTCTTTTTTTTTTTACGAACAGTTAACTAAAAACCAAAAATTTTAATTTATATTTTTCAAATATTGTTTATGTTCACTACTAGAAACAAGAGTTTCAACGACAGACCAATCCGTCGCTAATCTGTTGCTAATGATTGTTTGCGACATATCAACAACATACAAACTCCTTAGCTAATTTAAGCATGACTAATGTGCCAGCCAGGGATTTTGCGACAGATTGGTTTTTCCTTGCGACGATTTAGCGAAAGATTATCCATTGCAAATGGTTACTTACTACACTTATTTAGGACATCTAGCGACAAAACTTAGTAACAATATTCTGTCGTGGATCCGTCTTAGATCTCCATATTTGTTTTGTAGTCCGTTGCTGATTCGTCGCAAATGTATGATATCAGATTTTTGTGATCCATCATTGATCCCTCGCAAATGCATGATACAATTTTTTTAGTCCATTGTTGAACCCTTGAAAATTTAATAACATAATAAGATTTTTTTTTTGTTTTTTTATTACCAATATCAAACAAAAATACCAAAAAACATCAAATAAATTATAGAATCCTAAAACAAACATTAATATTAAATACAGAAAACATAAATAAATATACACTAAAAAACCAACCATTAACCTAAAAATACCAAAAGAATCAACTATCAAATTTTACCAAAAAATCCTAAAAAATCAAATATCAAAGTTTAACATTAACCGATATTTGATTTCAAAATACCATAATTCTTAACTCCCCCTGATGTTTGGCATCTATTGTTGCAATTTTTGTATCCATTTCCACAACTTTCACATTTGTTGATGTTTAGCCTCAATTTCTACATCGTTAATATCCATCTCCCCACATATTTCCTGTGTTCATACACAACCTACAATTGAAACATGAATATAAGATGTTAGATAGATTTTGTTAGTAGAATGTCATGATAGGAAAAACTATAAAGTACAATGTTATGAAAGTAGGATACTTTAATAGACAAAATTAAACAAACCTCTTAGGACATTATTGTACTAGATGCGAATCCAAGTATTCTTCCATAAGCCTCCTATTATAGAAAAAGTAAACATGAAATAAATAGATTAAGAAACACAAAAGTAGGATGTTATAAATAAAACGTTAGAACAAGTATAATAAAAAATATTAAAAACAATTAAATAAAAAGGATAAATTGATTATGTCAATGCATATTTAATTGCATTATATTTAAGTAAAAATGATAAATTGATGATGCTATATGAATCAATTAAGTAAATATAAAAACTACACCACTTTTATTGGGAAAAAGAATAGTACATTGCTACTTTTCAAAAACAACAAAAGCAATCAACATGCATATTTTTGAATAAAATAACATTCACCACCACTAAAAAATCTGAACACAATAACACACCAGTTTTATTTGTAAATATAAATGACATAAATTTTCATAGAAAATGAATTGGAGTATTAATGGGTTAAAATGAATTTTTTAAGTTCTTCAATAGATATATTAAAAAAAATTAATATCTTAAAACAAAATAAAACATGACTTGACGATTGAAACTATAAATTAAAAGTAAAAACAAAGTATTCAATCATAAACCAATATAAAATAGTAACATCTTCATAAGAAAAAAACGGTTTTCGAATGCAATTTAAAATATATACAATCACATATTTCTACTTGTCATCGTCACTATCTCAAAATATGAACGAAATGAAAATAATTCATGAGAACGATGTGCTAGAACGACATACTCAATCATATTTTCTTTAAAGAAATAAAGGTGATTGTTTCGATAATCTTACCATTCATTTGTACCAACATTGTAATTACTAACATCTACTTTAACCCACCGATTCTGAATGAAAACCCAAATAAACCACAAACAATCTCCACTTATACAAAAATATCCCAATTTTTCATCAAACTTGATAAACCTCGATGCATACGAGTTGAAATCATTAATAATGAACGTGTGAATAAAATAAAATTTAAATCATTTAAAATTTCACTCCTTTTTTTAAATGGTGATAAAGTTTTAAAATAACCAGCCTACATTAAACTACAATATATATATATATATATATATATATATATATATATATATATATATATATATATATATATATGTGTGTGTGTGTGTGTGTGTGTGTGTGTCTTCATGAGAAGCAGGTTTTCTTGGAAAGCGAAACTCTAGACTCCTTGCTTTCGGCCTTAACAAGTTTTTAGGGAGTGACAGAAGTTGGAGTTTGAAGGTCAAAAATTACGATTCGACTCTCATTGTGCGAAAATTGTATTTGAAAGCTTGAGGAAGAAAATCAAATTTTCGTTGAGAAGATAGGATTTCATATGCAAAAGTTTGGAATTCACATTCTGGTTCCAGTTCCAAGGATAGATGCTGATAACATAACAAATTTTCATATGGAAAACGTGATTTTCGTATAAGAAGTGATATTTTCGTATGGGAAGTGAGATTTCACATTTGGTTGAACCTTTGCCTCCGATAATGAATCTTTCGCTTTTGATTGCGAAACTTTCCCAAAGAACGTTCTCTTCATCTCATTTTTGTTTCTTTTCTTTTCTTTTGGTTGATTCCCAAGAAAATCGAAAAACACAAAAACATTTTCATCTGTGTTCTTTTTTCTTTGTTCTTTGAAGCCTCAAAAAACCCCGAAAAACTCAAAAAGTTTTTTGTTTTGTTCATTTTTTTGTTTGAAGGCTAAAAAAACTCGAAAAACCAAAAATATTGTGTTTTAGTTTGTTCTTGGAGGTTTTGGATGTCGAACTTTGCTCAAATTTTTTTAGTAATGAATTTCATATGCGAAACTTTGAGGCTATATGCGAATGCTCGAAAGTTTGGAATTCACATTGTGGTTCCAGGGACAAAGGCTGATAACAAAAACAAATTTTCATATGGACAACATGACTTTCATATGAGAAGTGAGATTTTCGAATGGGAAGTAATATTTTCGCATCTGATAGCGAAACATTCCCAAAGAATTCATCTCATATTTGTTTCTTCTCTTTTCTTTTGGTTGATTCCCAAGAAAATCAAAAAACACAAAAACATTTTCATCTTTGTTCTTTGAAGCCTTAAAAAACCCCAAAAAACTCAAAAAGATTTTTGTTTTGTTCGTTGTTTTGTTTGAAGGATAAAAAAAAAACTAGAAAAACCAAAAATATTGTGTTTTAGTTTGTTCTTGGAGGTTTTGGATGTCGAACTTTGCTCAAAGTTTTTGAGTAACAAATTTTGTTCTACCTTTTCTCACTTGAGAATGTTGTTTCAAGTTCTCACCTACGAATTTTTCTTGGAAAGTTTGAGTGTCGAAACTTTAAAGACCCGACTGACGAAATGTTGAAGCTTTGAAGACTTGAATGTCGAAATGTTGAATCTTTCGATCTGAGAAATTTTTTTTGCTAACGAAAGTTGGTTTTCGACAGTTGTGAAAATATGAAGTCTTGGGTGTTGAAACTTCGAAGGTCTGATAATGAATGCTCATTTTTCGACATTGATGACCAAACTTTGAAGACCTGATAGAGAAAGTACTGTTCATTTTTCGACACTGATAACATAATTTTGCACCTAACTCATTTAGGAGTTAATGTTCACATTCAACGTTCGTATGCCTTCGCTTTCGACATCTCATCTGAACCATTCAGAGTTTCGACAACCTCAGCTCTGAGAAAAAGTTCAAGATTTTTCTTCAAGGGGAGTGTTGTATGTTTAAGGGGAGTATTGTCTGTTACAGAGGGAGTGTTCTTTGTTCAAGGGGGAGTTTAAAGTTTCAGATCTAGGTGCTTTGTTGGTGACATTTCTTAGATATGTTCTTCTGTCTTAAACATTCTCGGCTATTGATGTTTCTCACACTTTTAGGGGGAGAATGCCACAGGAGAAAAGCATGTACCTCATCTGATCCAACATTTAGTGGGAAAATGTTGAGTCAAGAAATATTGTATATGATGATGTGACATTTCTGGGTGTGAAGACATCGATATTCTCTATACCGAAGGGAAGGTCATAAGTGTTAGGGAGAGAGAGAAAGAGAGAGAGAAAAAAGAGTTCTTACACTTCCTATTTTTGTACACTTAGATTACCTTCCTGACAACAATGGAGGTTAAACAGACTTATTTACGTTTGTGTTGGGTCAAAACCCTAAGAACGATTTGATGAATATAATGTCGAAAATAAGAACGAACACAATAATGAATATATGTCGAATGATCAAACGTTTTATTCAAGAACATGAGGAAAAATTACACTAGAAGAAAAAATTAAAGTAAATCTATTCTGCCTAAGAAACCTCATTATGTTTGGTAGCTACATCTTGCCTCACTCTTAACCCTAATTATGAATAATACATGACAATATATAAGGAATAACATAAGTCTTGGGCATAATAACCTACACTTCATCATGGGAGCCCATAGCCATAATCCATGGAGTACTTGGAACCCTACATCTCCCCCTCAAAGTATGGAATGGATGACAAGGCTTCAACTTCCAAAACAAGCATCTAGCAAATAAGAAAGGATCTCGTGACGAGGAATATCAAAAGCGATCCACGAGTCTTGATTCTTCAATAGTCTTCAAAACGGGTTGTAGGATATATATAAATGTGAAACCAAGCACTGAAGTGGTGTTTTTAAACTTCATTTTCTAATGTAATCCCAAAGATCTTCAAGAAAGCCAAACCCGCCATAAAAATTCATTTAGGAATTAAGAAACAAAATCACTTCTTATCTTTGAAGAACTACCCCTCCAAGTCACAAAATTCTTTAAATAAGATAATGATATAAGCCACCAAAAAATATCATGTAACAAAGCAGATTTAAGATTCGTAACGTCACTTGATCAAGAAATCACTAAAAATCAGAGATATATCAAAGCTTTAGAAGAGTTCCTCTTGAACTTTTCTGTAAAATCTTTAGAAGAGTTTATCTTGAACTTTTCTGTAAAAGCTACCTGCATATCGACACCAACCATAAGCTTCATAAAAAATATTTAAATTTGAAAAGTCACAAATCCAATTTAGAATGGCCATATCAAATTTCCCCCTTTTTATAATAAAAAACGTGATTATAAAATCTTCAAATGGTCATGAGAATGATCTTGAATAGATAAACACATACTATGCCCCCCTGGGCCATAAAATGGAACAAAGAACGGAGTTTAAAATCAGAAATAGTCGAAAAAATTTGACGTTATTGTGAAGTACGACTTTCCGAACTGCCAAGACTTGTTGGAATCTCATAAATTACTGTTCATGAAAAAATATGTTCATGAAAAATCCAAATTTGTTCATCAGCCCTTAAATATGTAAACTTTTCGGAGTTTAGGGCTGAAAAAATTTGACGTTATTGTGAAATATGACTTTGGGTTTTAAACCGATGAACAAAAATCAATATAAGTGGGCTCAAGAACACATGAACGTGGAATTCGGCTTAAGAAAGTGCAGAAACGAATCTATAGGCTAAATCAAGTGAAATAGATATGGGAAGCAATATAATAAGCTTGGATTGAACAATTGATCAGATCCAATCAGAAAATATGAACAAGATACAAATTGGAATAAAAAATACCCAGAAGAACAGTAGAAAATACCATAAATCTTCATGAACAGTAGAACGAACAAGAATCTTGATTCCAAACCGCCAAAACACCAAAAATCTTCAATAACTTATGCAGAAAATCATTAAATCAAGAACCGATACTTCGAAAATGAATTAGATCTTCAAAGACCCGCTTTGATACCACTTGCTGGGTCAAAACCCTAAGAACGATTTGATGAATATAATGTGGAAAATAAGAACGAACACAATAATGAAGATATGTCGAATGATCAAATGTTTTATTCAAGAACATGAGGAATAAATTACACTATAAGAAAAGATTAAAGTAAATCTATACTACCTAAGAAACCTCATTATGTTTGGCGGCTACATTTTGCCTCACTCTTAACCCTAATTATGAATAATACATGACAATATATAGGGAATAACACAAGTCTTGGGCCTAATAACCTACACTTCATCAAGGAGGCCCATTGCCATAATCCATGGAGTACTTTGAACCCTACATCATTCAAAACATACTACAGAACCAGAAGCGTCCTCTCCCGGGACATCGCGGTGATCTCAGCCACCGTCTCCGTAGTCTGGCGGAGATCCTCAAACTCCCGCGCCAACTGTTGCACCTCAATCACCAGTGCAAACTCTGCTTTGAACCTATTCAAGAAATCATCCCACGACATCACATAAACAACATCATCACTCACTACACTTCCTACCTTCTGCCACTAGTCTCGTGCCCTTTTCTTCAAAAGGCAAGAAGCTAGTCTAAAATTTTCCTCCTCAGGGCAACGGCTAGTGCGGAAGGTGATAACAACATCTTCTAACCACCACATGCTCTCTATAGGGTCCTTCTCCCCGTGATAGTCTGAAGCTCCACATGCCCGAAACTCCTTGGATGTCAAAGAACGTGCTCCAACTTGTGCAATCATCTCAAAATGAACGGATCTCAACCGCTCATCCAGAACCTCCAGAATACCCTCCTTGACCATTCTAAAGATCACAAGAGTCTGAGCCTGAACCCTCACCAGCACCAGAACTGCCAACATGTTTGCCTCTCTATGTCACCATACTGAAAAAATAGACCATATAAACCATTAGAATACACATCGAAATATGTATATTAGGGAGTGACAAACTCCTCAAGCTCCCTGGTTTCATCACAACTATCATTGAATCAAGAATGGATCCTCAGATTCCATTAGTACGAGCCTATACTGCCTTCCACATCTATCCATACTTTCTTCAAGAATTGACTGGACTCAACCAAGTTACTTTATATTAGGGAGTGACAAACTCCTCAAGCTCCCTGGTTTCATCACAACTATCATTGAATCAAGAATGGATCCTCAGATTCTATTAGTACGGGCCCATACTGCCTTCCACATCTATCCATACTTTCTTCAAGAATTGACTGGACTCAACCAAGTTACTTTATATCCATACAACTTTCTCTTACAGATAAGGCCTCCAGCACTAGATCTCATCCTAGGTTTTCCTATGGCAAACTCCATATCATTCCCCGCCATCAGCTACAAAAGGAACTCCCACTAACTCCCTCTAACTAGCTCACGAATATAATTACATACCACAAAAACCAGATAATTCTTCGAATGAAAGGTCTCACACTACAACGGTTGGACTCAGACAAGAGCTGAACAATAGAGTTAAAACCTTACCTTCTAAAATTATTTAGTTCCCATAATATGTAAATTAGCATATTCACTTACTAGTTAGCTGAAAATAGTTAGAACTCCTAAAAGAACACATCAAGAAGCATTCGAGCATCAAGAAAACATAATCAAGGATCACTTAACCAGGCCATCTTATCACTGACTGATCAGTACTAGCATGAAAGTCTACAAGGTGATACAATAGGCATACAAAGGTATCTCTCATAGAGTTCTATCATGCAAAAACTGAGCAGATCCTTAGCCCTAACTAGCATGCGATTCACAGATTCACAGATCAAATCCTATCAATTAACATGTATGGGTAATTTGGGAAAACTTACTTGACCTCGGTCGATTACATGCACCACACCCTTTTTCTTTTATTAGAAACCCTTTAATAAAACATTTTTCTTTTTGAAAATTCTACCAAACCCTCAGTTTGAGTTCACACACACCCGATGATGTGCCTGAATCCCTCAAACGAAGGCTCTGATACAACTTGTAACGTTCCAAAAATATGACCCAAAATTTTATTTTTAATTTAAATCAAACAGTATTCCAAAAACATCATCAATACAATCTAAATGAAAATAAGTGTATCAAACATCATATCCATTAGAGTAAATTACAAAAGCGGAACTAAGTGGTGTGTGCGATGTAGTCATCCCGAGCTCTTCCCCTTGGAACCAGAAGTACCTGAAACATAAACTAAAAACCGTAAGCACAAAGCTTAATGGGTTCCCCAAACTACAACATACTATACATAATACAACACATACTGGCTCCCGCCCTCATGCGGGCCCCGCCCGGCATCGAGCCCCGCTCGGTATACAAATATGTTATTATTAGGCCCCGCTTGACAATGGGCTTCACCCATTATACACACACACACACACACACAATAAATATATCACATAATCATGCTAACACACATACCATAATTATAAAACAATAGCATATGATTCAGTCATCGGACCTCGCCTAGCATCGAGCCCCGCCCGATATTAATAGTTGCGCATAACCCATGCAAGGGTCACACAGACTCCTAACATCCCACCATAAATAACAAGGGCCGACATTGGTGCCTTAGACTTGCTAAACTCAGTGAGGATGATCAACTCGACTGCTAAATCTTACTGAAAATCCCAGGCTGCTGGTTCGACGAATCCTTGACATAGTAATACAAAATAAAACCCAATTTAACATTTAGGTTCCAATCCATATCAAACAATCCATAATAGGGGTAAAAATCCCAATTTACCCCTCACCTAATTTGGTCCAAGACTAAGGCCCCAAACTCACCATCTAAAAGGCCCAAAAACCAATAATCATCCAAGGCCCACTTTTGGCCCAATTTTCCAAATTAGGCCCAAAACCTTACCTGGGCCTTACCCTAAAGCCTACCTATTCACTTAGTCCAAACACTTGACTTCAGATGGCCCAATAAGACCCTATGCATCAAAATCCAAAAGGAATGGCCCATCCGAGGCCCAAAGAACTAACAAATTGAGTATTTTGTATAAAAGGTCATTTTCAACCCACTTTTGTTAGAAATAACATTTTGGCCTAAATTTAATAAAAATGACATTTTCAACCCATTTAACCGAAAATTTACATTTTTGGCCCATGTTTGTTTTAAAATGACAATTTAATCCATAAAAAGTCAATAATTACCTTTTTTAGGCCCATGAAACCGTGAGTTGCTAAATAAGACCCATTTTTGTGAAAATTGACATATTTAGCTTATTAAAAATCGTGAAGGCCCAAATAGAAGCCCATTTGAGAAAATTAACACTTTTGGCCATTTTGAAAACCATGAATATCATGAAGACCCATTTTTATTTAAAAATGACTCTTTTGGTCCTCTCAAAACCATGAGTTTACATAAGAACCTCACTTCTTTTGTTTATTTTGTCAAATATGGCCCTTTATATGGTTTTATTTAGTTTTCAAACATCCTTAGCATGCTTAATCCTTTCCACTTCATAATAAGTCACATAAGATGGTTTAGTTTACTAACATCACCAAGTTTAGTAAATATTTCAAGTTTAGTGAAGATCTAGCATGTTTTTATAACATAATCACAACATATAACATGAAAACACACATATACATGCATAAATACGTAGATCTAACACAAAGCAACTTGTATCCTCCCCCAAAACATAGTAAAGGGGGTATGAAATCACTTTGGTTGATGGATCGGTTTTGGTGAGAAGCATGGATCATGAAATGGAATGTTTATGAGTGTTTATGAGTTAAGGACTTATCGTAAAATGAAGTTGAACACCTTGATTAGGAGGTAGCTTAACAAGAATGATGATCTTTGATGAAGTGTTCTTGAACACACACACAAGCAAACACGAAAATTTGGAAGAATGGATGGAGGAATTTCTTGTGCTAGAGAGGAAAGGATGAGAGAATCTTGAGTTTTAAATGAAGAATGATGGTGGGGAGGTGGCTTCGGCCGAGGATAAGAAGAAAAAAGAGAGAGAGAGAAAGAGAGAGAGAGAGAGAGAGAGAATTAGTTGGTTATTACATGAGGGATTAGAGAGCTTAATCTTAGAAACATGTGAGGTCATTTGCATGGATTTCCAATGAATAATAATGAGGTGTCAAGGTTTTTAATTCAAACAATTTCTTTTTTTTTACATACATATGTATATAGCCGAGAATGAGAATGAAATGAGAGAATATGGATCTTGGGCTTGTTCTTACATTGGCCCATTAGTTATTTTTTATCCATGTGGGCCCACATATGTTTTTACGACCCAAAAAGGGCGAAGATATAGGTTTTCGGCCCATTGTAATTAAATGAGTGGTTTTCGGCCCATTGAGGCCCATGAGGAGTCTTATGGCCCAAACATGAATGTTTAATGAATTTTGGCCCAATTAGGGCCCAAATGTGGATTCTTAACCCAAAATAATTAGGTTGTGGGTTTATTGGCCCATTAGGCCTAATAAAAGGATCCTGGTCCAATAAGAGGTTGAACCAGGAAAATTAGGGATACAACCTAAAGTAGAGTGAACATAGTGCATTGAACTAGATTCAGGGCTTCACGAGTGAATTTTGATTTGAATAATTGTTTTTTGAAATGAATAAAATGTATTACATTAGTCTTAGATTTCCAAGATACATCAAGAGTTGATTATACATAGATAGAATTTCCTAGCCCAAAATGCTAGTTGTGACATCATCCCCCCGTTAGAGGGAATTTCGTCCCAAAATTCTTTTGAAAGTTGTTCTTAGGAACTAGAGAAAAGGTGAGGGTACTTTTTCATCATTTGGTCTTCACATTCCCATGTGAACTCCGGTCTGTGCTTGGCGTTCCATCGAACCTTCACAATCAGAATACAACTTTGTTTTGTACGCTTCACTTCCATGTCCATTATCTCCACTGACTCTTTGACGAACAGGAGATTCTCGTTTACTTCGATCTCATCCAGAGGAATGACGAGGGTCTCATTTGATAAGCACTTTTCATATTCGACACATCGAACACTGGGTGTACGTTGCTAAGCTCCGCAGGTAGCTGCAACTTATAAGCCACCAGACTAATTCGGGCAAGAATCTCGAATGGTCTGATGTATCGCGGGTTTAGTTTTCCTCGCCTCCCAAAATAGATCACCCCTTTCCATGGAGAGACCTTCAAGAGCACCCAGTCTCCGACTTGAAATTCCAGAGGCTTTTGCCGTTTATCAGCATAGCTCTTTTGTCGGTCTTGCGATGCTTGGAGTCGTACCTTGATTTGAACTATTTTCTCCAACGTTTCCCGAATGATCTCGAGTCCTGTAAGAGTGTTGTTCGGTGTTTTCCCTCTTGCCAAATGGGTCTCTCCCACCTCAGCCCAGCAAAGAGGCGATCTGCATTTGCGGCCATACAAAGCCTCAAAAGGAGCAACCTTAATGCTCGTGTGATAGCTGTTATTGTACAAGAACTCAATTAAGGGGAAGTGGGTATCCCATGCCTTGCCAAAATCAATCACACAGGCTTGGAGCATATCTTCAAGCGTTTGAATGGTTCACTTGCTTTGGCCGTCAGTTTGAGGGTAGTAAGCAGTGCTCATGTCTAGTTGTGTCCCCATTGCTTTCTGGAGCGATTGCCAAAACTGAGAAGTAAATCTACTATCTCAATCATAGATAATAGATATTGGTACCCCATGTAGTCTCATAATTTCTTTTATATAGATTCGTGTTAAACTCTCCATTTTGTACGTCTCCTTTATTGGTAGGAAATGGGCGGATTTGGTTAACCTATCGACAATCACCTAGATAGCATCCAATCCATTCGCTATCTTAGGTAATTTGGTTATGAAATCCATGGTAATCCTTTCCCATTTTCACTCGGGTATTACTGGCTGTTGTAATAATCCCGAGGGCTTCTGATATTCCACTTTCACTTTGGTAGAAGAGAGACACTTGCCCACGTAAAAAGCAATTTCTGCTTTCATGTTTGGTCACCAATAATGCTTATAATCTCCAGGTACATCTTATCGGAAACTGGATGGACGGAGTATCATGTTTTGTGTGCTTCGTTCATGACTACATCCCTGAATCCTCCAAATTTTGGGATCCAGATACGTTCCATGAAGTAGTAAGCTTCGTATCCTTTGACTTCTAGATTCTTATCCATTCCACGTAGTGCTTCATTAGCGACATTCTCCAGTTTCAATGCCTTTAATTGAGCTTCATTGATTTGTGAAGTTAGGTAAGAATGGATGGTTATTGATAATGTTTTCACCCGGTGACCCGAGTATTCTTTCCTGCTCAGGGCATTGACTACCATGTTAGCCTTGCCTTGGTGGTACTTGATCTTGCATTCATAATCATTTAGTAGCTCAACCCACCTTCTCTGCCTCATGCTCAACTTCTTTTGATTTAGAATGTGCTAGAGGCTTTTGTGGTTTGTGAAGATGGTGCACTTTGCACCATAGAGGTAGTGCCTCCAAACCTTTAGGGCGAAGACCATGACTCTCAGCTCAAGATCATGGGTGGTGTAATTTACTTCGTGCGTCTTCAATTGTTTGGACACGTAAGCTATCACTTTTCCACGCTACATAAGAACACAGCCTAACCCTTTATTCGAAGCGTCAACGAAGTCTTTAGTTCCCTCTGGTAAGATAGCACTGGAGCACTATAGAGGGCTCACTTCAAGGTTTGAAAAGATGCTTCTTGTTTGTCATTCTAATTGAAGGGTACGCCTTTTTGTGTTAGAGTGGTGAAGGGCTTGGCTATCTTGGACAAGTTCTAAAAAAACCTTCGGTAGTGGCCTGCAAGGCCCAAGAATTCCTGGATTTCAGTTGGTGTTTTCGGAATTGTCCACCTTCAATATCCTTGATCTTGGAAGGATCCACATGAATTCCTTCCTCACTGACTACATAACCCAAGAAGTTTACACTACAAATCCAGAATTCGCATTTGGAGAGTTTTGCATATAGCTTTTCAGCTCTCAGAGTTTCCAAGATCTAGCGTAGGTGCTGACCGTGCTCCTCTTTACTTTGAGAGTATATGAGTATTTCATCACTATAAACGATTACAAAATTATTGAGGAATAGGCAGCAGACTTGATTCATTAGGTCCATAAATGCCGCAGGAGCATTTGTCAGACCGGAAGGCATAACAACGAATTTGTAATGGCCATATCGGGTTCGGAAAGCAGTTTTGGGGATATCTTCTTCCCGAACTCGCAACTGATGATACCGGACCTTAGATCTATTTAGAAAAATAACTGGCTCCTTGAAGCTGTTCAAATAACTCATCAATCTGAGGGAGTGGATATCGATTTTTGATAGTGAGTTTGTTCAACTCCCGATAGTCGATGCACATTCTGAAGGATCTGTCCTTCTTCTTGACAAACAAGACCGGAGCTCCCCAGGGTGAGAAGCTTGGCCTGATGAATCCTTTGTTCAGAAGTTCACTTAATTGACTGGACAACTCCTGCATTTCGGCGGGAGCTAACCTGTAGGGTGATTTGGCAATTAATGTGGCTCCTGGTATTAGGTCAATTCGAAATCCGACTTGTCTTTCTGGGGGTATTCCTGGGAGGTCTTCAGGAAATACATCCAGAAAGTTGCATGCCATTGGGATATCTTTGATGTTTATTTCCTCTTTTGCTTTATCTACAACGTGAGCGAGGAAGGCATAATTTTTCTTGTGCAAGCATTTTTGTGCCTTGATGCATGAGATAAGACGGAGATTGGCGCCACGTTTATCACCGTAGATTATTAGGGTTTTGTGGTTGGGGATTTGAAGGAGAACGGCCTTCTCGTGGCACATAATATCAGCATGGTGGGGGCTTAACCAATCCATACCGATTATCACATGAAAACTCCTAATATTTACTGGCATCAAATCTATTTGAAATGAGTGGTTTTTTAATCTTGATGTGCATCCTACGTAAACGTCTTTGGTTGTTTTGGTTTTTCCATTAGCCATCTCCACCATGAAGGCTTCTCTTAGCTTTTGGGGTTGTTGGTTTAGTAAGTGTTTGAATTTGTTACTCACGAAACTCCACTCAGCCCCACTATCAAATAAAATGCATGCGTAAGTGTTCTTGAGGGGAAACGTGCCAGTAACAACCATCGGGTCTTGAACTGCCTCTCCTTGATCCAATGTTAGGACCATGCCTGTTCCTCCTGCTCCTTGGTTGTTGGCTTTGGGGAAATTTTGCCTAAAATAGCCAGTTCCTCCACATCCATAACAAGTGTGACTGGCCCCGATGTTGTTGTTGTTGTTGTTGTTGTTATTGTTGTTGTTGTTTGGCTGTTGATTCTATTGGGATTGAGATCTGCAGTACCAGGCGGTGTGCCCCTTGCGGTTGCATTTGGTAAATTTCATTTCTCTGCGCCCGCCATGGTGTTAGTAGTTTTATTTGTTACATTTTGGTAAAGTTCCTGAGTATGGAATGGTAGTGGTTTGCACAGTTGAGGTTGGAGCAGCTGGTGCTGGCGCAACTTGAGCGGTTGCAACGTGAACTGCTACAGTTTGTTGCTTTTTGGAGGATCCCTAGTTTTGTTGCCCCTTTTGTTTGTTGTCCCCATTTTTCTTGTTATTCATTTCCTTCTTGGTCTCAGTCTCAACAGTTTTGGCTCCTTTTTTGTTGTCATGGTCGTAAAGCTTTTGAGCTAGCCTTTTCTCACTGTCAAAAGTCTCTGGGTTTGCCACAATCACATTTCCTTGGATTGGAGAAGTTAATCCCCAAATGAACCGCTCAATCTTCTTCTCTTCTGATGTGATCATACCCGGGCACAGAAGGGCTAGTTCGCTGAATCTTGAGATGTAAGCCTCGATGTCTTTGTTTTGTAATTTGTACTGTGAGATTCCATAACTCATGTTCTAATTTCTATACTTCCCCATGGGGACAATACTCCGCGATCAATATTTCCTTGAGCTCCTCTCATTACATTGCATTTGCCACTGGGAGTGTCATAGCCTCCACATGACCATTCCACCACAAAAGTGCTTGGTTGACAAACGTGCAAGCTGCAAATTTTACCTTGCATGCTTTAGGACATCCGCAGATCTCAATGACTGACTCGATCTTTTCCATCCATCGCTTTAAAGTTATCACGCCTCCCGTTCCATTGAATGTTCGGTGTTTGGCATTTGAGAAGTCTTTATAGGTACATGCTTTTATAGGACCTTGGTTCATTCCTTGGTTCGAGCTCCCAGTTCCTTGACCGTTACTGCCACCATTGTTCCCAGTTTGAATGTGTGCCAAGGCTACTGTGACTGAAGCCGAGACTGCTCCATGGAAAGCAACGGAGTTCACCTCTGGCGGAGGCGGTGGTGGTGGTGGTGCAGTGTTGTTATTCTTGCGAATTGGTCTCCTAGGCATCTTCTGTCATGGAATAGAAAGATGGTGAGTACATGGTAGTTCGTGGTTTCTAATTCCTTTGGCATATAACAATTTTGGTAGCTCGGTTGTGCATATAAGTGAATTCATACAATATCATGAAACAAGGAAAATAGAACACATAACAGATACCAACATCACAAATAAAAAACATAACTATTTCATTAATGATAAAGTTTGTAGTACCATGCATGAAAATTCGCCTTGGAAGGCGTACAATACATAGAGACATATATGATCCGATAGCATAACGGCTTTATGAGTAGTGTAATCACTTAATCATAAAGTCGGTCCTACATACAATAGTATATAAAAGAGAACCATAACAATAGTAGTAGTGAGTGGAGTTTATCCTAGTCTCGGCGGGAAGTGTCTGGTGGTGCCGATGATGAGGTGGATGCACCGTGAAGTCTAGCCAGATGATGCTCGGTGGCACGTAGCCGGGCCTCCAACGGTGCCTGTATCGCCTGGTAGTCCGTAATTACCTCATGAGTCAGTCTCTCTACGCGCTCGACTACAACTCTCATAACAACCATCTGACCAGCAGTTGCTTGTGTCCGCTCACCTATATCATGCGTCCTCCTAATCATTACTGGCAGGGCTCGATCTGTAGGTCCGCCGTGACTCAGGTCATAATAGTCCTGGTTTATGCTGAATGGGGGACGCACCCCCTGTTATCAACTCCACCTCAAGATCTCATGTCCCATGGGGGCGTAGGGTCGTTGGGACCCATCCTGTGTGGGCGCACCCTAGCTACGTATGGTGGATTGATAACTTTGGAATCCGTGTCAGAGTCATTTGCATCGTCACCGTCAGACTCCTCCTCCTATGAGTCCACCACTGGTTCTGCTGGTCCCTACTCGGGTTCCTCATTTGGTTCCTCTTCTGGTTCCGGCTCTAGCCAGCCTCCGTTCCCCTGGTTGGGAAAGTAAGGATCTCCGAGGTGATGAAATCTAGCTATAGAGTCTGCACAGAACTATATGAATGTGGGAAAAATGGATAGCATGCAAGATTACTCCTATATTATTTTAAATGTTTATGTTTGAGTTCCTTAAATTTTTTTTGGATACAAGGTTGGTAAGTTTCTAGATTCATTGCCTACCATGATCACTCCCAAACACATGTTGGTCATATTTTGAATAAATATAGTTGATCAGGCTATATTTATCCCCGATACGACTACATAACTGTCCGGGTTTAACCATGATGTTCAGTTCCTCCAAAGACTTTTATTGTTATTTTAATAATGCACACATAGGTATGTATTTTTTTTAGAGTACTTTAGTCCCAATGTATTTATAGTTACATATCTTGTATGAGTAGATATGCCGGTTCACTATAAACATTGCTCCGATACCAATCTATCACACCCCCGAACCGGAATGGCGGAAACGTCCGGGGGTTTGGGTGACTTCATCTTGTAATATCGTCACAGTGTATATTATTGAATCAAGACAACATCATCATCAGACATACAATAATAAAACCGGCATTGTTTACATTAGTGTGTTAGAGTAAAAATTACATTCCCAAAATTTTAAGTGTATGATGATACCAAAAATACATCAAAATCCATGAGTTCTTGAAGACCAACCCGCTTAATGATTTCATGAGAATACAAGTTATTTTGAAAACGTCAATTTATATAACTTTGGTGAGTTCATAAGCATGTTTGCATGAAAAGTTTTGTATCACTTAGTAAACACCAGGAAATCCGATATTTTCTGTAAAAATGGTTTGAAAGTTTTGTATCAATTCTTGTATTATAGCATGTGTGTTTTTGTTTTGAAAATGTATAGAGTGTTTTCAAGAAATCCTATGTTTTCTATTGTAAGTAGAAGGTAATGTAAAATGTAAGTTTTCCCATAAAATCCAATATTTTCTGCTTGTAAAAGTGTTGTGGTCTTAAACCTAAAGACCGTAAAATGGTGTTTGTATAGTATCGTAATTGCAGAAATGTATATGTATTCCATAAATTTTACAGTGGAGTTAATTTCTGAAGTGTTGGACTATCTCGGGAGGTGGTTCTACTATTTCTGTGTGAGATAGTATTCTTGGAACACCTAGTAGTCCAATGAATCTCTAAAACATGCCCTATTCTCTAAGGTGTCGGTTTATTTTAGTTGCAGAAAGCGCGTGCTCTTGTATAACCCATCGACTAACACCTAGACTGGTGTCAAGTCTATAATCTCTTCGGGATCTGGGTTATAAGGCTTAACTCAACCTACTTTCGCACTTGATCCAAGTATTCTTGGATGTGGAGGTTATCCTGTGGTTCTTGGCATTCTAGTGTTCACTTTAGAGAATGCAGTCTATCGTCTATAGGGTGACGGTGACTTCTTCCACGTGAGGGGGAGGCGGAGTGTCCTAGGCACTACTCATCGGTAACGGGGTGGACGAAGTGCCTGAGTAGTGCGAGCATCTTCTGCAACTACTCTTCCGCGGGTTCTGAGTTTTCTTGATTTAGATTAAGTCTAGAGGTATAGGGTTTTGTTACTCGGAACTTCTAATCTTCTCATCCACCCTTCTTAGAGTTTAACTTATCGCAACTTCTAGGGTTCCAGGATATTCGCTGAGATGCTTAATTCATGGGATTAAGCGTGGATGGATGGTCGTAGTCAATGTCCTTGACTCTTACGACTCAGATTTCTTTACCAACTGAGGGTGTTAGCTACTATGTTGGCTTAACCGGGATAACAACAAATTTCAGATTTGTGGTCATTATAGCAGCTCAACCCGCAATGGTTCTCTTGACTCTCGTTCCTATTCTATGGAATAAGATGAAGGGTTTTACTATGAGGTTTGTGGTAGAGTTTTGTCACACCCCGAAAACCGAAGGCAGAAACATTTCCGAGGTTGACTCCACGTTGAGTATCAAATCCAATGCACATAGTAAGTAAACTAAAACAACCATTACATTACGTATAGAAAAGTTTTACAATTGTTTCAAAAGTAAAGTTGTACATGTGATACATAGTATATATGAACAAAATGAAACAGGTCTTCTGAGCACTCCGTCTTCGAACAAAATGATCTTCGGGTACCTGTCTAACACTGACCTGAGAATACAAGCGGTTTGAAAATCAACATAACGCTGGTGAGTTCATAAGCGATTTTGTTTTGTGAAAAATGTACAAGTTTCCTTTCCATTTTCTGAAAATGTTACACACACCAAGAAAATCCCATATTTTCTTAAAAGGTTGGTTATTGATTCCCAAAACGTAATGTAAAGTTTTACACTGAAAACATGTTTACCCTTACTAATGTATGTTATCTGGTTTGTTGCACTTTTCTAGTTATGTACAATGTTCCCCAGGAAAATCCCATATTTTCCTGAATGTTGGTTACCAAATGTGAAAGTTGTATTCTGAAAACCTGGTTATCTTGTGAAATGTATTAGTTTTTAACACATATATAAAACTAATATTTACTAAGTAAGTTGATTACTTTATTCATTATTAATATTAAGTAAATTTATGTTATCCTAATTGCGAGTTCCATAACCATACAATAGACTAGATATGACAATAAGTAGTCCACATCACCTTATGACTTTCGTCACCCTTGAACCATTTCGGTTCGGCTGTAGCTAGCAGCCAGGTGTGGGGTAGTCAGCCCCGTATAGATCTATACACTCAACTCACGCTCCCTATCTAAGAGATTCTGGTTACGGGGGCGGTCCTCCACTCGCGTATCTCTGTGGAGTGTTCGCCGAGGACGTGTCTCCAATTATATAGGACTAACAAATTTACTAGTAATATTACGATAATCCTCCACTCGCGTATCTATGTGGAGTGTTGCCGAGGACAAAACAGTGTATAAAGTTTTATGTTCAAAGGTTCTAAAGTTATGCTTTTTAACTGATAAAAAAATGTGGAAACCATTTGTGAAATAATAAACATAACAGCGTATAACTAATTTCACAAATAATATATATGATTACCCTGCAAGTTTCAAACGGTTATCGGTTGTGATTATCAGTATTAAAAGCATATAAGTTTTGAAACATACACATGTAAAACAATTTTTAAGTACAAGTAATCCCTTATACTTTGCTTGTATTCCCCCCTGAAAACATTGAAAAACCATTGAAAAAGGGTAGGGGTATGAACTCACCAGACGAGAAGACGCAACTGTTTCGGACACTAAACGTTGGTTCGGGGCTTGATTACACGCGAGGTTCCTATGTAATATGAAATAATATCCAAATATATCTAATTAGATTTAAAAATACTAATTAGATAGGATACTACACTCCAATGAGCTAAAACACTTCAAAACGAGTGTTTGGAGTGACCCGGGTGACATCTACGGACGTGTAATGATGCGAGGGACTTGGGAATTAAGTTTACTCTTCAAGAGTAAACTCCTTATGGAGTTTTCGGCCATATACCCCATACATACATGAGTTCACGGCCGTGAACTCATGATTGGTTGATTTGGGGTGCTAAATGGCTTAAATGAACATGGGGAATGATGGAATGGATTTTTCTAAAGCCTTGGAATGGATTGTACTAGCATATATATTATTTATGGGAGTTCACGGCAGTAAAATTGGAGTCTACGGCCGTAAACTCCCCCAAGCTCAAACCATAATTATTTTGGAAGGCTAGGACAATCACATGTGATTCTAACTAATTTTCCAAGCCTTGGTATGAGTTTAGGGCACCTTTTAACATGTTTTTATGAGTTTACGGCCCTGGAACTATTTCTTGCGAAGCTTTGGTCATAAACTCCTAAATGGAGGGTGTTTGACATGTTTAAGGTCCTCAAACTATTTTTAGATGATTCTAGGATTTATTCCAAGGCTATTGGCGTAGTTATATGCCTTTTAAACATGTTTAAATGAGTTTACTCCCCATGAATGAGGAGTTTACGGCCCAAGCATGTTCCTTGGCCGTAAACTCTTATTTGCTCCTCAAAATTCATGTTAGGGTGTTCTAAGTCCGGATTTGTAAGCCATAAGGTCGTATCTAAGTCCCAATGTTGGTTTGGAGGGGTTAAATTGCTCAAAAACCCATGTTTTTATGTGTTTATGGCCCAAGCATGATCCTTGGCCGTAAATGCATGTTCCAGGTCCAAATTGATAAATTAAACACGAATTTGAAGGCCTAAGAGGTTAAACAACAAGTTGGGGATGTTACCTCAAAGATTTGGAGCCTTAATTCAATGTTTTGGACCTTGAATCTTTGGTTGAGGAGAGAGGTTAGAGAGAGAGAGTAGTGAGATGAAGCAAAAGCTTCAAATGGAAGTTTAGAACACTTTAAATAGTGTTCTGGATTTGGACACGGTGGAATTCTACTCGATACCGACGTTAGACGGGGCTTTTGGTCGCACCCGACCAAGTTGCCGTAACCCGATATGGCTGAGTCTATAAATGTTCCGATTACTAAAACAGGGTGTTAGAATGAGTTCTAAATGCACTAGGACACCCATTAAGTCATTTTAAATAATCTCTATTTTAATGACTTAATTAAATGGCTAAATCGGAAACGAATTTGAAAACGATGATTGGTTAACTGAAATGGATTACGAAAAGGGTTACAAGCAATGATACGAAATTTCGGGTTGTTACATTATCCCCCCGTTAGAGGGAATTTCGTCTCAAAATTCAAAATTAAGATACAAGTCAAGATACAAATCATGGATCTAGAAAGAGATGTGGATACTTGTGTTTCATCGAGTCTTCATGCTCCCAAGTGAACTCTGGTCCCCGCTTGGCATTCCAGCGGACCTTCACTAACGGGATGCGGCTTTGCTTTGTACGTTTGACTTCTCGATCCATGATTTCGATCGGTTCCTCCACAAAGTTGAGGTTTTCATTAATCTCGATCTCGTCTAAGGGAATCATTAGGGTTTAATCAGATAAGCACTTCTTGAGATTTGAAACATGGAAGACGGGATGAATGTTACTGAGCTCACGGGGTAAACGAAGTTTATAGGCTACCAGACCGATCCTGGCAAGGATCTCGAAGGGTCCAATGTACCTCGGATTAAGTTTCCCATGCTTTCCAAAGCGTACCATGCCTTTGCATGGCGAGACTTTCAACAGGACACGGTCTCCAACCTGGAATTCCAGAGGTTTCCGACGGTTATCAGCGTAACTCTTTTAGCGATCTCGTGAAGCTTTCAATCGTTCTCAGATTTGGATGATCTTCTCAGTGGTTTCGCGGATGATTTCAGGACCAGTGAGAGCACTGTCGAGGACTCGACTCTTGGCTAGCTGTGTATCCCCCACTTTGGCCCAGCACAGAGGGGATCTGCACTTACGACCGTAGAGGGCTTCAAACGGGGCAGCCCTGATGCTGGTGTGGTAACTGTTGTTGTACGAGAACTCGATCAAAGGTAGATGTGTGTCCCACGACTTTCCAATATCAATTACACATGCTCTAAGCATGTCCAGGGTTTGGATTGTTCTCTCACTTTGTCCATCGGTCTGAGGATGATACGCCGTGCTCATGTCTAGTTTGGTTCCGAGAGCCTTCTGAAGGGACTGCCAGAATCTAGAGGTAAACCTGCTATCTCGATCGGAGATAATGGACGCAGGTACACCGTGTAGTCGAACTACCTCTTGGATGTAAATTCGCGCGAGTCTTTCCATCTTAAATGATTCTTAGATTGGGATGAAATGGGCGGACTTTGTCAGACAATCAACAATTACCCAAATGGTGTCATACCTACTTGGGCTTTTGGGTAGCTTGGTGATGAAGTCCATCGTAATCATCTCCCACTTCCATTCGGGTATCTCAGGCTGTTGGAGCAGACCCGAGGGTTTCTGGTGCTCAACTTTAACCTTGGCGCAAGTCAGACACTTGCCCACGAACATAGCTATCTCAGCTTTCATTTTTGGCCACCAGTATTGTTTCTTGAGATCCAGGTACATCTTGTCCGAACCCGGGTGAACAGAGTATCTGGTCTTGTGCGCTTCCTCCATGACAATCTCCCTGAATCCTCCGGACTTTGGAATCCAGATTCGATCCATGAAGCAGTAGACTCCGTCACCTCTGATCTCAAGTTTTGTTTCCATTCCTCTTAAGGCTTCGTTTGACGCGTTCTCGGGTTTGAGGGCTTCTAACTGGGCTTCTCGGATTTGCATGGATAAGTTGGAATGGATGGTCATCGTCAGGGTCTTCACCTTTCGGCTTGAACTCTCCTTTCGGCTAAGGGCATCTGCTACCACATTGGCCTTGTCGGGATGGTAACGGATTTCACACTCATAATTACTGAGTAGTTCTACCCATCGCCGTTGCCTCATGTTCAAGTCTTTCTGATCAAAGATGTGCTGCAGGCTCTTATGGTCAGTGAAGATCGTACACTTGGTTCCGTAGAGATAATGTCTCCAAATCTTCAATGTAAAGACTACGGCTCCTAATTCCAAGTCATGTGTGGTATAGTTGACTTCTTGTGCTTTTAGCTGTCTAGAAGCATAAGCAATTACTTTTCCTCTTTGCATAAGCACACAACCTAAGCCTTGATTAGACGCATCACAGTAGACAACGAAGTCCTCTGTCCCTTCGGGTAGGGATAGAACAGGCGCGCTGCGTAAGGCTTTCTTCAATGTTTGGAATGAGGTTTCTTGTTTTTCACTCCAACAAAAGGGTACACCTTTCTGTGTTAGAGTGGTTAAAGGTTTGGCGATTCTGGAAAAGTTCTGGATAAATCTCCGATAATAGCCGGCGAGACCCAAGAATTGCCGGATTTCTGTGGGTGTCTTCGGTGCCGACCAATTCTCTATCGCTTTAATCTTGGAAGGATCTACATGAATACCCTCCTCTCTTATCACGTGGCCGAGGAAAGTTACCTTCCGAATCCAGAACTCACACTTGGAAAATTTTGCGTACAACTTCTTGGATCTAAGAGTTTCCAACACTAACCTCAAGTGCTGTTTGTGGTCTTCTTCGCTTCTGGAGTAGACAAGTATGTCATCAATGAATACAATGACAAACTTGTCCAAATAAGGACGACACACCCGGTTCATTAGGTTCATGAACACTGCCGGTGCGTTGGTTAGACCGAAGGGCATCACTACGAATTCGTAGTGTCCATACTGAGTTCTGAAAGTTGTTTTGGACACGTCACTCTCATGAAGTCGTAGCTGATGGTACCCTGAACAAAGGTCTATCTTGGAGAAGTAACTGTCTCCCTGGAGTTGATCAAAGAGGTCATTTATTCGTGGAAGAGGATATCAGTTTTTGACGGTCAACTTGTTCAGCTCGCGATAGTCGATACACATCCGGACGGGTCCATCTTTCTTCTTGACAAACAATACAGGAGCTCCCCAGGGTGAGGAACTCGGTCTAATGAATCCTTTACTGAGCAACTCATTGAGTTGACTGGATAACTCCTGCATTTCTGCTGGAGCTAAACGATACGGAGATTTCGCTACAGGAGTAGCTCCAGGAATTAGGTCAATACGGAACTCGACCTGACGCTTGGGAGGAATTCCTGGAAGCTCTTCGGGAAATACATCAGGAAAGTTACAGACTTCAGGGATGCTCGCGAGGTCTTTAACTTCCTGTTTCTCATTGATTACATGGGATAAGAATGCAATGCACTCCTTTCGTAGGAGCTTTTGAGCTTTGATGTAGGAAATGATACGAAGATTGGAACTGAGTTTATCGCCGTAGATTACGAGAGTTTGATCCGAAGGAAGGTTGAGACGGATGACTTTTTCAAAACAGATGATATCAGCATGATTGGGACTCAACCAATCCATGCCAATGATGACATCAAAGCTCTTTATGGAAACTGGCATCAAATCAATGGGAAATGAATGATCATTCAGGGTAAGGGTACAACCTACGAATATCTCGTTAGCGCTTTCTTTCTCACCGTTAGCCATCTCGACGGTAAACATTTTAGTTAAAGGTTGGGGATTATGTTTTAGGTTATGTTTGAATGAATGACTAACAAAGCTTCTTTCAGCACCCGAATCAAAAAGAATACTAGCATATGAGTTGTCGAGAAGGAACGTACCCGAGACAACAGTGGGATCGGCGACTGCTTCCTCCCGTCCTATGGCTAGGACTCTCCCGGTATTATCAGCTGCTGATTTCCTGGGGCAATTCCTTTTAAAATGTCCAACCTCTCCACAGCTATAGCAGGCTTGACCAAAGCCTGCTCCAGATGATTGATTTGCCGATTGGGCCGGAGCTTTGCAGAATCGGACTGTGTGCCCTTTCTTACCACAATTGGTGCAAGATAATTCTCGGCAGGGGCCGGGGTTGTGGTGATACTTGCACTTGTCACACAAAGGAAGATTACCTGCATATCTGCTAGTGGGAGTTGGAGTTGTGGATCCCACAACAGAAGCAGCAGCAACGGGCGTAGTAGCAGCATGGACTGCTATAGTCTGCTGTCTCTTGGACGATCCTTGGGAAGATTGACCCTTCTTATTCCAGAACTTTCTTTTCTCACCACTCCTCTTGGTCGGCTCATGAGCGGTGGTGGTTTCCTCGACGTCATCATTGTGATCAATTAGGGTTTGGGCTAAACTCTTGGCACTATCATAGGTATCCGGACGTGCAGCTAAGACGTTTCCCTTTGTTGGCTGGGTCAGCCCCCAGATGAACTTTTCTATCTTTTTACTTTCAGGAGTGACCAATCCCGGGCAGAGAAGTGTGAGGTTATCGAATCGAGAAGTGTATGCAGCAATATCGGAACCCTTCATCTTCAGGTTCCATAGCTCGTGCTCTAGTTTCTGCATTTCACCACGGGGGCGGTATTTGGCTATCAGGAGTTCTTTCATGGCTTCCCAACCCATGGCGTTGGCTACGGGTAGGGTCAGATATTTGAATCGGCCATTCCACTAAGTCAAGGCTTTATCAATGAAGGTAAAGGCTGCGAACTTGACCTTATCAGATTCCGCACAGGCACAGATTTCAAAGATGGATTCGATTTTCTCGAACCATCGGGATAAGGAAATGACACCTCCAGTGCCATCGAAAAATGTTGGTTTTGCATTCATGAAATCCTTATAGGAACCCTCCTTTCAGTGTCCTTGATTGCTTTCTTGATCCTGAGTTTGAGTATTGCCTCCCGAACCACCGGAACCATCGGTGTTCAATTGAGACATAGCAGCTGCCACCGCGGCGGTAACAGTTGCCTAAAATACCACCGGGTCAAATTCAGGAGGAGGTGGTGGCGGAAGGTTGTTGGTCTTTGAGCTGGGTCTCTTTCTTGGAGGCATCTTGATCTAATAAGATCAAGAAAGAGAGGATGATAAGTCCTCTGAATCAAATTGAGAGATATGACAGACATATATTCCGAATAAGCGATAAAGCAGGAAAGAGTTATCAAAGCAGGTAAACTATCGCTAACGGAATGATCGAGG
Source organism: Lactuca sativa (assembly GCF_002870075.4). Classification (NCBI taxonomy): domain Eukaryota; kingdom Viridiplantae; phylum Streptophyta; class Magnoliopsida; order Asterales; family Asteraceae; genus Lactuca; species Lactuca sativa. The sequence goes on along the minus strand of NC_056626.2, from coordinate 216,807,421 downwards.
ATCTATACGTGAATGAGGATTTCTACAAAGGATTCATTCGAGAAATACTCCCATAGTATTTCATAATTTGCTACGACACTGGCTCGATGTTTGTGGTATTAGGGTAAGTTTTAGGCATGCCGCATACCACAGTCACTCCCAAGCACATATTGGCCGTGTCTCGAATGAATATAGTTGGCCATGCTATATTGATCCTAGACACGACTACATAACCATCCAGGTTTAACCGCAACGTTCGACACCCATTTACTTATGTTTTGTTCTACTTGTAGTTACGGATCTCGACGGTTCGGTATACTTGTATACTTTTGAAAATACTTATAGTTTGAAGATACTTTTAATTCAGAGCACTTAGGACCTTTAGCGTTTATAGTTTTATACCATGTAAGCTTTGGTATACTTTATTCAATATAAACAAGGGCTCTGATACCAATCTGTCACACCCCGAAAACCGAAGGCGGAAACATTTCCGGGGTTGACTCCACGTTGAGTATCAAATCCAATGCACATAGTAAGTAAAGTAAAAAAACCATTACATTACGTATAGAAAAGTTTTACAATTGTTTCAAAAGTAAAGTTGTACATGTGATACATAGTATATATGAACAAAATGAAACGGGTCTTTTGAGCACTCCGTCTTCGAACAAAAGGATCTTCGGGTACCTGTCTAACACTGACCTGAGAATGCAAGCGGTTTGAAAATCAACATAATGCTGGTGAGTTCATAAGCGATTTTGTTTTGTGAAAAATGTACAAGTTTCCTTTCCGTTTTCTGAAAATGTTACACACACAAGGAAAATCCCATATTTTCTTAAAAGGTTGGTTATTGATTCCCAAAACGTAATGTAAAGTTTTACATTGAAAACATGTTTACCCTTACTAATGTATGTTATCTGGTTTGTTGCACTTTTCTGGTTATGTACAATGTTCCCCAGGAAAATCCCATATTTTCCTGAATGTTGGTTACCAAATGTGAAAGTTGTATTCTGAAAACCTGGTTATCTTGTGAAATGTATTAGTTTTTAACACATATATAAAACTAATATTTACTAAGTAAGTTGATTACTTTATTCATTATTAATATTAAGTAAATTTATGTTATCCTAATTGCGAGTTCCATAACCATACAATAGACTAGATATGGCAATAAGTAGTCCACATTACCTTATGACTTTCGTCACCCTTGAACCATTTCGGTTCGACTGTAGCTAGCAGCCAGGTGTAGGGTAGTCAGCCCCGTATAGATCTATACACTCAAATCACACTCCCTATCTAAGAGATTCTGGTTACGGTGGCGGTCCTCCACTCGCGTATCTCTGTGGAATGTTCGCCGAGGACGTGTCTCCAATTATATAGGACTAACAAATTTACTAGTAATATTACGATAATCCTCCACTCGCGTATCTATGCGGAGTGTTGCCGAGGACAAAACAGTGTATAAAGTTTTATGTTCAAAGGTTCTAAAGTTATGCTTTTTAACTAATAAAAAAAATGTGGAAACCATTTGTTAAATAATAAACATAACAACGTATAACTAATTTCACAAATAATATATATGATTACCCTGCAAGTTTCAAACGGTTATCGGTTGTGATTATCAGTAGTAAAAGCATATAAGTTTTGAAACATACACATGTAAAACAAGTTTTAAGTACAAGTAATCCCTTGTACTTTGCTTGTATTCCCCCCTGAAAACATTGAAAAACCATTGAAAAAGGGTAGGGGTATGAACTCACCAGACGAGAAGACGCAACTGTTTCGAACACTAAACGTTGGTTCGGGGCTTGATTAAATGCGAGGTTCCTATGTAATATGAAATAATATCCAAATATATCTAATTAGATTTAAAAATACTAATTAGATAGGATACTACACTCCAATGAGCTAAAACACTTCAAAACGAGTGTTTGGAGTGACCCGGGTGACATCTACGGACGTGTAATGATGCGAGGGACTTGGGAATTGAGTTTACTCTTTAAGAGTAAACTCCTTATGGAGTTTTTGGCCATATACCCCATACATACATGAGTTCACGGCCGTGAACTCATGATTGGTTGATTTGGGGTGCTAAATGGCTTAAATGAACATGGGGAATGATGGAATGGATTTTTCTAAAGCCTTGGAATGGATTGTACTAGCATATATATTATTTATGGGAGTTCACGGCAGTAAACTTGGAGTCTACGGCCGTAAACTCCCCCAAGCTCAAACCATAATTATTTTGGAAGGCTAGGACAATCACATGTGATTCTAACTAATTTTCCAAGCCTTGGTATGAGTTTAGGGTACCTTTTAACATGTTTTTATGAGTTTACAGCCCTGGAACTATTTCTTGGGAAGCTTTGGCCGTAAACTCCTAAATGGAAGGTGTTTGATATGTTTAAGGTCCTCAAACTATTTTTAGATGATTCTAGGATTTATTCCAAGGCTATTGGTGTAGTTATATGACTTTTAGACATGTTTAAATGAGTTTACTCCCCATGAATGAGGAGTTTACGGCCCAAGCATGTTCCTTGGCCGTAATACCTTATTTGCTCCTCAAAATTCATGTTTAGGGTGTTCTAAGTCCAGATTTGTAAGCCATAAGGTCGTATCTAAGTCCCAATGTTGGTTTGGAGGGGTTAAATTGCTCAAAAACCCATGTTTTTATGTGTTTACGGCCCAAACATGCTCCTTGGCCGTAAACGCATGTTCCAGGTCCAAATTGATAAATTAAACATGTAACGCCTGTGTTTCTGGGTCTGTCATTAATGTTGATATAATAGTCTAGGTTAACCTTTGTAACCCGTTTTGAAATAATAGAAGTATATTATTTGAGTATTATGTGTTTTGTGCTTAATTTCTTAATTATGTGGTTTGATTAATTAAGAATAAAAATAAGCGTCAAAATTTAAGTGTAAAATAAACATGATATCTTTGGATAATGTTGTAGTAGTTGAAACGAGGTTTCCGAATATATATAGAACGCCCAAATCTGACTTCGTTTGTGGAAGTTACGATTTATCGAAGTTTCGGCTTAGCGGTATGCAGCCTGAAATACTCGATTTGAGATCGAGCGGTTTTAGGCGAAGCAATCTAAACGAGGAACGAAGGTCTCGTTGTTGGTATCGAAGCGATAAAAAGTTAGGTGAGAACGGACGTCAAACGAAGAAGTTATGAATTTATAACGAAGTTTTTCTGTCGCGGCCTATTAAAAATAAATAATAAAAATAAAGTTAAAATTAGCCGACGGGGTCTAAACGAAAGTTGTAGAGCGTAGCCTCACCTTCGCGTGGATATAAAGAACATCGAAAACGGAGTTCGTATGAAGAAGATATGAATTTCCGAAGTTTATTAAATAATTTGTATTTAATTTTAATTGGAAAATCCGACATTATCTGAAGGGGAGTCAGCAATCCGATCCGAAGTACGCCCCGCGTACTCGTGTACGCCCCGCGTACACCGAGGATGTCGACATTCGCACTCGAGTCTTCGGATGACACATGCAGTGACGTTTCGGAAGCAGTACGCCCCGCGTACTCCGAGGCTCCAGCCTCCTATAAATAGGATGCGAGGGCAGCCGACTCAATTGCTATTTTTCTCTCTTCTCTCTCCCGTTTTGCATCGATTTGTGTGCCAGAAGTACCCCGAAGCCCCGGTATCATTCCCGAGTCCCAAAGCAAGATCCGAAGCCCCGAGAATCTCGAAGAGCATGATTCCCGAGCCGAAGCTCTACCCACGAGAAGTTCGATTTTTGTGAAGATCTTCCAGATCTGCCGAAGAATACTACTTCTACAAGCTATAGTGCTGTCCGATCATCTTCTAATCAAGTGAGTGTATACTACCTTTCATAAACACGATAATAATACAAGTATGGTTTGAGTGTATTAAGTATATTGTGGTTTATACGTCTGAGTGTGTAGTTACTTTCTTCTAATGCATAATTATGAAGTAATTTATACGAAATACGTGTTATGTGTATAATTTTGTTGTTATGTGCGTGAATGTGTATTCATTCTCTTCTATCTCATAGATCTGATTTACTTTCTATGAAATACGTGTTGTGTGAGTGTGCCTCATCTGTTATGTGGAATATGTATTGAATGAAAATGATATACAGGTTTTAAACTATGTATGAAAATATATATTTTTATCTACTAATATGTTGGGTAGAACATGGGTAGATAGTTGTTTTGTAATAAACAGATGAGAGGCCTCGATGTTGTTGTTGTTTTGATCTAGTTATTCAGCGGAGTATGGATAACGACCACGGATTCTTTCTAGACAGTCCAGTGGAACGCTAGCAGGTTCATAACCTGTAGGTGTTGTGAACGATGTGTTCACCGGTGTACTCTATCCCCCTCATGGTTGACTTTAGGATATCTATTGTTGAGGAAAACCCTTAGCAGTAATGTCCGTCCCGATGAAAATCCTAGATTAGGTCCCTTGAGATAGATGTTATTTTAGGGACGTAAAGTGAGGATAACGGGAATGGGTAATCGAGATAGTGATTGGTTGGTGAAATTATATATAATTAATTTATTGTGGGTTGAAAACCCTATATGCTCACCAGGCTCTCAAGCCTGACCCACTCAGTTTTATTTGTATTACAGGAAGTGGCGCAAGGGCGTACGATGGATGAATCATCGAGTTGTTTTGTTTACAAGTCTGTATATGTATTAATTTGTTGAATGACTTGTAATGTTATCGTTTATGCTTTATGGTCTGTATCGGAACATGACATCTCGAGTTTTGATTATATAATGAAAATGCATCTCTTGATGAAATGCTTTGATAAATATTATGTTATCATGTTTTGTTTTGTGAACAAATTCCGCAACACTTTTAAATCAAAAGGATTTACTCTGAAATTATTTTAAAAAGCATAAATGAAATCGGTCTTTTCTGGCCGTGATATTGGGGATGTCACAGTTGGTATCAGAGCATTAGTTTAAGCGAACTAGGAATTTGTAGGATTTCTAGACTTAAACTTAGAATGCTAAGTGGAGATTGTGAGAAGTGTGTCTGATATATTATAGACACGAGCACTAGTTTATTTTAGGAAAGTTGCCTAAAATGCTTTTATGTGCTAAATGTTATATGTTGCCATATATGATATTAATTGTTCGGATCTACGGTCTGTTGCCGACCGGATCTGGAAACCTTATGTGTGTAGGATTCTAAGCGTATGCCTACGTTATTAGAACTAGCATGTAAATGTTTCGGAGTAATAAGGATGATTTGAATATGTATCGTGAATGAAGATCTAAATTTCACCTTATTCGGTGTGTAGATCAAAAATGGTGAGAACAAGGAGTGGCATTGGAAACACAAATGAAAACAAGAATCAACCGCCAGTGATTGAGAAAATACCTGTTGTAGTAGCAGCACCAAAACCAATAACAATGGCTGGGGTGCAAGCCATGATTCGGGCTATGCTAGCCGAACAAAGGGATGAGATGCGACAGATGTTGCATGATAATAGGGACGAACCTATCATACCTATCGAGGAACCTGAATTAATTCCCGAGCAATCGGAGGAAGGGAACAATAGTCGCATGATGAGTCAAGTTGGGACTCAAGGAGAACGAAGGAACGATCCGGAAAGAAGAAACAACAAGGATGGGCAAATGTACAAGAATTTCTTGGGCGCCTAGCCGCCAAGTCTTTCTGGGAGCCCAAAGCCTGTTGAGATAATGGATTGGATCTCCGAAATGGAGATGGTATTTGAAAGTTGCGACTGTAGCAACAAACAGAAGACTGTCTTTGCAGTCAGACAACTGAAGACAGGAGTCTTGAGTTGGTGGAAGTTGTTGGCAGATACTATGCCACGAGGAGAGGCCCTGAAAATGTCATGGGAGGAGTTCTTGGAACAGTTAAGGGTGCAGTATTGTTCAGAGATAGATCTGACTGATCTGAACAATGAGTTCCAAAACTTGAAGAAGGGGAGGATGAGCATAGACGACTATGCTACTGTATTTACTGAGAAAATGAAGTTATTTCCATACCTAGTACCAACGGAACTCTCCAAGATTGAGAGGTTTGCTAATGGACTGCCTGCCGACTTTGGTCCGACAGTCAAGATGGCAACTACTCTAAAAACGGCTGCTCGTACAGCTAAGAATGTGGAGGCCCAACAGAAGGAAAAGGGTCTGGAAAGGATAGAAGTTGGGGAAAAGAGGAAGTTCGATGGAACTTCAGGGTCCAACAAGAAAAACAAGTTCTCGAAGTCTAGTTCGAGAGGAGGAGGAGGTGAAGCGAAATGGTGCGACAAATGTAAGAAGAAGCATCATGGGAAATGTGAGATAGTGGCCACATGCTACAAATGTGGAAAGTCAGGGCACTATGCCAATGAATGTACCCTCACTAAGAAAGTTTGCTATGGTTGTGGTGAGGAGGGACACATGTCGAGGGACTGCCTGAAGAAGAAGGAGGCAGCTAGACCCAGCATTCCACTAAAGCCAAAGGCGAGAGCATTCCAGATGACACTGGAAGCTGCTAAAGATGAAGCTGATGTCGCTTCAGGTACCTTTCTCGTTAACGAATTGCCTGCCCAAATTTTATTTGATTATGGAGCCAACTAATCCTTTATATCGCATGAATTTGGTAGAAAGCTAGCTTTGCCTGTTGTTAGACTAGATAATGCCTTATTAGTCGAAGTTACTAGTGGCAAGTTTGTACCTGGTAGCCATCACATGAAAAACATCTTAATTGATCTGGATGGGAATAAGTTGCACGAGGAATTATTGCCTATCGAACTTAATGGTTTCGACATCGTGCTTGGAATGGATTGGCTTAGCGCCAATGATGCCGAAATTTTATGCAAGAAGAAGATAGTTAAAGTGAACCCGCCTAGGAAAGATTCGTTTATGGTGTATGGGGACAAACGCAGAGTAAATTCTGCAATCATTTCCCTAATGAAAGCCAGAAAATGTTTGACCAAAGGGTGTACATCATAATTAGCATTCGTGATCGATGCTAAGACGGAAAAGAAGGTGATGCAGAGTATTCCTGTTGTGTGTGAATATCCGGAAGTATTTCCCGAAGATCTTCCTGGATTACCACCCGATCGGCAAGTAGAATTTCGTATCGACTTGTTGCCCGGAACAACGCCAATTGCAAAAGCACCTTATCGATTAGCACGGACGGAGATGAAGGAGCTGATGATGCAACTTCAGGAGTTATTGGACAAAAGTTTCATTAGACCTAGTTCATCGCCCTGGGGAGCTCCGGTGTTATTCGTGAAGAAGAAAGATGGAAGTATGAGAATGTGCATTGATTATCGAGAGCTGAATAAGGCAACAATAAAGAATAGATATCCGTTGCCAAGGATTGAGGACCTGTTTGATCAATTGCAAGGTTCAAGTTATTTTTCAAAGATCGACCTAAGGTCAGGATATCATCAGCTGAAAGTAAGAGAGTAGGATATAGAGAAGACTGCATTCAGAACCCGATATGGACACTACGAGTTTTTGGTTATGTCGTTTGGACTAACCAATGCGCCAGCAGCATTCATGGATTTAATGAACATAGTTTGTAATCCGTTCCTAGATAAATCTGTGATAGTGTTCATAGATGACATTCTGATTTATTCGAAAAGCCAAGAGGAGCATGACACACACTTGCGAGAAGTGCTAGAAGTCTTGAAGAAGGAGAAGCTGTATGCAAAGCTCTCCAAATGTGATTTTTGGATTCGTGAAGTCCAATTCTTGGGTCACGTGGTCAATGAAGAAGGGATAATGGTTGATCCAGCAAAGATTGAAGCTTTAATGAAGTGGGAACAACCGAAAAGTCCCACGGAGATCCGAAGCTTTTTGGGATTAGCCAGATATTACCGAAGGTTTATCCAAGGCTTTTCTTCGATCGCTACTCCATTAACAGCTTTGACCCACAGAGGAGCTACTTATGCTTGGAGTGATAAGCATAAAGAAGCATTCGAGAAGCTAAAGAAAAAGCTATGCGAGGCACCGATACTTTCTCTACCCGATGGAGTTGAAGACTTCGCTATTTATAGCGATGTGTCTGGGGTTGGATTGGGTTGTGTTCTGACCCAAAGAGAAAAGGTGATAGCATATGCGTCTCGACAGCTGAAGGAGCATGAAAAGAATTACCCGACTCATGATTTGGAGTTGGCAGCGGTAGTTTTCGCTCTGAAAATATGGATGCATTACCTCTATGGCACGAAGTGCAAACTTTTCACTGATCATAAGAGTCTCCAATATCTCTTTAATCAGAAGGAATTGCATATGAGGCAACGACGCTGGCTAGAATTACTTAAAGACTACGACTGTGAGATACTTTACCACCCTGGTAAAGCTAATGTTGTTGCTGATGCTCTCAGTCGGAAAGTCAATCTTGAAAGGAAAAGGCTAAGAGCGTTGAGAATTGAAGTTGTCTCGACCATTGTGGAAAGTATAAAGAAAGCTCAAGAGGAAGCTTCTAGAAAGAATGACCGAAAGGAGGAACGTTTGGGCAAAATGTTGGTATTCGGTGTAAACAGTCACGGACTGAAGGTGTTCCATAATCGGATTTGGGTACCTAAGTCCGTAGGAATTAGAGATCTTCTGATGGAAGAAGCTCACAAGACCATGTACTCGATTCATCCGGGTAGTACTAAAATGTATAGGGACCTGAAACCCTACTACGGGTGGCCGACGATGAAGCTTGATGTTGCAAAGTATGTGGCTGAGTGTGTGACTTGTGCGAGAGTGAAGACACAACATCAGAAACCGTACGGGAGTTTAGAACCATTGCCTGTGCCTATGGGTAAGTGGGAAGACATTGCTATGGATTTTGTCACTAAACTACCCAGAACAAAGAATGGTCACGACATGATTTGGGTGGTCGTTGATCGATTCACTAAGAGTGCGCATTTCATAGCAGCCAAGGAGAAATGGTCTATAGAAAAGCTTGCAAATTCTTACGTGAAGGATATTGTGAGGCTTCACGGTGTTCCGTTAATGATTGTGTCGGATCGTGATAGCCGTTTCACCTCAAGGTTTTGGAAAAGTCTACAAGAGGAATTGGGTACCAAGTTGTGTTTAAGTACAGCTTACCATCCGTAGACTGATGGTCAGAGTGAAAGAACGATACAAACACTTGAAGATATGCTGAGAGCATGTACCTTGGAATTCCTAGGTAATTGGGATGAACATTTACCATTGGTAGAATTTTCCTACAATAATAGTTTCCACTCGAGCATTAAGATGGCACCTTACCAAGCTTTGTATGGACAGAAGTGTCGTACGCCATCTTGTTGGCTTGAGGCTGGGGAAAAGCAGTTTATGGGACCGGAGATAGTCCATCAAACTGTTGAAAAGTAGAAAATAATTAGGGAAAGAATGTTAGTAGCTCAGGATCGTCCAAAGAGCTATGCTGACAAAAAGCGAAGACCGATGACTTTTGAAGTTGGAGATTCGGTTTTGCTTAAAGTCTCGCCGTGGAAGGGACTTATAAGATTTGGTAAAAGGGGAAAGTTGAGTCCAAGGTTTATTGGACCGTTTAAAGTTCTTCAGAGGATTGGGAACCAAGCTTACAAGCTCGAACTACCAGAAGAACTGAATGGAATTCATAACACTTTTCATGTGTGTTATTTGAGGAAGTTCACGGGAGAATTTCCTGATATAATTCCAAATTCTGAATTGAGAATTGATGAGAACAAAAGGTTGATTGAAGAACCAGAGGCAATCGTTGACCGAAAGACTAAGAAGTTGCGACGCAAGATGGTCGAGTTAGTGTTTGTCCGATGGAAACACACGAATGGGCCGAATCTCACCTGGGAGACGGAGAGTGACATGATGGGTCGCTATCCACATTTGTTTGTTGATGTGTGATTCCGGGGACGGAATCATTCTAAGGTGGAGAGAATTGTAACGCCTGTGTTTCTGGGCCTGTCATTAATGTTGATATAATAGTCTAGGTTAACCTTTATAACCCGTTTTGAAATAATAGAAGTATATTATTTGAGTATTATGTGTTTTGTGCTTAATTTCTTAATTATGTGGTTTGATTAATTAAGAATAAAAATAAGCGTCGAAATTTAAGTGTAAAATAAACTTGATATCTTTGGATAATGTTGTAGTAGTTGAAACGAGGTTTCCGAATATATATAGAACGCCCAAATCTGACTTCGTTTGTGGAAGTTACGATTTATCGAAGTTTCGGCTTAGCGGTATGCAGCCTGAAATACTTGATTTGAGATCGAGCGGTTTTTAGCCAAAGCAATCTAAACGAGGAACGAAGGTCTCGTTGTTGGTATCGAAGCGATAAAAAGTTAGGCGAGAACGGACGTCAAACGAAGAAGTTATGAATTTATAACGAAGTTTTTCTGTCGCGGCCTATTAAAAATAAATAATAAAAATAAAGTTAAAATTAGCCGACGGGGTCTAAACGAAAGTTGTAGAGCGTAGCCTCACCTTCGCGTGGATATAAAGAACGTCGAAAACGGAGTTCGTATGAAGAAGATATGAATTTCCGAAGTTTATTAAATAATTTGTATTTAATTTTAATTGGAAAATCCGGCATTATCCGAAGGGGAGTCAGCAATCCGATCCGAAGTACGCCCCGCGTACTCGTGTACGCCCCGCGTACACCGAGGATGTCGACATTCGCACTCGAGTCTTCGGATGACGCATGCAGTGACGTTTCGGAAGCAGTACGCCCCGCGTACTGCAGTACGCCCCGCGTACTGCAGTACGCCCCGCGTACTCCGAGGCTGCAACCTCCTATAAATAGGATGCGAGGGCAGCCGACTCAATTGCTATTTTTCTCTCTTCTCTCTCCCGTTTTGCATCGATTTGCATGCTAGAAGTACCCCGACACCCCGGTATCATTCCCGAGTCCCAAAGCAAGATCCGAAGCCCCGAGAATCTCGAAGAGCGTGATTCCCGAGCCGAAGCTCTGCCCGCGAGAAGTTCGATTTTTGTGAAGATCTTTCAGATCTGCCGAAGAATACTACTTCTACAAGCTATAGTGCTGTCCGATCATCTTCTAATCAAGTGAGTGTATACTACCTTTCATAAACACGATAATAATACAAGTATGGTTTGAGTGTATTAAGTATATTGTGGTTTATACGTGTGAGTGTGTAGTTACTTTCTTCTAACGCATAATTATGAAGTATTTTATACGAAATACGTGTTATGTGTATAATTTTGTTGTTATGTGCATGAATGTATATTCATTCTCTTCTATCTCATAGATCTGATTTACTTTCTATGAAATACGTGTTGTGTGAGTGTGCCTCATCTGTTATGTGGAATATGTATTGAATGAAAATGATATATAGGTTTTAAACTATGTATGAAAATATATATTTTTATCTACTAATATGTTGGGTAGAACATGGGTAGATAGTTGGTGTGTAATAAACAGATGAGAGGCCTCGATGTTGTTGTTGTTGTTGATCTAGTTATTCAGCGGAGTATGGATAACGACCACAGATTCTTTCTAGACTGTCCAGTGGAACGCTAGCAGGTTCATAACCTGTAGGTGTTGTGAACGATGTGTTCATCGGTGTACTCTATCCCCCTCATGGTTGCCTTTAGGATATCTATTGTTGAGGAAACCCCTTAGCAGTAATGTCCGTCCCGATGAAAATCCTAGATTAGGTCCCTTGAGATAGATGTTATTTTAGGGACGTAAAGTGAGGATAACGGGAATGGATAATCGGGATAGTGATTGGTTGGTGAAATCAAATATAATTAATTTATTGTGGGTTGAAAACCCTATATGCTCACCAGGCTCCCAAGCCTGACCCACTCAGTTTTATTTGTATTACAGGAAGTGGCGCAAGGGCGTACGATGGATGAATCATCGAGTTGTTTTGTTTACAAGTCTGTATATGTATATATTTGTTGAATGACTTGTAATGTTATCGTTTATGCTTTATGGTCTGTATCGGAACATGACATCCCGAGTTTTGATTATATAATGAAAATGCATCTCTTGATGAAATGCTTTGATAAATATTATTTTATCATGTTTTTTTTTGGGAACAAATTCCGCAACACTTTTAAATCAAAAGGATTTACTCTGAAATTATTTTAAAAAGCATAAATGAAATTGGTCTTTTCTGGACGTGATTTTGGGGATGTCACAAAACACGAATTTGAAGGCCTAAGAGGTTAAACAACAAGTTGGGGATGTTACCTCAAAGATTTGGAGCCTTAATTCAATGTTTTGGACCTTGAATCTTTGGTTGAAGAGAGAGGTTAGAGAGAGAGAGAGAGAGAGTAGTGAGATGAAGCAAAAGCTTCAAATGGAAGTTTAGAACACTTTAAATAGTGTTCGGGATTTGGACACGGTGGAATTCTACTCGATACCGGCGTTAGACGGGGCTTTTGGTCGCACCCGACCAAGTTGCCGTAACCCGATATGGCTGATTCTATAAATGTTCCGATTACTAAAACAGGGTGTTAGAATGAGTTCTAAATGAACTAGGACACCCATTAAGTCATTTTAAATAATCTCTAATTTAATGACTTAATTAAATGGCTAAATCGGAAACGAATTTGAAAACGACGATTGGTTAACTGAAATGGATTACGAAAAGGGTTACAAGCAATGATACGAAATTTCGGGTTGTTACAAGCTCATACTTGGCTTAACCACTAATACTTGGTGTATGCAAGCCGTATATAATTGAGGTCGGCAGGATGTTCAGTTGTGCAACTTCACCCCAGACCCACAAGCCAATGAGGAACAGGGAGTAAGGAGGAAGCACACATCTTAAATCTTTTTTATCTCAATTATATACCACTCTTATGCATACACTCAGTTAATAGTAGTCAATTCCATGAGTTCTTTCCTCTAGCTTCACGAACCTGATTGTGAGGTGCGAAGGGTCTTTCTGGGGGATCTACGGAGTATGTTTCTGGTGCTTATCGTCTTTTGGAATACCTGCAGTGTCTTTCGCTTCGGTTTCTATCTGTCTAAAAAGGGTTGGTTAACAGCGCGCGGTACCCTTCTCCTGGGTACTTCGGAAGGTTTGAGATAAGAAGGACTACTGACGGATCTCATTAGGTTTTATTATTTTTAGGTTCGGAAGAACCTTTATTTGCCGAATTGGCTACGGTGAAAGTTCTTTTTACACAGCACTAAGGATTTACACATGGTTGCACGAAGTCGAACCATGATTCATAGGGGCGTCGAAGTTGGCATACATCGACATGACATATAATGAGGATCGATAGGGCCATGTGCCGAATGGGCACTCAAGTTCTTGGCGTCTCGGGTTTCGTCCCGTGTATCATTGTCACGGATACTTGGACCGATAAAGTTGACGCGGAACTGTAGAGGGTCCTGTGTGTTTCTGAATAATGTACTTTTCCTGTATGGATTCTCACGAGGCCTTTCTATAATCGCCTAACATATACTAGTCATGTATATATCGAGCCATTATAGCTCTACCTGATGAAATTTTGAGTTTTTACAACAGTGCTATGACTTTCGCCTTAACGGGAGAGTAATCACATTTAGAATTAGCCTTTTAATGTTTTTGGGTTAGTTATCTAGGATTGAGAGACGTACCAAAATCTATCGGGTTCCTCGATGCTTCTCCCTAAGCATTAGAGTTAGACTCCTCCTGTGTCCTTGTCGTTTCTTTCAATTGGGCAATCTCGCTTTAGGTGCCGAATCTCACCACATAGATGGCATACTGGATTGGTCGTTACATTGGTGGTTAATGTAATATACTCAACGGGGGTTCTGCAGACGCGAGCGGTATGCCTCTTCATGTTGCACCTAGCACAAAAGAGTTCTCGACAGATACCGTGATGATGGTAGCTACACTTGCTGTAGTGAGGAAGGTTTCCTAGGTATGGTCTTCTTGAAGTTGGGATGGAAGGGCTGGCAAGGGTATTGACTGCCTCAGCTCGTTGCCCTTTGGAAGGTCCTTGAGCCGAGGTACTTCCCTCCTCGTTCTTGAACTTTCTCTTCAGTGGATTTGGTTGAGGTTCTTGGGTGGTTGGGTATGCAGGTGTTGGTTGCCGCTGTCCATTGCTAGGATCGGGAATCCCGATAGGGCTCTTGCTAACATTGGCGTTGTTAGCATTCAGATGAGCCATGACAGCTGCTACGGTTGCCGATACTGTAACTTGAAACGTAGCTTCATCGAATAGGAGAGTCGGTTTCTTGCCAGCGGATTGGTTACGCTTCTTCGGAGGCATGGTTTTCCTATATGGAAAGGAACACAAGCTGATGAGAGACGACGGTTAACCCTGGACGTATCTATCCTTACTATATTAGGCATAAATTTTTCCTGTGCCTTGGATATTGGTTATCTGACTGTCGACCTACATCCCTATGATGTAGTCAGGGTATCAAGGTAGGAGTATGGGTATCAGAAAAGCCATAAGATGGGATTCGTTCCTACTAAGTTATCTTTATACTCGGAAAGGTTCACTCTCTGGCTTGGAAAGATCTGAGGACAGTTCGGAATGAAGACCGCGGGAAGAGAGGCTCATGAAGACTTATGGCTAAACACTCTCAATAGAGGTGTTGGGATCCGCTCTAATCGTATTACTTGCAACGGGAAAAGGCGATTTACCTAACACATAGTGTGAGTAGTGTAATCACTAACTCACCAAATTGTATTATTTTATGGGTGTATTAGCGTGACGAACATGAGGAAAAGACACTTCTCGGGTTCCATGTACAGGCTCCCTCTGTCTACCTCGTATCCTTGACTGGGACCGGCGTTGGTTTCCTTCGGGTAGTTACCTAGGGTTCTCTTCTCATATAGACATATTGAATTTCTACTCCGTCTTACTTCCGATTCTGACTTTGGGTGTCATCACTTCATGATGGATGACGGGAAATCTCGGAAGTTTAGGCAAATTTCCCACCGATATCCCTAAAAGGTATAGGCACTTGGTGATTTCAATAGTCTCGACCTAGTTCATTTATTTCCGAACTGGAAATCTTCTCAATGAACCTCTTCTGGGTCTGAATCAAATCTTCTGTCGAATACTGAAATGGATAGGGTTTTCTACAGGGTTCGTGCGAGAATGAAAATGTCTAAAGAATCCTAAGAGATTATTAACATTTCACTGGGTGATCCATATCGAGTCCTGCTACAATTACATAGGGTACACAAATCATATATAACTTTGATCTGATAGGCCTTCGAATATATGATACTACTCTATATCCACATCCCAACGAGGAAAAGGAAGTAGAGCGAAACCACACATTCTTAGTCTATGGGATCCTTATTATATATAACCTTGGGAGTACACCCTCTGTAATTGTAGGTATATCAATAAGGATCTTTTTAGTTTTTCACACAAGGTTATCTATGGATCCTAAAATACCCCTATGGTATTTTAATTTCTTGTTTGTTTCTTAACTTCTGAATATGATTCTAGGATTAATGTGAGTCTTTTAGTATTCCAAAATACTCCCATAGTATTTTAAACTTTATGTTTGGCTGGTAAGTTTCAGACTCGTTGCAACACCACTATCACTCCCAAGCACACGTTCATCGCATCTCAAATAAACGTAGTTGATCAGGTTACATTTATTCCAGCTTATGATTACATAACTTCCCAGGTTTGACGGTAATGCTCAACATCCGAAGACTTTTATTCTTGTTCTTCTTGTGATACTTGTGTTCGATTGTTTAGATTCTGGATGTTCTTATGCTTTGGTAAAATATGGTTATACTTTAAAGTATAATTTTTTTGGTCAGAGTGTTTTATCCCTATGTATTTATAGGCTGTATATCTTTTATGAATTGATATACTTAGCTCACTATAAACAATGCTCTGATACCAATCTATCACACCCCAAAACCGGAACGGCGGAAACGTTCTGGGGTGGATGACGTCATGTCAAGTATCACAACATATGCAATATAGTAATCAAAGTACAACAACCATTGCATTAATAGTAATAGTTTTACATAAGTTACATTTTATAGAAACATCAAAGTAATATAGAAACTAGTATAGATGCAGCTCGGTTCTAGGCTGGCTTCACAAAAGCTCCCGGGTGTACCTGTCTATTTCTGACTTGAGAATACAAGTTATTTTGAAAGCGAGTATCAGCATTTTTATAAATGCTGGTGAGTTCATAAGTATTTAGTGTCATTTGTGTAAGTAAGTATTTTATTCAAAATAACTTTATGAAACGTAGTAGTTTAGAATCTACGGTGTATTAGCGTCCTTTCCAGAAAATCCTATATTTTCTAAATAAAAACAGTCTTCTACCAAGACCCGACTGATTTATGCTTTAAGGAGTAGTTTTCCCCAATTTACTATCATTACCAAATACAGAATTTACTTTAAAAGAGTAATGAGAAAATCAAAAGTGAAGATACTAAAGGGAAAAATAACATATGCCTCAGCAGTTATACTGTTGACTAAGGCAAAAGAAATCATAGACTCCATGAGAGTATCGAATGAATGATACGTCTGGCTTAGTCTAATAAAAGGAAACACAGACCCTAGACGGTATCAAATGATTGATACGGCTAGCAAGGTCTAAAACAAAGAAACACAGACCCCAGACAGTATCAAATGAACGATACAGCTAGCAAGGTCTAAAACAAAGGGTGAATGTGAACTCGTATGTAACCATGCTGATCGACGATAGAGTATCCGATGACCCTCCAGGTCACGCGTAGAGGTAGTGGCAGTAGAGGTAGTGGCGGTAGAGGTAGTGGCAGTAGAGGTAGTGGCAGTAGAGGTAGTGGCATTATGTCGCCCATGGGCCTTACCGGTGCAGACTGTAGCTAGTAGTCAGGGTGTGGGAGTGTCAATCCCGTATAGATCTATACACATGATGTTCGCTCTCCTTCCCGGAGACTCTGGTTACACGGCGTTAGCGCAATGAAGTGCCGTAGAGGAAAATAGTGTGTCACATTCTAAAGTAAAAGAGAGAGGTAGAGATAGAGATAGAGATAGAGATAGAGATAGCGATAGAGATAGAGATAGAGATAGAGATAGAGATAGAGATAGAGTCTCCTAACTATTCCTATAATAGTTACTAGGGTTCCAAAAACATGAATAATAGAAGGAGGCCTTTACTACCCAAGGCGATGCACTGGCTGAGAGCGAGAGAGAGAGAGAGAGAGAGAGAGAGAGAGAGAGAGCTTTTATGTCCATATATGTATACATGATATATAACTAATTTTTAAATGACCTTTGGACGGATATCCAATACCCACCAGACCACATCCCAACGAGGAAAAGGAAATAGGGCGAACTAGCCTTCCTAAGTCTTTTAAACATTATTTATATAACTATACAAGTACAGGCATGCATTTAACGAAGTAGAAGCCTAGAAGTATAGAAGAAAATTTTGGTAAAACCTTTGGAAAAACCTTTAAAAATAAGAATTTACGACTTGATATCTTTTGTAAAACAAGCTTTGAAAACCGTTCATAAACACGTTTTGAATATAATTTGATAGCACAATATAAGTAAAGAAAACCTTTGTTTAAAACATTGCTGTAACTGGTTTAGAAGTAAAACATACAGCACGATAGACAATTTGAGAAAAGATTTAAACAAGTAAAGACGTTTTGGAAAACCATCTATGGTATTATACTTGGTAAAACAGCTGAAAGTGTGATAAATCCTTGTGCATGCGGGTTATTAATCACATATTATTGATATGATAACTAGCATGTTTTAACTTGTATTACCCCCCCCCCCCCAATAAAAGCATGTAAAAACATTTAAAAGGTTAATTCAGGGGTATGAACTCACCTGTTGTAAGTGGATCGGATGGAGGTGCCGGTTGGGTGCTCGGTGTCAAGTGAAGACTTGAACATACTTAGTGACCTATTAACATATGATGACATATGTTTACATACAATTAGTAATTATAATACTAATTAAACACGTATACGCATCCTAATGAGCGGAAAACACTTTGGTCAAGTGCTAGGAGGCTATTGGGTTGCAAATAAGGGAGTGTATGGCCTAGTTAGGGAGTTTACTCTTCAAGAGTAAACTCTTTATAGAGTTTATGGCCCAAATGACCAACTCCCCATGAGTTTACGGCCGTAAACTCATGGTAGGGGTGTTCTAGTATGCTTTAAGGTCTTATCTCACTAGTGGAATTAAGCTAGGCTCAAATCTAGGGCTTATGAAGGGTTTAAGGCCTCAAATAGCCCATTCATGGGAGTTTACGACAGTCAACATAGAGTTTATGGCCGTAAACTCTTACTAGTCCCTTCCTTATGTGTTTTGATGGTTCTTACTTGTTTCTAGTCAATTATACAAGTTATAAGGGGTGTTAGGGGCATCATATGACCATACTATGGAGTTTACGGCCCATGGACCAATCCTAGGGGGGTTTACGGCCGTAAACTCCTAAGTCCTTGGTTTAATTGATGTTTAAAGCCCCTACTTCGATTGTGGTTGATTCTAGACATTTTCCCAAGCCATAGGAGGTGTTTGAGGGCAATTCTAACACCTTAAAAGGTGTTCACGGCCCTTGAAGAGGGGTTTACGGTCCAAGAGTGTTCTTGGGCCGTAAACTCAGGTTTACTCTTCATATGATAAGGTTTTGGTGTTCTAAGCTCGGAGGTGTAAGTCTACAAGTCATATCTAAGCCCTAGGAGTGATTTGGAAGGGTTTTGGGGCTTCAAAACCCTAGTTAAGGGTGTTCACGGTCCAAGAGTGTTCTTGGGCCGTAAACACATGAATTTGCCTCTTTTGGATGTATTAAACATGAATTTGCATGTTAAATGAGCAAAACAACAAGTTAGGGTAGATTACTTACTAGTTTGGGGGTCGAAATGGGCGGTTTTTGGATCGAAATCAACTTGTAGAGAGAGAGTGTAGAGAGAGAGAGTGAAAAGGGTGTAAATGAGGTTCACTCACCCTTATATAGGGGTTTGAGTTGGTGGCTCGGTGGAAATCTACCCGATACTGACGTTAAACGGGGCTTTTGGTCGCACCCGATTAAATGGTTGTAATTTGACTTGGTTGTAACTAAAATTTTTCAAGGGAATATTGGGGGTGTTTCTAATTTGTTCCAACCCTTACAAAGTCATTAAAAGTCCTAGTTTAATTAACCTAGTCCAAAAGGTTAACAGACAATCAATAAAGCAGGTTTTATTAACGGAAGATGTGGTTAAAAATGACGGAATAAATTTCGGGTTGTCACAATAGCTTTGGATATTCAATTGCATGTTCATTAGACAAACTAGATCCAAAAGCTATTAGGGTTTGCATGTACACCATAGGATTGATGTATTGCTCAAAACCCATCAAGAACGTCTCACAAGAACCTTAACTATGTTTACGCAAATATTGTAACACACTATTTAATGTTTTAAATAACATTTCCGTGTATGTATTTAGGTTATAAGTCCCAATGAATATGGATTATTTTTAAAAGTAGGTTAGTTTTCAAAAAGTATTGTAGAAATAGGTTAATTTTAGAATGCATTGGAGAAATATGCTTCTTTTTAGTTAGACCCACTATTTGTCCTTCATTCTGACAAATGATATATATATTTTTTCAAGTAACCCCCTTAACTTTCACTACTTTTCTATTATTTATTTCTTTCATTGATTAACTCAAAATTTTACATTCATTATATATTATACATAAATAATTATTATAAAATATATAATTATAATTTATGTATTATTCTTAAGTAGTTATACCATTAAATGAATAATACAAATATCTTCAAATAGATATTAATATTAAATATATTACATCGAAAATTAAAAGATCAACTATAAACGATATTACATTCAAAATATACAGTAAATTAGAATTTAAATTAAACACTAAATCATAATATTCGTAATGTTATTTTTATTATCGTTTATTTGTAAATATGAGAAAATCTTAGTCCACAATGCCTAAAATGTAAAGCATCAGTTGTCACTATTTGTAAAAACTCTATAATTATGTTATTTGTCTTTACTCAACTGCAAAAGCAAAAGTCTTATGCACACTCAAATGTAACTGTTGATGAAAACTCAGTAGAAGTAATTGAGTGAATCGTCAAATCATCTCACCTTTTTTTTTGTATTATAAATTCTCTTTCTTATAATTGATAGTTTTTCATCTGTTCCAACCTAATGAATTTCTCTCACAAATCTTGAACTTAAATCTTTCCTTCTTCTTTTTCTTCAACATTCGTTCATCCATAACAAGGTACATATTATTGGCTTTATGTCATATACTTAGTAGTAGTATATATCATGTGTAGCATACTCATTAATCTCTTTTTTAATTCTGATTTATTTTGTAGTTAGATTTTGGTATATATCATTATGACTCTAGATCATCCGTTTATGATTAACTTAGATTAGGGTGGTAATATTAAATATGAGAATGGTATAGGGAGACCATTCAACTTTTTCTACTTCAAATATTGTTAGGCACAAAATGGGGTATGAAGAATTTAAAGATTTATGTTATGCACTTGTTAGAGTTGAAAAAGCATCACGTAAGTTGAATATCTCATTATGCTATCAATTTGGAGGGCAATCCACTATTTCACGGGTCATAAGTGATTCAAGTCTAGACGTAATGTATTATTTGGCTGAGAATGTTGCAAATTATTGGGGTCAAGTTTTAATTGAAGTTGAAAAAATTATGTCGCCTACAAGTACTAGTTTTGTAGATCTCCTTCAAAATTTTGAGGTGTTGGAGCCCAATCCATCAAATGTACCATTTCCTTTGCCTGATTGTGGTACATTTGAGGGAGATTATGATGAAGCCAACTCATTATATAGTGAAGATACTAGTAGTGAGTCATTGTGTGTTGGGGAAGATTCTGATGATGATGGTGTCTGTGAAACTCCAATTATGGACTTTATGAGTGATGTTGGAGATATAGGAGACGGTGACATAGCCGTTTTGGAAGACCGCATTCACATAGATGTTTGGAAGGAGTCAGAAAATAAAATAAGGTTAGGAATGCAATTTGAAAGTAAGTTGCAAGTAAAAAAGACAGTGACACTTTGGTCTATCAACCAAAATAGAGAGTTCAAATTGTATTATAGTAAGCCTAACTTGTGGGTAGCAAAGTGTAGGACTCTAGGAAATGAAGAAGAAAGTTCTGGTAGTGTGCACTGTACGCCCCATTGTGCATGGTATGTTCGTGTAGTTAAGAAGAAAAATCAAAACATGTGGAAGATTACACGTTGGGTGGATGCACACAATTGTTTTGGATCATGTACTGGCAATAATAACAAAAATCTAAACTCTGCAACTATTGCCTTGTATATCCTCCATTCAATTGAAAAGGATGTTGCTTATCCAGTGAGACATATACAATCAGATATTAAAAGTAGTCTGAATGTTGATGTCTCTTATGATAAGGCATGACATGGTAGGCGAAAAGCTGTAGAGAGTATTTATGGAACTTGGGAGAGTAACGTTGATGGGTTGCCCAGGTACATTGCAACATTGTAGGCTTCAAATCTTGTTACAGTTGTGAAGTGGTTTCATTGTCCAAATAGCTCATCATCACATGTAGCGACATTCAAATACGTTTTTTGGCCTTTTGGACCCGCCATTGATGTGTTTCGTCTATGTCGACCTGTTATTTCAGTAGATGGCTGCTATTTGAAGGGATCATATAGAGGAAAAATGCTTGTTGCTGTCACAAAAGATGCAAACAATAGTATATTGCCTGTTGTGTATGTTATCCTTGATGAAGAGAGTTCACATAGTTGGGGTTGGTTTTTTTACCAACTCAGACATTTTGTTGTTCAAAACAGACAATTATGTGTTGTTTCAGACAGGCACAAAGGAATAATTCATGCAATGGAAAATCTGCCAGAATGGAAAGAGCCATTAGCATACCATCGCTTTTGTCTTCGACATATTAAAAGTAATTTCATGCAATGGTACAAGAATGTGCGTCTTAAAAAGCTTTGTTGGTCTATTGGTAGCACCACACAAAGAAGAAAGTTTGTTATGTATGTGAATGAAATAAAAATATCAATCTTGAAGCTTGGCAGTATTTAAAGGAAATTAAAAGAAGTCAATGGTGTTTTTTATATGATGACAATCGTCAATGGGGTTTCTTGACAACAAATATCTCTGAGAGTCTAAACAATGCACTTTGTGGAGCAAGACAGTTACTGATCAGGGCGTGTATTGACCATACATTCAATATAACTGTACAACTTTTTAGAAAGCACAGTGATATTGAAATGAATTGCAATACACCTCTACCATCATGTATGTGGCGTCTCTTTCGAAAACGAGAAACTTGTGCACAAAGCCATACATTAACAAAGTTACGGATAAATGGAAAAGGAGGAAATACATACACTATCCATTATTATCAACAAACATGCACATGTGGTAAGTGGAAAATGGAAAGATTTCCATGTTTGCATGCTATTGTAGTTTGTGGTTATAGAAGGGATAACCCTATTTCTATTGTTAATACTGTGTACACTACTATGACGTATAAACAACAATATACGTCGGCGTTTGTCCCAATTTCTCATGTTGATTATTGGTTAGAGTCGGATTGGAAGATTAAAGCATATAACTCGAAAATTTCTGTGCATAGAGGCCGGAGGCGTGCAAATCGATTTCATAACGAGATGGACATTCGTCATCCCGATGAACCTCACAAATGTAGACTATGTCACCAAACTGGTCATAATAGAAGAAATTGTCCTAATTCCCAGCCAAGATTCAATGCGATGTGAACTTTGTAACATTTTCAATTAATGAGTAAGTTACTGTTTAACTTCTATTGTAATTTTACGCTTAATTCGTATTGTAATATCGTTTTTAATTATTCTTGTAATTTCGTACTGTTGTAATATATTCAATATTGGTATATATTTGAAGGTCTTTATAAACTCTACTTAAAGGTATAATTTGTAAATAATAATACATAAGATATAATCATATATTATAGAATAAAGTAATCTATGTATAATATTTAACAAGGGTAAAAATGAGTTGTTCAATTGTAAAAAATATAAATAAAAATAATATTAAAGTTGAAGGGTTAAAAATGAAAATATACATTTATTTTTCGGAAAGAATCAATTGGAATGGTGGGCCCCTTATTCAAACCAACCAATTTCTACAATACATTCTAAAACTAACCTATTTCTACAATAGCTTTTGAAAACCAACCTACTTTTACAAAAAAAACTCAATGAACATGAAATGAATATACAAGGTCCGTCGAGCATGTAGATGGGTTAACAAGGCCCAATAAACATGTAAGGAGTATATAGGACCTATCAAGCATGTAAATGGGTCACTAAGGCCCAATAACAAGTAATGAAAGTATCGGGGCTAATAAGCATGTAAATGGGTCACTAAGGCCCAACAAACATATAACGAAAGTATCAGGCCCAATAAGCATGTAAATGGACCACAAAGGCCCAATAACATGAATATAGGTAAACAAGGCCCAATAAAAATGAGAACGACGTAATTAGCCCGTTTGTTATTATATTGCTTGTTTTAGCTCAAGTATTTACCCAAATGACATAAAAGGCCCACTTTTTGTAAAAATGACATTCTTGGCCCAATAAACTGAAAATTTTACAATTAAGGCATATTTTTGGAAAAAATGACACTTTAGGCTCATTAATATCGAAAGTTTACTTTTAAGGGATTATTTTGTATAAAACGACATTTTCAACCCACTTTTATAGAAATAACGTTTTTGGCCCAAATATAATAGAAATGACATTTTCAGCCCATTTAACCGAAAATTTATATTTGTGGCCCATGTTTGTTTTAAAAT
The DNA here is from genome assembly GCF_002870075.4 of Lactuca sativa. Classification (NCBI taxonomy): domain Eukaryota; kingdom Viridiplantae; phylum Streptophyta; class Magnoliopsida; order Asterales; family Asteraceae; genus Lactuca; species Lactuca sativa. Next base: position 216,783,729 of record NC_056626.2, on the reverse strand, counting down.
GACAATTTAATCCATAAAAAGTCAATAATTACCTTTTTAGGCCCATGAAATCGTGAGTTGCTAAATAAGATCCATTTTTATGAAAATTGACATATTTAGCCCATTAAAAATCGTGAAGACCCAAATAGAAGCCCATTTGTGAAAATTAACACTTTTGGCCATTTTGAAAACCATGAATATCATAAAGACCCATTTTTATTTAAAAATGACTCTTTTGGTCCTCTCAAAACCATGAGTTAACATAAGAACCTCACTTGCTTTGTTTATTTTGTCAAATATGGCCATTTATACGGTTTTATTTAGTTTTCAAACATCCTTAGCATGCTTAACCCTTTCCACTTGATAGTAAGTCACATAAGATGGTTTAGTTTACTAACATCACCAAGTTTAGTAAATATTTCGAGTTTAGTGAAGTAGCATGTTTTCATAACATAATCACAACATATAACATGAAAACACACATATAAATGCATAAATACATAGATCTAACACAAAGCAACTTGTATCCTCCCCCAAAACATAGTAAAAACCGAAAACAAGGGGGTATGAACTCACTTTGGTTGATGGATCGGTTTTTGTGAGAAGATTGAAGGAGATTTCGGCCATAGCAAGCTCCTTTGAGAAGATCTTCGAACTTATGGAGTTCTTAGAAGAATGGCTCATGAAATGGAGTGTTTATGAATGAATGACTTATCATAAAATGAAGTTGAACACCTTGATTAGGAAGTAGCTTACCAAGAAGGACAATCTTTGATGATGTTGTAACGACCAAAAATTTCAACCAATTTAAAATTTTCGAAAACAACCCGATTCCATTAAAGTTATTACGAAAAGGTTTTCAATACAATTTATTTTAAGTATTCCCAGAATCTCATCACAACATAGACACGAGGAGCGGTACGATCACTCCTTCGCCTTGCCACGGTCACCTGAAGAACCTGAAAAACATTAAACCATAACTATAAGCCCGAAAGCTTAGTGAGATATCCCCAAAATACCAACCACATATACCATACACGCATAACATGCCATAACATATCCGATCACAGAACAGCCATGCACTTCGGGTCTACTGTGTGACTGGTCCGCCGCACCGGCCAACAGTCCACCTGGTCCACCCTCTAAGTCTAGCCATAAACCTCGAGTCTACAGTTTGATTGGTCCGCCCGCACCGGGCCTTCAATCCACCTGGTCCACTCTCCGAATCTAACCACATACATCGAGTCTGGAGTGTGATTGGTCCGCCCGCACCGGGCCTTCAATCCACCTGGTCCACTCTCTGAGTCTACAGTATGACTGGTCCGCCCGCACCGGGCCTTCAGTCGGCCTGGTCCACTCTCCGAGCCTCGGCACGTCTGGTCCGCCCTCTTGGGGCCTACAACCTATCCGGACCGCTCGCTGGGCCTTCGGGACAACCGGTCCGCCCTGGGTATCTTGGCCTACAACACAAAGCAGGATCCGCCTCAACCCAACTCCAGTCCAAACAACCATGTGCACATATACATACAATCATATAGCAATTCACAGTCAACAAGCAGATCAAACAGATCACATAACATATCATCATCCTAACCAGGATACCGACCTAACCGGTCACTAGCATAGCATCACCCCATCTCTCAGGATACCGATCTCAATCAGGTCTCTAACATATACCATCCTAGCTACCAGGATGCAAACATATCAAAGCAACAACATAACAACAACTACCCGGATCTCAATCCGATAAG